>NW_027507758.1:348445575-348925575 GCF_037356315.1 Lithobates pipiens | reverse complement strand
CTGGTCAGAAAAAAGCAAAATGTAACTTTTTGCTCTAAAAGCAAATGCTATGTGTGGCTGAAAACTAACACTGCACATGACCCCAAATACACCATCCCCACCGTGAAATATGGTGGTGGCAGCATAATGTTGTTGGGATGCTTTTCTTCAGCAGGGACAGGGAAGCTGGTCAGAGTTGATGGGAAGATGAATGAAGCAAATACAGGGCAATCTTAAAAGAAAACCTGTTAAGAGTCTTCAAAAGACTTGAGACTGGGGAGGAGGTTCACCTTCCAGCAGGACACCGACTGTAAACATACAGCTAGAACTACAATGGAATGTTTTAGATCAGGGATCTCCAAACTATGGCTCTCCAGCTGTTGCGGAAATACAAGTCCCATGAGACATTGTAGAATTCTGACATTCACAGACATGACTAGGCATGATGGGAATTGTAGTTCCTGAACAACTCGAGGGCCATAGTTTGGAGACCCCTGCTTTACATCAAAGCAAATTAATGTGTTAGAATGGCCCAGTCAAATTTCAGACCTAAATTTAATTGAGAATCTGTGGCAAGACTTGAAAATTGCTGTTCAGATGCTCTCCATCCAATCTCACAGAGCATGAACTATTTTGCAAAGAAGAATGGGCAAGAATGTCGCACTCCAGATGTGCAAAGCTGGTAGAGACATACCCAAAAAGACTTGCAGCTGTAATTGCAGCAAAAGGTGGTTCTACAAAGTATTGACTTGGGGGGCAGAATACAAATGCACACCACACTTTTCACATATTTATTTGTAAAACATTTTGAAAACCATTTATCATTTTCCTTCCACTTCACAATTATGTGCCACTTTGTGTTGGTCTATCACATAAAATCCCAGTAAAATACATTCACGTTTTTGGTAGTAACATTTGAAAATGTGGAAAATTTCAAGGAGTGAGAAAAAAAAACTTTCAAAGCACTGTAGTTCTTCCTTTAAACAGACACTGTTTTTAGTACTTTTCAGTCTTCTCATATAAATAAAATATTTACAATTCGCACTTTGAATACTGCCCTTTGCCTAGCAATTATGACTTTTTCAGTAAACAGTAATGTTGTTTTCTCCAATCTCTGCCGATTCTGGACAGCCACACTGCTCCCATCCTCCTCCCTCTTGGGCCACCAGGGTGTCCGGCTGCTGTTATATCCCTTTCCCCACTGTGACCCCCTGTGCACTTAAAATTCTTTAAATGCTACTTATTTTCCACACCTTCTTTCCGGAGTCTGCCCCAGGGATGATGCCAGGAGGAGGTCTAGAGACTACTGCAGGGACACTGACTCCCAACATCATCAAAGCGTGAGGAGCTGCCATACCTAGTCATGAAGTAATCTTGTGAAACCATAGCATCAAAATGTTTTCCCCTCATTGCCTACTAACATCAACGTATTTGTGTATTGCAGGTAATGGTTGTGGGCTACCTGGGGTTGAGAACCCACCAATCTATGGCATCCCAAAGACCACTCCAGACATACTTGGGTCACCACTAGGGAGAAAATATAATTTTTTGTACTCCCCGTAAAATCCTTTTGGCCCCTTTCACACTGGGGCGGTGCAGGCGTCGGCGGTAAAAGCACCGATATTTTTAGCGGTGGTATGCGGCCGCTAGCGGGGTGGTTTTAACCCCCGCTAGCGGGCTAAAAAGGTTTAAAACCGTATAGTCGCGCTGCCCCATTGATTTCAATGGGTAGGAGCGGTTTAGGAGCGGTGAATACACCGCTCCTTCACCGTTCCAAAGATGCGGCTAGCAGGACTTTTTTCACCGTCCTGCCAGCGCACCTCTCCAGTGTGAAAGCCCTCCGGCTTTCACACTGGAGTGAAAGGGGCCGGTTTTTTGTAGCGCCAGAAAACTGCCTCAGTGTGAAAGGGGCCTTTCTCCGTAGTTCACCGACTGACACAGCTCCTTTCTTAGACCACCGGGTTGTTACGTCACCTTCAGGAGAGGACGAGGCAGAACATGTTGTTAATATGTTATAACAAAACTAGAACTTTCTAGTTCCGCCTAAGGGGCAGTCCCTTAGGTAACAACCCCCCAGCCTGCTCCTGCAGCCTCAGTACGTCAAACAAGCAGTATAACGTAAAAAAAATAAGAGGGGAGGGTGCTGCGTCAGTCGGTGAACTACAGAGAAAAGGATTTTACGGTGAGTACAAAAAATCCTATTTTCTCTTATGTTCACCGACTGACACATCTCCTTTCTTAGACCATCGGGACGTCCCCAAGCAGTGCCAAAACAAGGGGTGGGAAACAGCATAAAAACTTCATCCACAATGGCATGTGGGAAACAGTATAAACTTCACCCACAAAAACAGAGTGTGGGAACAGCATAGAACTTTTTTTTTTTTTTTTTTTTTTTGTGGGTAAAAGTGCTCCCCAATCTGGGAGTCACTACCCTACAAACCGCCTCAAAACTTGCGGTAACAAATGCAACAGTGCATTTACTTAAAAGTAACTGTTTTTCACCAAAAAAAAAAAAAAAAAAAAAAAAAAAAAAACAGGAAAAAAATGTAAGTGCAACTGCAAAACTTTGTGGCCAAAACAGGCATCAGCCGATGCACCGACATCTACCTTGTAGAATTTTGTAAAGGTGTGAACAACCAAGTCACCACTTTACACACTTCAGCGACAGGCACTTGATGTCGGAAGGCCCAAGACGTTCCAATTGCCCTGGTGGAGTGGGCTGTGACCGGAAAAGGGGGGCACGTGCCCCTCCAAGGTGTAGGCCTGTACTACAATCTGTTTGTTCCACCTGGAAATGGTGGCCGACGAGACCGCCATGCCTTTTTTCGGACCAGCCACCGAAACAAACAAGGAGTCCGATTTCCAAAAGGGAGCCGTAGCAGACAAATACACCCTCAGAGCCCAGACCACGTCCAAGGAATGGAGGGGCAGGATGTGTTGGTTTAGGACACAGAGATGGTAACACACTGTCTTCGTTTATGTGGAACGCCAAAACCACCTTCGGCAGAAAAGAAGGTTGTGGATGCAACACCACCTTATCCTTGTGTATAATCAGATAGGGCGACTTGCAGACAAGGCCACCAGTTCCGAAACCCCCCTGGCCGATGTAATGGCCACTAGAATGACCACTTTCTGAGAAAGAGTCAGAGGGATTTCTCTCTGATATTTTCAAATGGCGGTTTCTGAAGCATGGGGGTAATGGTGGACGCACCAGAGGAACTACATGTCGCACCCCTTAAACAAAAGAGCTCACTAGAGAGTGAGATGCCAGGGGTCGCTGAAAAAAAGACAGCCAAAGCTGAAATTTGTCCTTTAATGGTGCTTAACGCCAATTTCTGGTCTACTCCTTGCTGTAGAAACAGCAGGATCCTGGATATAGAAAAGGAGCGCGGACGCCATCCTTTCTCCTCACACATGGAGATGTAAGCCTTCCAGGTACAATGATATATCTTCCGAGAAGAAGATTTCCGTGCTATCAGCATAGTTGGAATCACCGAGTCTGAAAGACCCTGGCTTCTCAACACCTGGCTCTCAATAGGGATGCCGTTAAAACCAGCGATGGTAAAGCAGGATAGAGGATCGGACCTTGAGACAGCAGGTCCTCTCGTAATGGCAGTTGCCATGGGGCGTCCATGACCAGGCACACTAGGTCTGCATACCAGGGACGCTGGGGCCAATCTGGGGCAATCAGTATAACTGGAATTCCCTCGACCTCCACTCTGCGGAGCAGACATGGTAACAGTTTCAGCGGAGGAAGACAGATCAACTGGTACTGATCCCACGGAGCCACCAGCGCATCTGATGCGTCTGCCCAAGGATCTCGTCCTGGACACAAATCTTGGCACTTTTCGATTGAGACGGGAGGCCAGAAGATCCACGTCTGGTGTGCCCCATCGCAGGCACAGTAGCCTGAACACTTCCGAATGCCACGCCCATTCTCCTGGGGCCAGCATCTGGCGACTTAGATAGCCCCTCTGCCAGTTCTCAACTCCTGGGATGTAAATGGCCGATAGGGCTGGTACATGTCGCTCTGTCCACTGAAGGATGTGAGCGACCTCCCGTGCGACGGCCAAGCTTCTTCTTCCTCCTTGGTGATTGACATAGGCCATCGCCTTGGCGTTGTCTGAATGAATCCTGATCGGACACCCTCAAAGTCTTATCGACCATGTGGAGAGCCATAGCCTGATCGCTTGCAGCTCGAGCACATTGATCGGCAACTTGGATTACTCCTCCAGAGGACCTGGGTCGACTGAACTCCCATTACTCCACCCCAGATGGTTAGGCTGCCGTCCGTTGTGATCACTGTCCAATGTAGAGGAAGGAACAGCTTCGCAGACCGAAGTGCCGGAGACCTCACCAGAGCAGGGAGTCCCTGACTAACTGGCTCACCTGAATCTGCTGATCCAGGGATAACGGAGATTTGTCCCATTTTGTCAAGATCTCCTTCTGCAAGACTCTGGTGTGAAACTGGGCATATGGTACTGCCTCGAAGGAGGCCACCATGAGTCAAGGACTCACATGCAGAAGCGTAGCAATGACCACCTGCAGTTCATCAGCAAATTTACCGCGGCTCTGAGAGTCTGCAGCTTGTCTGAAGGGAGAAAAACTCTCGCTTCCATGGAGTCCAGCAGTAAGCCTAGATACTCCAAATGCTGAGTCGGTACAATCACCGACTTTCTTAGGTTCAACAGCCACCCAAATTCCTGCAGGGTCTGCATGGTGATCACCACATCCTCCTCTAATTCTGAGGTGGAAGATGCTCTCAGGAGGCAATCTAGGTAACCTACGATCGCGATCCTGCGTTGTCGCAGCAACCCCAAAACAGAAGCCAATACCTTGGTAAAGACTCGGGGGGCTGATGCCAAACCAAAGGGGAGAGCCACAAACTGGTAGTGGGCTACCCCAACTGCAAATCGCAGAAATTTCTGATGTCGAAGGCATATGGGTATGTGCAGGAACGCATCCTAGATGTCCAAAGACACCAGGAAGTCCCCTTGACGAAGTGCAGCGACTACTGAGCGAACTAATTCCATTCTGAATAATAAAAACAGTGTAGCGCTTCAATAATAAATGTGATCAACATTAATTATAAAAATAGTAATAGGACAAAGATCGTATGAATATGAATGCCTAGAGGAAAGTCCAACATTGGCCGCACATTCAACTATGTAGCAGGCACGAGGGTGACCAAACCGTCACAGAAGAGGAAGATTGAACTAGGCGATTGTATTCATGTGAATCTGCTTGACTGTGAACATCAGGAAAAAGTGGATAAAATACTTCTTACCAACTCAGTTGGACTCACACAGTCATATGACAGTTGAGTCTAGAAGGCTTGAGGTCACAATCTGGGACCAAGGAGTACAAAGAGGGAGGTCTGTTGAGCTGATGGGTGAGCTCCAAACGATTGTAGGCCCAATGATGGATCCTTTCAAATGGAACGTCAAGGTTGTTTGTAATCAAGCTCAGACGTGGCCCGTTGTACTGATGCTCCAATCTCCCCCGGATGGGGAGGGAGATTTTGTAGAGGTTTAAGCCGGAGAAACGGAAAAAAGAAAAAAAGAAAAAAGGCTCCACATGGTGCAGGTCAAACGGTATAAAAAATGTTGGTTTATTGAAGTCAAAAAGTAATTAATGACTTAGTGATCACATAAAAAGTCTAAAATAGAATTAAAAGCAATGTAGGGTGCCAACAGCTCGCCCAACGCGTTTCGACATATGTGTCTTCTACAGGGGCATCATGCTACATAGTTGAATGTGCGGCCAATGTTGGACTTTCCTCTAGGCATTCATATTCATACGATCTTTGTCCTATTACTATTTTTATAATTTATGTTGATCACATTTATTATTGAAGCGCTACACTGTTTTTATTATTTTGTTTGCTGAACTTTGTTTGTTTTTGGTGTTGGCTGCTGTTTTTCGGCTGTTGAGGCCTTTTTCTACATATACTAAATTGTAGCGCAGTGTTTTCCCCTTAACTGTAATTCCATTCTGAACCTCTGTACTTTTACAAAGTAATTGAGGGCTTTTAGGTTCAAGATTGGACGTACCCCTTCCTTTTTGGGGACTGCAAAGAGATTGGAGTAGATCCCCTGGAAACATTCTGGCTCCAGAACAGGTACCATCACCCCGCGACTTAGCAGGTCCCTTACCACCCCCATTAGGGCCTCCCGGCGAGCTGGGAGTACGGTTATGCTGGAGGGTAAGAATCTGTTTGGTGGCCAAGAGAGGAGCTCTATCTTGTAGCCGAAAGAAATCAGATCGCAGACCCATTGGTCAGACAGCAGAGAGGCCCACCGGGCTGCAAACTCCCGAAGGCGACCCCCCCCACCCGCGTTGGGCAGGGGCAAACCTTCATGCGGTAGCACTTTTGCTCGCAGGCTTGTTAGGCTTGCGGTTTCAGGGACGTTTTTGTCCTTCAGAGGTCGTCCTGTCAGGCTGGGGACATTTAGCCGAAGCCCCGGGCGGACAAAATAGAAGTTTGTGAGCAGAAAATGAGGGCCCTTGCCTACGGCTTGACTCCTTAGCCTTCCTGGCCCGTAGTAGTAGGGACACTCTTACCACCTGTGGCGTTTTTACGAATGTCATCCAATGAGGCCCCAAAGAGCCGCTCGCCAAGGAAGGGTAAATCCGTCAGGGCTTTTTTTAGATGCCTGGTCAGCCGACCAGTATTTTAGCCAAATTTAGGTGCCTCGGCACCCCTGACACTGAAGCCCTGGATAACAGAGAGAGGGTATCCAGGGCCACGTCACAAACGTACGTAAGGCTTTTCACTAACTGGTCTGCTAGTTCCACGCAGACAGACAATTCGCAGTGCAAAAGTTTTGCCCACTCAATAAGTGTCTGTGACACAAGTGCAGATGCCAGTACTGGTCACATTGTTGACCCCACAACCGTAAACAAGGAACGGGGCAATGCCTCAGCCTTCCTGTCCGTGGGGTGCTTAGGAGGCAGGAGTCCCCTCTACCGGGATCATGGTTACTTTGTTTAACCTGAATACTGGGGGGTCCACGACCGGAGGAGCCGACAACTTTTTGAGAAGGTTCTCCTCAAAGGGGTAGCGCACTGCCATGTATTTGGGGACTGAAAATGTCAGTTGCGGTCGACCCCATTACTTGTATATGAACTTATTGAAATAAGTCAGATACGGAAACACCTTAGGTGTACGGGCTGGCTTACAGGACCCAAAAGGGACCACTACATCAGCAGAGGGACCTGCTGGCTCCTGAATTTTCAGGGCATCACACACAGCTGTGATAAGTGCTCCAACTAGCGATTTATCGCGCACAGACCCGGACGGGGAATCACCCTCACTGTCCGATCGGTCCTGGTCAGCGTCATCTGAAACTACAGAGCAAGGGTCACCAGTCTCAGCGGTGCCCGAGGCTGCGTCAGAGCTCTCCCCGGAGAACGGGGGGGCAGGACCCATTTTTTACCACCTTTGCGCCCACTTACCGCCTCCATCTTGGCAACGAACGTATCAAGGACCGCCGACAAAGCATCCAGAGGCACTGCACTGTCTGCAGGCGAACCGGTTGCAATTTGAACTAGAAAATTCTAGTTTTGTTATAACATATTAACATGTTCTGCCTAGTCCTCTCATGAAGGTGGCGTAACAACCTGATCGTCTAAGAAAGGAGCTGTGTCAGTCGGTGAACGTAAGAAAAAATTAATTAGTCAGGCATTAATATTTTAGCTAATAATAAATTGCTATAGTCTATATTGCAAAAACAAGCATGTCACACATGAATATACCCAGGCTATATATCCAACACTTATTTAAGATATTACTGGGGCTATTATGCTACATAATAGCACGTATGGACGCAAAAAATAAATACAAAATAATTATGCCAATAAAATCAATACCAATTCAATGTGTATTTTATGTTGCACTGTGATACAGTGGGACAAAAAAGTATTTAGTCAGCCACAAATTGTGCAAGTTCTCCCACTTAAAAAGATGAGAGGCCTGCAATTGTCATGATAGGTATACCTCAACTAAGAGATAAAATGTGGAAACAAATCCAGACAATCACATGTCTGATTTTTGAAAGAATTTGCAAATTATGGTGGAAAATAAGTATTTGGTCACCTACAAACAAGCAAGCTTTCTGGCTCTCACAGACCTGCATCTTCTTCTTTAAGAGGCTCCCCTGTCCTCCACTCATTACCTGTATTAATGACACCTGTTTGAACTTGGTATCAGTATAAAAGACACCTGTCCACAACCTCAAACAGTCACACTCCAAACTCCACTATGGTGAAGACCAAAGAGCTGTCGAAGGACACCAGAAACAAAATTGTAGACCTGCACCAGGATGGGAAGACTGAATCTGCAATAGGTAAGCAGCTTGGTGTGAAGAAATCAACTGTGGGAGCAATAATTAGAAAATGGAAGACATACAAGACCACGGATAATCTCCCTCGATCTGGGGCTCCACGCAAGATCTCACCCCTTGGGGTCAAAATGATCACAAGAATGGTGAGCAAAAATCACAGAACCACACGGGGGGACCTAGTGAATGACCTGCAGAGTGCTGGGACCAACGTAACAAAGGCTACCATCAGTAATACTATGCCGCCAGGAACTCAGATCCTGCAGTGCCAGACGTGTCCCCCTGCTTAAGCCAGTACATGTCCGGGCCCGTCTGAGGCTTGCTAGAAAGCATTTGGACAATCCAGAAGAGGATTGGGAGAATGTCATATGGTAAGATGAAACCAAAGTAGAACTGTTTGGTAGAAACACAACTCGTCATGTTTGGAGGAGAGAAAATGCTGAGTTGCAACCAAAGCACACCATATCTACTGTGAAGCATGGGGGTGGCAACATCCTGCTTCGGGGCTGTTTAACTGCAAAGGGAACAGAATGACTGATCAGTGTAAATGAAAGAATGAATGGGGCCATGTATCGTGAGATTATGAGTGCAAACATCCTCCCATCAGCAAGGGCATTGAAGATGAAACTTGGCTGGGTCTTTCAGCATGACAATGATCCCAAACACACCTCCCGGAGCAGTGAAGAAGTGAATTCCTAAGAAGCATTTCAAGTTCCTGGAGTGGCCTAGCCAGTCTCCAGATCTCAACCCCATAGAAAACCTTTGGAGGGAGTTGAAAGTCCGTTTTTCCCAGCGACAGCCCAAAAATATCACTGCTCTAGAGAAGATCTGCATGGAGGAATGGGCCAACATACCAGCAACACAGTGTGTGACAACCTTGTGAAGACTTACAGAAAACATTTGACCTCTGTCATTGCCAACAAAGGATATATAACAAAAGTATTGAGATGAACTTTTGATATTGCCAAAATACTTATTTTCCACCATAATTTGCAAATAAATTCTTTAAAAAAAAAAAATCAGACAATGTGATTGTCTGGATTTGTTTCCACATTTTGTCTCTCATATTTGAAGTATACCCATGATGACAATTACAGGCCTCTCTCATCTTTTTAAGTGGGAGAACTTGCACAATTGGTGGCTGACTAAATACTTTTTTGCCCCACTGTAAATTGTCTGCTTTACCAAAATTGCTGGCAACCCAGAATTTTTTCCAGAAAAGTATTGCAGTAATACATGTTTTGCTATACACGTTTATTCCCTATGTGTGTATTGAAACAAAACAAAAAAAGGAGGAAAAAAAAGCAAATTGGACATAATGTCACACAAAATTCCAAAATTGGGCTGGTCAAAATTCTTGGCACCCTTTCAAAATTGTGGATAAATACGATTGTTTCAAGCATGTGGTGCTCCTTTAAACTCACTGGGGGCAAGTAACAGGTGTGGGCAATATAAAAAAATCCCACCTGAAAGCAGATAAAAAGGAGAAAAGTTCACTTAGTCTTTGCATTGTGTCTCTGTGTGTGCCACACTAAGCATGGACAACAGAAAGAGGAGAAGAGAACTATCTGAGGACTTGAGAACCAAAATTGTGAAAAAATATCAACAATCTCAAGGTTACAAGTCCATCTCCAGAGAGCTAGATTTGCCTTTGTCACAGTATGCAACATTATCAAGAAGTTTGCAACCCATAGCACTGTAGCTAATCTCTCAGGGCATAAACGGAAGAGAAAAATTGATGAAAGGTTTTAAACGCAGGATAGTCCGGATAGTGGATAAGCAGCACCAAACAAGTTCCAAAGAAATTCAAGCTGTCCTGTAGGCTCAGGGAGCATGAGTGTCAGCGCGAACTATCCGTCGACATTTAAATAAAACGCTATGGCAGAAGACCCAGTAGGACCCCACGTCTGACAGAGACATAAAAAAGCAAGACTACAGTTTGCCAAAATGTACTTGAGTAAGCCAAAATCCTTCTGGGAAAACGTCTTGTGGACAGATGAGACCAAGATCGAGCTTTTTGGTGAAGCACATCATTCTACTGTTTACCGAAAATAGGCCTACAAAGAAAAGAACACAGTACCTACAGTGAAATATTGTGAAGGTTCAATGATGTTTTGGGGTTGTTTTGATGCCTCTGACACTGGGTGCCTTGAATGTGTGCAAGGCATCATGAAATCTGAGGATTACCAAAAGGATTTTGGGTTGCACTGTAGAGCCCAGTGTCAGAAAGCTGGGTTTGCATCCGAGATCTTGGGTCTTCCATCAGGACAATGACCCCAAACATCCATCAAAAAGCACCCAGAAATGGATAGCAACAAAGCGCTGGAGAGTTCTAAAGTGGCAAGCAATGAGTCCATATCTAAATCCCATTGAACACCCATGGAGAGATCTTAAAATTGCTGTTGGGAAAAGGTGCCCTTCCAATAAGAGAGACCGGAAGCTGTTTGCAAAGGAAGAGTGGTCCAAAATTCCAGGTGAGAGGTGGAAGATGCTTATTAATGGTTATAGGTAGCGACTGATTTCAGTTATTTTTTTCCAAAGGGTGTGCAACCAAATATTAAGTTAAGGGTGCCAAGAATTTTAACCAGCCCATTTTTGGAGTTTTGTGTGACATTATGGCCAATTTCCCTTTTTTCCCTCCCTGTTTTGTTCCAATACACACAAAGGGAATAAACATGTGTATAGAAAAACGTGTTACTGCAATACTTTTCTGTGAGAAATACTTGATTTTCTGGAAAATTTCTGGGGTGCCAACAATTTCGGCCATGACTGTATTTATGTTTCAGTTTCACAAGCAGACTATTTTGGTCTCACAGTCAAACCCATTAATCACCCTAGGGGCTGATCAGAATAGTTTCTTTTATGTAGCTTTATGTGTGTGGTTGGCTAAACTATACTCCTTTGTTGTCTGATGCCAAGCAGCAGCAGGATGATTCAGTGTATGGTTGAGTTACATGAAGGCTTATCCTTTGATTCGGGGTTCCTGCAACTCAGTACAAGCAATCAAGTTACCTTTTGCCATTATGTGGTGTAGGGCAACAGATAGGAAAAAGATGGAGTCACTGTAGTAGGTTCCAGTGCCAGCACTGAAGAGTTTCTGCATTGCTTCTACTATTGGGAATAATTTTTCCGTCAGGGCACTGACATCATGAAATATGACCTGTAAAGCAGAGATCACATATGTATGAGGAAGAAAGAAAAATACCAGACAAAAATATGTCACTTGTACACCATTCAACAATCTCTACTATGATGAACCAGTCCATATATAGTGTGATCAGGGTTTGAAAAATCAAACCTGCTTCTGACCCAATATGTTCAGATTAATCAAAAGCATTAAAAACGGTCTACTGCACTGGATTATTCCTACTGTTTATTCTGTATGAAGAAATGGACAGCAGTGTTTCATTATGTATTTGGAGGGGGATATATAAAAAAAAATTAAATTATACTCACCTAGGTGGAGTATGCCCCTCACATTTTTTGTAAATATTTGGATTATATCTTTTCATGTGACAACACTGAAGAAATGACACTTTGCTACAATGTAAAGTAGTGATTGTACATCTTGTATAACAGTGTAAATTTGATGTTCCCTCAAAATAACTCAACACACACCATTAATATCTAAACCATTGCCATGGTCATCATTATTTTCCAGGATTGCCTTAACCCTCTTGGGCATGGAGTTCACCAGAGCTTCACAGGTTGCCACTGGAGTCCTCTTCCACTCCTCCATGACGACATCACAGAGCTGGTGGATGTTAGAGACTTTGCGCTCCTCCACCTTCCGTTTGAGGAGGCCCCCCAGATGCTCAATAGGGTTTAGGTCTGTGGACATGCTTGACCAGTCCATCATCTTTACCCTCAGCTTCTTTAGTAAGGCAGTGGTCGTCTTGGAGGTGTAAAAAATTAATGAGTCACATTACACCGGGGAGAGAAAATGGCTAATTGGGCCCAATTTGGACATCTTCACTTAGGGGTGTTCTCACTTTTGTTGCCAGCGGTTTAGACATTAATGGCTGTGTGTTGGATTATTTTGAGGGGGCAGCAAATTTACACTGTTATACAAGCTGTACACTCACTACTACATTGTAGCAAGGTGTAATTTCAGTGTTATCACATAAAAAGATATAATAAAATATTTACAAAAATGTGAGGGGTGTAGTCACTTTTGTGAGATACTGTGTGTGTATATATATATATATACACACATACACATACACATATACATATATACATACACACACACTGGCTTGTAGCTTATGGAGAAAAATTACTTGGAGAAAAAATATAATCAAGTGTTTTCAGTAATCAAATATGTTTTATTTTATTAATTGTACTGATTATTGGATTTTACTGTCTGCCGTAGACCTACAAATATGATTGTGTTTTCAGTGTCATCTAATATGCTTTACCCAAAATGCGAGAATTCATTAAATCTCTACAGGGAAACAGCTGAACAGACCTCCTGAGATGCTGAACTGCTCTGCAGGGACAATTCTGAAGACCTAAAAAATTGGGCTGAATGTTATTCTGAGTTCAGGTTTCTATTTTGCCATTACCAGCTCAAACAACAAAGTTTCAATCACAGATCATACATGCTGTGATCCACCAAATGACTGAATTCTGTGGACCTGTCAGCAGTTTGTTGAAATATAGTGTATACAAAGAACATAGAAAATACAATGCAATACATGATTGCACAACTATTCTCCATGATAATGTCCAAATGTCCCTTCATGCTCCAAGGCCTGCTTCAAATAAGTTGACCACAGCCATGTCTCACCACTTGTTCCCCATGGTATACCAAACACAAGTGCAGCTGCTCTATATGCTGTCTATGGCAGAACTCTGGAAGCCTAGTACTGCAGTAAAGAAGGTATAACTACAAAAGGCAGATATCAAGGGACAGCATATACTGATGTCCATGGGGATCATGCCGATATATAAATGAAATAGATAATTTCACATTCAGGAAAGGTATTAAGTTTGGCCAAGATAAATTCTCCCAATGCCCTACCAATAAACTACTTGGAGAACATCAAGTAAAAAAAAAAAAAAAAAAAAAAAAAAATGGAATTCCCAGTCTTTTGCATCTCTTCTGTGTTATACTGTACCTCTCAAACTATTTCCATGCTTTTTGATACTAAGAGAATCCAACACTTTATCTCCTTCCTTTTGAAGCTTCCCCATTTTATCTCACTGCACTGTTCAAGAGAAAATTTCTAAATCAAAATTTGCATCTCAGAAAATACTGACTGTTAAAATCGATGACTAAAATGACTAAAGGGTATACATAACACAAGGAAACAAAAGTAAAAAGATAACTTCTTCCAAATAAATCTATATTCAGAATAAATGCCAGGTGAAAGTCATTGCTTTTTTTTTATTGTGATTTAGCAATTTTGCATGGCTAGAACAGGACATCTATCAGCACTTTTTTAAATAAAGAAGATTGAGTCTTAATTCATTGATCTTGACCAAATCTCCATCTCCATTTGCAGAAATGCAGCCCCAAACTTGCAAGGAACCTCCACCATACTTCACTGTTGCCTGCAGACACTCATTATTGTACCGCTTGTGCTTGTACCGCTCTCCAGCCTTCGTGAACAAACTGCATCCTGCTTACAAACATTTCAATTTTTGACTCATTGGTCTAGAGCACCTGCTGCTGTTTTTCTGCACCCCAGTTTCTGTTTTTGTGCATAGCTGAATCGACTAGCCTTGTCCCCACAGAGGAGGTATGGCTTTTTGGCCAAAATTCTTTCATGAAGGACACTTCTAAGCAGACTTCTCCAGACAGTAGATGGGTGTTCCTGGGTCCCACCATTTTCCACCAGTTCTATGCTGATAGCACTGCTGGACACCTTCCGATGTCAAAGGGAAGTAAGCAGGATGCGTCTTTATTCACTTTCAAACTAACCAGCAAAAATCAAAATCAAAACACAAACGATTTAAACTTTTCAGGTTAAAAACAGATTGTGGTTGGATACATTTGCAAAATGCAAGTGATAGTCACACTGCAACATCAAGGAACCTCTGACAAGTGTGCTCCCCCAACTCTAAAAGCTTATTTTTTATTAATTTGTATACAGTACTGTCCTGCTCAAGTGTACCTTTACTTTTTTGTGCTAGTTTGAAACTGACCAGTGACGCTGCCATTTTTTGTTGGTTTCCTGCAGACATATTGGAAGTCTTCAGCTGCCTTGTAAAAGCAATTACTTGAGGAAGGGAGGAAAGGGCTGCCTCCAGATGAGCCTGCTCTCGGTTTGCGCATTTCTATATATGTATCATAGTTTAGAAGTCACCAGTTTTTTGTTTTTTTTACTTGAATTACCAGCCTTATGCATTTCTTCTGTGTTATACGGTACCTCTCAAACTACTTCCATGCCTTTTGATACTATGAGAATCCAACGCTTTATCTCCTTCCTTTTGAAGCTTCCCCATTTCTATCTCACTGCACTGCTGAGGAGAACATTTCTAAATCTAAAATTTGCATCTCAGAAAATACGGACTGTTAAAAAATCGATGACTAAAGGGTATACATAACACAAGGAAACAAAAGAAAAAAAGATAACTTCTTCCAGATAAATCTACATTCAGAATGCATGCTGGGAATGAAAGGAATTTTTTTTTTTTTATTGCGATTTGGCTGTTTTGCACGGCTAGAAAAACAGGACATCTATCTGCACTTTATTAAAATCAAGAAGATTCAGAGTCTTAAATGTAGCCAATATTTATGTACACACTGCTGATATTCTGTGTCTGCAATCTTTAGGTTTTCACAAATGCCTGTAAATGAATGTTTATTATACTGTAAAAAGGACAAGGTAACCATTAGTGTGGAGAGATGTAATAAAGAAAAATGTGTCAAGGTAAGCTGCAGAAATACTGATTAGTAGATTCCAGCAAATAATGACAGCTTTATTGTTTAGTGTTGAAAAACCCCTGTTCACTCATTTATTGCCTTAAACAGTGATAAATGCTTCAGTCTTATAATAGCGAATGTACAATATGGATGCATAAAGCAGGTCATGAAGTGGAAGACATCGAAGACAGTTGTGAATATACATAAAGAACACAGATTGGTCCTGGAGTGTTTCATATACTAGTCCAAACCCACCTGAGCTATCCCAACAGGAACCTGGCACTGCAGACTACTAATCATAAGCCGCTGAGGCATTCCCGGAGCATATACACGGCTCAGTTCCAGGTACTCTGTGCTCACCGGGGGGGGCTTGAAAAGCTCCTCCTGGACCAACTTGGGAAATCTGAACTGGCCAGCAGAAGGCAGCCAGGGTAGCTCGGTTGGGGCCAGGGAAGGAGAGCCTCCAGTGGACCATGGAGCCAGCCTCTGTTCAGACACAGTATATACCATGGATATGCAATTAGCGTACCTTCAGCTGTTGCAAAACTACAAGTCCCATGAGGCATAGCAAGACTCAGAGCTACAAGCATGACACCCAGAGGCAGAGGCATGATGGGACTTGTAGTTTTGCAACAGCTGGAGGTCCGCTAATTGCATATCCCTGGTATATACTATCCATGGCGGGGAGGCACTGGGCCTGCACTCATTCCTCATCCCAAACTCAGTAGGACATCAGCGAGGACTTTTTTTCTCCTCCTCTCCAGGAAGCCCCACCAGCGTTTTATGAAATCAGTGGGCCTGTGTGCGAGATAACATGGGCCTCATTGCTTGATTAAAAAAAAAAAAAAAAAGTGATGTGCTTAGTGCTATGTTCCAAAGCGTGGGCATAGTTTTCATTGTGCCTAGGGTGCAACAATGATTGTAAAATATCTGGGCTGTGTTTGGAAACCTTAGAGAAGGAATGTGAGGTGTTTAGCACGCCATGACGAACGGATAAGAAAATGCTGTTTGAGGCTGGGTTCATATATGAGCCGCATGCAGCTCATAGCAGGGGTCCACTGCATCCTTGGTTCACCGTTTCAGGTCCGATTTCAGCCAGAATTTTTGTACAGCGTTTTTGTGCAAATCACACCGGACCTGCTGTAGAGATATGTGAACTGGCTCCATAGAGAGCCAGTCAAAATCTCCTGCTATTGCGAATTGGATGTGGAAAAAATCGCATCCAATTCACAATGGTGTGAACCCAGCCTCAAGGGTAAAATCTACTACATATGTGGTTTTTGATACATTACAGACCATTCTTTTAAGAATAAAAGCATCTAATTTATTAAATTTGCATTTGCTAATATAATCAAATATATCATATAGCAGCTCAGATTTATTAAGATAGAAGTAAAACTGTCTGCCCCTTATAGGCCACACATCTAGGCCAGCAGTGCAGATAAAAATATTTAGGCCCCCCTTCACACTATCATGGTGGGTTACTGCATACAAGTTAAAGCAGTGTTTCAGCCTTAACATTTTTTTTTAAAAAGTCAGCAGCTGAAACAAACGTAGCGGCTGACTTTTTATAAGGAGGCTTTCCTTTCCAGGGCACCTGCAATGTCGGCCGCCCAGGCTGACATGTCCCTCGGCTCTCGGGTCCTAGCGCTGCCATCCTCACTAAGGGTAACAGGCAGTGGAGCCTTGCGGCTTCACTGCCCGTTTCCTACTGCGCATACGCAAGTCACGCTGAGCTTTGTGAATGGGATGCGCTGTGTTAGGGAACACACAGTTCCCAGAACACAGTGCGCCCCATTACCCAGAAGACAACACGGAGGAGGGGCGAAGACGAAGATCACCGAGGAGCAGGAAGAAGGCAGATTAGGAAGACTGCCTAGCAACAGGGATTTCTGGCAAGGTAAAAAATTATTTTTTTTTTAATGTTTTTTTATTTTATTTATTTTTTTAAGAATATTAATGCTCTTTTTTTTTAGGGTGCCCCTCCACTTTAAAATGGAACATCTTAATAGAACACACATTATCAATAATGGCCCGTCCAATGTATGGAAACAGAAAAAAAACTAGACCTGAACTTTTTAAGGCAGGCCATCCAAAGTGTTGTGGTGCACTGTAGAGCAAGTCAATTGGTACCTACTATACTAATGGTATTGTGGTGAATAGCACCACAATGCCTTGTGTTAATGTTGTAGTACGTTGCACATTACTGCAACTCATTTCTTAAAAGAGAAATATGGGAATATTTTTATTTTTTAATCATACTTACCTGGGTCCGATGCTGCATCAGTCCCCCGCCGAGCGATTAACCACTTAAGGACCAGGCCTCTTTTTCAGACTTGGTGTTTACATGTTTAAAACTGTTTTTTTTTTGCTAGAAAATTACTTAGAACACCCAAACATTTTATATTGTTTTTTTTCTAACACCCTAGAGAATAAAATGGCGGTCATTGAAATACTTTTTTTCACACCGTATTTGCGCAGCGGTCTTACAAGCGCACTTTTTTTGGAAAAAATTCACTTTTTTGAATAAAAAAAATAAGACAACAGTAAAATTAGCCCAATTTTTTTATATTGTGAAAGATAATGGTACGTTGAGTAAATTGATACCCAACATGTTACTCTTCAAAATTGCGCCCGCTCGTGGAATGGCGTCAAACTTTTAGCCTCAAAAATCTCCATAAGCGACATTAAAAAAATTCTACAGGTTGCATTTTTTGCGTTACAGAGGGGGTCTAGGGCTAGAATTATTGCTCTCATATGTGTGGTTTGACCACCGTTTTCATATACGGGCGCTACTCACGTATGCGCTCGCTTCTGTGTGCAAGCTCGTCGTGACGGGGTGTTTTAAAAAAACTTTTTTTCATATTTATTTTAATTGATTTTATTTATTTTTACACTGTTTAAAAAAAAAAAAAAAAAAATGGATCACTTTTATTCCTATTACAAGGAATGTAAACATCCCTTGTAATAGAAAAAAGCATCACAGGTCCTCTTAAATATGAGATCTGGGGTCAAAAAGTCCTCAGATCTCATATTTGGGCTAAAATGCAAAAAAATAAAAAAATAAAGAAAATGACATTTAAAAAAAATATACCTTTAAGAGGTATGGGCGGAAGTGACGTTTTGACGTCGCTTCCACCCTCCTATGGCATAGAGACGAGTGGGGGCCATCTTAGCCTCACTTGTCTCTATACCCAGCTAGGAAGAGGACCCAATCGCCTCCGCTGCTACCGACGGCTCCGGTAAGCGGCAGAAGGTGCGGGAGGGCGGCGGCACCTCTCCCGCCGCCGATAGCGGTGATCTTGCGGCGAATCCGCCGCAGAGACCACCGTTATCGTACAGTCGACCGCCGCCTGAAGAGATGGATATTTCGGTTGTGGCAGCAGCTGCTGCCGTTACCGAGATATCCCTCTTCAAAAATAGGACGTACAATCGGTGTGCGGCGGTCGGCAAGTGGTTAAACACCGCCGATTCCCTGCAGATTTTGTAAATTTGCCCACTTACAAAGAAGTGAAGGGTCTATAATTTTTATCATAGACATATTTTAAATAAGAGACAAAATAACAAAAAATCTAGAAAAAAAAACAAATACAAATGTTATAAATTGAGTAGCAGTTCACTGAGTAAATTAAGTATTTGATCCCCAAGCAAAACATGACTTAGTACTTGGTGGAGAAATCCTTGTTGGCAAGCACAGAGGTAAGTAATTTCTTGTAGTTGGTTATCAGGTTAGCACACATCTCAGGAGGGATTTTGGTCCACTCTTCATTACAGATCTTCTCTAAATCCTTAAGGTTTCTTGGCTGTCGCTTGGCAACTCAAAGTGTCAGCACTCTCCATAAAGGTTCTATAGGATTAAGGTCTGGAGACTGGCTAAGCCACACCATGACCTTAATGTGCTTCTTCTTGAGCCACTCCTTTGTTGCCTTGGCGGTATGTTTTGGGTCATTGTCATGCTGGAAGACCCATCCACGACCCATCTTCAATGTTCTGGCTGAGGCAAGAAGGTTCTCATCCAAGATTTTACAATACATGGCCCTGTCCCTTGACCCCTCAATGCAGCAAAGTTGGTCTGTCCCTTTAGCAGAGAAAAAGCCGCAAAGCATAATGTTTCCTTCTCTATGCTTCACTGTAGGTATGTTTTTTTTTGGGTCATAGTCAGCATTTTTCTTCCGCCAAACATGGCGAGTCGAGTTAATGCCAGGGCTCAATTTTGGTCTCATCTGACCACAGCACTCCCAATCCTTCTCTGAATCATTTAGATGTTCATGGGAAAACTGAAAATGAGCCTATACATGTGCCTTCTTTAGGAGGAGGGCCCTGTGGGCACTGCAGGATTTCAATCCATGGCAGCAATGCTTTGTCTGGTGACTGTGGGCCCAACAGCATTGAGATCATTCAGAAGCTCCACCTGTCTAGTTCTGCGCTGATCCCTCACTATTCTCATGATCAACCTCACCCCATAAGGCGTGAATCTTGCATGGAGCTCCAGACCAAGGGTGATTGATGGCTATTTTGTATTCTTCAATTTGTAAATAATCGCTCCAAAAGTTGTCTCCTTCTCAACAAGCTTCTCGCTGTTGGTCTTGTAGCCCATTCCAGCCTTGTGCAGGTTTTCAATTTTGTCCCCGACATCCCTTGAGTCTTGCCCATGATGCTGAGGTGTGAATGGAAGAAAGATTCTGTGGACAGGTGTCTTATACACATAATGAGTTGTCATTAGGAGCACCTTGTTAAAGTGACAGGACTAATCTGTGTACCACATGAGTACATACTGTAACCAGTCTGTGGGAGCGAATTATGGTTGGTTTGCAGGGGATCAAATGTTTATTTTACTCACTGAACTGCCACTTAAATTATAACATTTTTATTATGAGTTTTTTCTAGATTTTTGGTTGACATTCTGTCTCTATCATTTAAAGTACAACTATGATAAAAATTACGGACCCTTCATTCATTTGTAGGCAGGCAAACTCTCAAATTCTTAGACTCGATGTTGAGATTAGGGCTATGCGGGGGCCAGGACATCACTTCCAGGACTTGTTCTTCTTTACGCTGTAGATAGTTCTTAAAGGGTTACTAAACCCTCTTTAAAAAAACAAGAAAAAAACACAAATATCATACTTACCTCCACTCTGTAGTTTGTTTTGCACAGAGTAGCCCGTAACCTCATCTTCTGGGGTCCATAGACACAGAATGCCAGACTCGGCCCCCGTCCCCCGTGTCATTGGATTTGAATTGACAGCATTGGGAGCCAATGGCTGTGCTGCTACCAATCTATCCAATCAAGAGCCGAGACAATGGGCAGAGAGTGTGAGCGTGTCTCCGGTGTGGCAATTGTGGGGCTCAGGTATTTAAAACAGGGGGGCTGGGGAGCTGCTGAGTGACAGAAGTTTTTTCACCTTAATGCAAAGGATGTATTAAGGTGAAAAAACACAAGGGTTTACAACCCATTTAATGACACTGGTTGTATGTTTTGGGTTGTTGTCCTGCAGTTAAACAAATTTGGGACCAATCACACACCTCCCTGATGGTATGGCATGATGGACAAGTACTGTATCGGTCAGTATTTCCCAGCATTGAGGACACCATTGATCCTGACCAAATCGCCAACTCCATTTGCAGAAATGTACCCCCAAACTTGCAAGGAACCTCCACCATGCTTCACTGTTGCATGCAGACACTCATTATTGTACCATTCTCCAGGCCTTCTTGAACAAATTGCATCCTGCTTACAGACAAACATTTCAAATTTTGACTCATCGGTCCAAAGTACCTGCTGCTGTTTTTTGCATAGTTCCTATAATTTTCATGCATAGCTGAGTCACCTAGCCTTGTTCACACAGAGGAGGTATGGCTTTTTGGCCACAATTCTTTCATGAAGGACACTTCTTAAGCAGACTTCTCCAGACAATATACAGGTGTCCCTGGGTCCCACTGGTTTCCACCAGTTCTATGCTGATAGCACTGCTGGACACCTGATGTCAAAGGGAAGTAAGCAGGATGTGTCTTTATTCACTTTCAAACTAGCCAGCAAAAACAAAAATCAAAGCACAAACGGGTTAAACTTTTCAGGTTAAAAACAGATTGTGGTTGGATACATTTGTAAAATGCAAGTGATCGTCACACTACAACGTAAAAAAAAACTCTAATAAGTGTGCTCCCCCACTCTAAAAGCTTCCTTTTTATTAATTTGTATACAGTACTGTCACAAACTATCAACCAAACACTGCGCTATCCTTTAAAAGGAAAAAAGCTGCTAACACACCACAAGGATATTTAGAAGTGTAACGTGTAGATTCTATACAAAAGAGTAGCGCTAAAAACCAGGCATATTATAACATTCTCATGTAAAATAATATACACTCATATATAAAACATGTGCATATGTGTTTTAGACATTAACAATGTGAAATAAGAAAAAAAGTGACCTAAAAAAATTTCCTATAAATCACATGTAGGTGAAAAATAACAGGTAAAAAAAAAAAAAAAAGTCCAAAAAAGAAAAAAAGAGATACAGAGTCTCTTGTATGCGATATCTGTGTCTGATCCACAGGTATGTAGGAAATCACCATCCACCTTCTTTACATATAAAGGTCATGCAGACACCACGTGATATTCCCTTCACCAGACGAGGTATACGCTTACCAGATATGCTGGATCCAAACGAATATACATTCGAAGGATCACAAAAGCTTGTATATTTGTGTGTAGATTTCTCAACAGTAAATTCTCCGAGGAAATTTCAAGTGCAACCGTTCTGTTCGTGTACTGGGCAGTAGATTATCTCCAGCCATACACACCAATAGAAGTAGTTGAACACACGTAAAGGGAAAAAGGGACCAAATAGCGTAATTCCGTTTTTAAAAGAAATTTAATAAAAAGTAATAAACTCACATGTGTACAGTAGATCAAGCGCTTTTCAATAAAAAACACGGCTGCAGTGGAGTCTGCAGTACTGCCCTGCTCAAGTGTACCTTTACTTTATTGTGCTAGTTTCAAACCGAACAGGCTGCAGACATATTGGAAGTCTTCAGCTTCCTTGTAAAAGCAATTACTTTTAGAAGGGAGGAAAGGGCTGCATCCAGATGAGCCTGCTCTCTCTTTTCTGTTTGTGTATTTCTATATATGTACCATAGTTGAGAAGTCACCACACTTTTGCTGGCTAGCTACCCCCGAACCCCCCCCCCCGGTATGGTTTTCCACAGTGTACTGTCTAAGTTCAACTTTGCCTTTTTTATCAGTTTTCAAATAGATCAGGACAATTGCCCCTGTTGCTCCTTTACTGCCCAGTTATAAGCTACATGATGGCCTGGGCTCAGAGTGGGTTGAATAATGCTGTGTTTGCAATAATTAAATCTGCCTGTACTGTGTTGGCAGATCTCATTATGACTAGTAAACTAGATCTGAAAGAAGAAAAAAATGGCTGCACATCCAGAACTTGCGACTGCCTTTTATTTTGTTTCATAAAGATAACACCAAAGACACCAAACTGTGGTCACGTAGACACGTTCACACACAAAGTATGTGTGAAATACATCTACGTGACCACAGTTTGGTGTCTTTGGTGTTATCTTTGTGAAACAAAATAAAAGGCAATCGGAAGTTCTGGATGTGCAGCCATTTCTTTCTAAGTTTCCCATGGAGGCGGGCCGGGGCTAGCACTCTGCAAGATACTCCAATCAGCCTCATCTTTATACACCTGGAGCAGCAGTTCTTTTTTTCTTGTAAACTAGATCTGAACACTGCCTGTCCTGCCAAAGGTTTAAAGGATTAGAAGCGGTCTTTCTCCTTGTATGTTAACGCAAAACTTCTGAAAAGGGAAGTTATATTTTTTCTAATCCACCCCCCTCCTCTAACCTAACTGCAATATTTTTTTTTCTTTTAGGGAGCAGGTACCCATTTTCCACTTCTGCTCAGATTGCCTAAGTGATCCGGGTGGAAGTTAGCCCCCAGCCTGCAGCCTCCTGGGACATATCACAGGTCCATGAAGGCCGTGGGTCCAGTCACAAAGCACCATTCAACTTAAGAGCTTCCCACAGCCAAGATGGCGGTGCCAGGGACCCCATAACAGGTGAAGAGCCAGCCTAGGGAAGGACAGTGCTGGATCCCTGGACTGGTGTGCGTTTACTAAAAGTCGGAAGCTTCAGTATTTGTAGCTACTGACTATAATTTAATTTAACTTTTTTAATGAGGGTTTCGTTAACCTTTCATTAACTGCTTCCTGACCGTATATACTGTATTTATACGATGGAAAGGCGGCTCTCCTGTGCAAGATCACGTATGCAATCCTGCACTTCTGGGTCTGGGGCGTGCGCCCACACCACCGGTGGCCCACTCCCGTGGCGATTAGACACAGCGGGAGATGATTGGTGAGTAAAGAGGACTCAATCTCCACCGGCACATGCAGGTGCTTCGGAACACAGACAGAACAGCAGGCTGCCCATGTAAACAAGGCAGACCACCATTCTGTCACTGTAGAAGTCATGGATCCTGTGTCTCTGCTAAGCAGGGGCACTGATCCATGCCTTCTCCTAGTACAAGCACCTCCCCACAGTAGTAAAGCCCTGATCAGGCACACATTTAACCCTTTGATTGCCCCTGATATTAACCCCTTCCCTGCCAGTGTCATTAGTACATTGACAGTGCATTTTTTAGCACTGATCACTATTAGCGTAACTGGTCCCCAAAAAGCGTCAGCGTCCTGACTGTCCATGGCAATATCGCAGTCCCGCTATAAGTCGCTGATCACAGCTATTACTAGTAAAAAAGATAAAAAATATCCCTTAGTTTGTAGACACTATACCTTTTGCATACACCAATAAATATACGCTTATTGGAGTTTTTGTTTACTAAAAATATGTAGCAGAATACAGATTGACCTAAATTGATGAAGAGATTAGATTTTTTTCTATTTTTTTTTTTTATTGGATATGTTTTATAGCACAAAGTAAAATATATGGTTTGTTTTGTTTTTCAAAATTGTCGGTCTTTTTTTGTTAATATCGCAAAAAATAAAAAAAACGCAGAGGTGATCAAATACCACCAAAAGAAAGCTGTTTGTGGGGAAAAAAGGAAATACATTTTATTTGGGTACAGTGTCGCAGGACCACGCAATTGTCAGTTAAAATAACAGTGCTGTATCGCAAAAAATGGTTTGGTGATCAAGAGGGTAAACTTTCCGGAGGTCAAGTAGTTAAGGATAGCATCTCTCAAATGCTCTGAACGGATCTGCCAC
Source organism: Lithobates pipiens (assembly GCF_037356315.1). NCBI lineage: Eukaryota > Metazoa > Chordata > Amphibia > Anura > Ranidae > Lithobates > Lithobates pipiens. The sequence goes on along the minus strand of NW_027507758.1, from coordinate 348,901,145 downwards.
GCTTGTTGCGGAGAGATGCTACAGCTGAAAATCTGAGAAAAAAAAAAAAAGACAGCACATGCAGCCATGTTTGTGATTTGTATCCTAACTGGAACTAAAATTCTGCTTTTATGTGCCATTTACATTAAAATATGGATTTTTGCATCAACATCTAGGCCTCTGTGAGCTTACAGTGCACCCAACTAGAGATAATCTTTCATTTGCATGAATGCCATCTGCTTGCTATGGTGTTCTACACTGAATACTGTCCTTACAACGGTTTCTTCCGAGAGAGCTGCCACGCAAAACCAGATCTTTGCTAAACAGAGTTAGCTCCTCACATGTTCATGAAGAGGGTGCTTTCTGAAGCATTCAGCTTCCTCATTCTCTACTTGTATCATCTGTCATATTCAGATATGCAAAATTATTACCAAACAATGTGAGTAGGGTAGCCCGGTTCACTACAACAATGCCTAAATTAAAAACCAAACTATGCCTTGTATGCATTTCAATATATTACTTTTAGGTTTGACCACAGTGTACCTTTAACTGTTACATTAACAATGAACCAGTCATTTGCACATAATTATATAGTCAGGTTGAAAGAAAGAAAATAAAAATACATGAGTCCATTTAGTTCAACTAATAAAAAAAAAAAAAAAAAAAAATCATACAATCCCATATACACAATCCTATATCCACAGTTGATCCAGAGGGAAGGCATAAACCCCAACAAAGCATAATTTAGCTTGCTCCAGAAGGGGAAAAAATTCCTTCATGATCCCCCCGCGAAGCAATTATATATTCTCTGGATCAACTTTACCTGTAAATGTTAGTATTCACACGCTATCCTATTTTTTATGTTTAGCTGTTGTCACCTATTCTGCTGGGTTTAGTATCTGCAATAATATAGGATGCAAAGGTTATAGGCTGCCTTTCAATGCTGGCTCTCAGTACTTGCTAGGCACACATGATTTACAAGGATCAGGGTCCTGAAGTGGCATCAAGTTATGTTGCAAGGTGCAGAAAGATGCTAAAATTCAGATGATAGCATTTGTTCATCTGGAAACAGTTAGTGATGAGTTGGACTTTCACGATCAGGAGAAAAAACACTGCAAAATCAATCTCAGGGTAGATCGAGAACTTGAGAAGTAGGACATCTCCATAGTGACCAGGCAGAGAAACAAGTTAAGGGGAAAAATGCCTGAACTGGAAAAAAGCAAACAAGTGAAAGGGATGATATTGCTCAGTCACACAATCTATGAATTGCATGCAGACTTCTACCAATAACATCTGCCTGGTCACATGATGCCAATGGCTGCATTGCTGGTGAATCTTTACTGACACCTGCTGGTAACTGAGCTTATCCAACCTACATAACACAGGTGAGGGAGTAATACAGCATATTTAGAACATATATTATTGATGTTCTTTAATTCCATTGATTTATAATGTGCAATAAACTTTTTTTTTTTTTTTTTTTTTATGATCTTTTACAGGAAATTCTGAACCCATATGATATAGTTTTCTCATTGATGAGATGTATTGTAACAGGACTAGATTGCTAGAGTATACAAATTATAATGTGGCCTTAAAACTAGTCTGATTGCCATTTGTCATCAGAGCATAGGACAATACCTTGACTTTCCTAATTTTCCAATGTACAGCATCTCTGACTGCACCTATCCACAGACTTCTATAGGACTGCCAGTCTCTGGAGAAGAAAATCAACAGGTAAGTCACAGATCCTGGAATTGTCGTTAGCACAAGCTTTAAAGTGGAGTTCCACCCGTTTAAAAGTCAGCAGCTACAAAAAGTGTAGCTGCTGACCTTTAAAAGACAGACACTCACCTGTTCCATGGTCCATTGATGTGGCTGTCCGAAGCCTCGCTTCTCTCCCCCTCTCCACGGCACCAACATTGTGAGTGTGGGCGCCCAGCTGTGACAGCTTGCAGTTTCACATTTGGGCATGCACTGTGCATGCGTGAAATCGCGCTGCGCTGTCTTAAATGGCTGGCTAATCTTCTGGGACCTGTGATGTGTCCCAGAAGATTGCAAGGAGGGGGGAGAGGTGAACTTCCGCTCGGCACCGCTTGGAGAGGAAGTGAGAGCTGGATACCTCTCAAAACCAAGTACCCGCTCCCCCACCAAAAAAAATGACATGCTATTTGGGTGGAACTCCGCTTTAAAGGAGACCTGAACTCAAAAAGTGAAGATTTGCTCTGTTATAGGGAACATCTAGAAACATTAAATGTGCCCAAGCAGTAACCTGGTATGTGATAGTTTAATTCAATTAAACCAGGCATGTCCAAAGTCTGGCCTGCATTCCGGTTTAATACAGCCCCCTGGTGATTGGGTGACAGGGCCCCTAAAGATATATACTGTATTCATCGGCGCTGCCTCAGAGGGGACAGGAAGGGGGCGGGAGGAGTGCTGTCAGATTACATACAGGAGAATATCTTGTTCACTCAGCGGCATCTATAAGAAGAAGTCCCGTCTCCTAGGGTGCCATTGAACGACTGTTCTGTCTATCATAGAAGGCGGGGCTTTGTATTAAAGAGGCCACCGAGTAAACAACAGATTCTCCTGTATACAATATATAGGCGCTTGTCCCGCACCCCTCCCTGTCCCCTCCGAGGCTGCAGATGGGCATGGATCAGGCTGCACTGACGGCAATGGTGAGGCTGCATTCATGGCAATGGGGAGGCTGCAGTTGGGCACTGATTAGGCTGCATTGATGGGCACTGACCCTTATTTTGCTTCATAGTTCTGTATTTAAAGATTTTCCCTCTTAAAGTGAAGGTGCGTGTTATACGCCGATAAATACGGTGTGTATCCAAAAAACACACCAAAGCTAATCTTTCGTCCTCATCGGCGCTCGGGAACTCGTTGGCGGCCACAAAAGATATATATATCCAAATAACACACCTGAGTTCATCTTTTCACCACACACAGCCACAAAGACAAGAGAACTCTTGTTGAGGGGTGTATTAGTGCTTGGACGAAAAAACTTAGACCGAATCTTAATGTTTCAAAGAATGTCAGGCAAAATGGTCAGCCCTTACGCATGTTCACTTCATCAAATCTGGCCCTCTTTGAAAAAAGTTTGGACACTCCTGCATTAAACTATGTTTTAATAGTAAAAAAAAGAAATTCACGTATGTATTCTTAAAGCAGAAGTAAACCCATCGATTTACCAGTTTCAAAAAACACTGTGCTCTTAACCAAACTGTCAAACCATCCAATGGCTGGTATTATAACTGATAACATGTGCAGCATCATGGCAGTTGAAGATTAAACAAAATGGCAGCTTCCTCGACTGAAAACGATAGGAGGGTTTATTTTCACTTTAAAGCGGGAGTCCGCCGGGAGTTCCGCCGTTTTTTTTTTTTTTTTTAAAAGCCAGCAGCTACAAATACTGCAGCTGCTGACTTTTAAAATAAGGACACTTACCCGCCCAGCACGCCCACGATGTCAGCACCCAAAGCCGATATCTGGATCGTCTCTCGGGTGCTGCCGCTGCCATCTTGGGTATGGGAATCAGGAAGTGGAGCCTTTCGGCTTCATTTCCCGGTTCCCTACTGCGCATGCACGAGTCGCGCTGCGCAATAAGGATGGACCCGCTGCCTCTGGGATCTGTGTGTTTCCCAGCAGGCAGCGGGGGACTTTCGGAAAGGGGCGTAGACTATGCCCCTTTCCGCAGAGAGCTATCCCGGAAGTGGGTGCAGATACCTGTAATGTACAGGTACCTGCACTCCCCTCCCCCCTTAAAGGTGCCAATTGTGGCGCCGGAGGGGGGGGGGGGATTCCAATGAGCGGAAGGTCCACTTTAGGGTGGACCTCCGCTTTAACTAAAAAGAAGGAACCTTTTATTGCTCTCAGCCTCCTCCAAATCTGCAAATTTTCTTATTTTTGCTGCTGTGATTTAAGGGTGGCTATGTTCATTCTCTAGGGTCCCACTGTATGTAGTAATGTAGCCACTCTTGCTCATGCCCAATATGGACTAGGGTCTATGTAGCTGCAACTAACATACATTGCTTGTTCCAAACAATGGGAAGTTAGGGGAGAAGGAGCGGTGCAGGAACTCACAGAGAATGTCACAAGGAGGCAGAAAAAGACAGAGAAAATATTTCATATAAAATAGATAACAGAACCATTAAGTAGTGGATGTGCATGAATTCTTTTTTTCAGAAAATATGGATATCCTTTAGTGTCACTTTAAGGTGCAGGTTTCCCTGTGAGCTGCAATGTCAGACAACTGGGAGCAGCACCAGAAAACATTTGAAATTGTGAGACCAAAAAAAAATAAAAAATATTCCCAAAGGATTGCCCCCAGATGGACAGTTATATATATGGGGATATATCTGCCTATGCTTGCATGACTCAAGTGAGTTTCAGAATCCACTACCATACTTGCCTTACGCCCCCGTACATGGGCCGAATATCAGGCGGCACGGCCGGTTTAATAGAAACCAGCCGGCATTCAGCACGTGTGTACAGCAGCCAGACCAGGTTCTGTTGAAGGGGCATGACTGAAAAAAGTCTGCCAATGGCTAAGAGCACTAACCAGTATGTTCTGGCAGGGGGGCCGTCCCTCTGGCAGAGCACAATAGCTCAGTGGGGTGATAGCTGAACTTAACAATGGATTGTTAGTATAGGATCTCCTCCTGACCTCTCCAGTTTGTTTTTGGTTCAGCCAACTAAGTTGAACGAAAAAAACAAACAAAAAAAAAATTATAGTGCATACTAGGTTTGACAGACGGACATGGACTGCTACTCCACTAAGAAGAACTTGCAACTCCCCTTATGAATGAACCACTCACAACCTCCCCTGGCTACTTAGCATGCACGCTTTACCACACAATCACAGATCATTTTATTTTCCTTATATTATAAATTATTTTTTATTTTTACAGTTTGACAAACAGGCACTCTCTCATAGGCATCTTATACTACTATAATAACCCCTTCAGCCCCGGAAGACTTTACCCCCTTCCTGACCAAGCCCTTTTTTGCGATACAGCACTGCGTCGCTTTAACTGACAATTACACGGTCGTGCAACGTTTTACCTTGTACCCAAACAAAAAATTGATGTCCTTTTTTTCCCACAAATAGAGCTTTCTTTTGGTGGTATTTGATCACCTCTGCAGTTTTTATCTTTTGCGCTATAAACAAAATAAGAGTGACAATTTTGAAAAAAAAAGCAATATTTTTACTTTTTGCTATAATAAATATCCCCAGAAAATATCTAAAGAAAAAAAAGAAATTCTTCCACAGTTTAGAAAAATGATGAAAAGAAATTGCGCTATGGATAGAGACAATGTATTAATGGTATGAGCTGCCTCTGCCTAATATCGCCTCCGACTAATATCAGATGTAAGGAAAAGAAAGCAGATCTGGCTCTATACCTTTAAGATTTAAATGCCAAAATAGGAAAAACTAAGAAAAACTAATTATAGAAAAAAATACTTTGACGGGGATCCGTCCAAGTAGTATACAATAATGGTACCCACATCCCAAGAAAATGTAAGCACAAAAAGTTTGGAGGTAAGGGACTTTTACAGGCACCAAGTATTGTAAGAGAGAAAATGATAAAAGAAGAAAAATATTCTAAAATATTATACAAATTTATTTCACATAAACTTCACAGAATATAAAAATGATCAAACTCTTAGTAGTTCCCTATGGTCTATGATTGACACCTAGTACATAAACGCAGGTGACATTCTCTTTGAAGACCAGCAGAGGTTCCATCCCAATACGTTCAACATGTTTCGCCTTAATCGGATTCTTCAGGAACACGGGAATAGGAATTTTCATATCACACAAGAACAAATATGTTACTCTTTAAACTATACATAAAAAAATAAGTCAATTCACCAAGAAAACACAACTGAACTGCAAATCTTTATAATGTAAATAACATGGCAATAACCATAAGATACAAAAATTCAACAAAAATTGCAAGTGCATGAAGGAAAATAAAAATAAAAAAATGTGTGTGTGTGTGTGTGTGTGTATATATAGTGACAGTGCAGTTAGCTGTAATGAAGTATGTTGCCCAGGATTTTCACCAAGACAGGTTAAGGGGCTCCGGATAATGGTTTAATTTGGAGGAATCTTTTTTTTTTTTTCAGTTTCCTCTGCGGTTGGTAACATCCAGTTGGAGACCTGGAGCTTGTAGATTTCATAGAGATCTGGGTGGGAGTAAATTCTATACCTCCCGCCGCTAACTTTCACCTTAAACTGCCCCCCTCCCCACATTCTCCTTCCCTATCCTTCATCCCCCTTCTCCCCTCCCAGCACTAATAACCCCCCCCCCCCCTCCAAAGGATTCTCCTGCAGAGAACTTTAGAAGCCGGTATCCCTCCAGTGCCACTCCCGCAGGTTTCAGGTACTGCATGGGGCTTGTGAGGGAGGGTCCAGAAGTGTCCCCCCCACCAGTCACATCATCCCCAGTACCAGCCCCCGATCTATGCCTGCTCCAGCGGCATCCCTCCTTCCCCTCCCGCAGCCTGCAGATGCTGGCCGCATTGATCTTCGGCAATCTGACAGGCTGGGGATCGTGGGGGGGGGGGGTGCAAGTAAGTTTGGGGGGCTTAGGTTACCAAGCTCCCCCTGTAGTACAGAGGAAATAGGCAGTGATCGCTCCTATATCCACTGACAGTTGATATACAGTTGCACTCATAGGTTTACAAACCGTGGCAGAATTTATGATTTCTTGGCCATTTTTCAGACAATATGAATGATAAACTTCTCTTTCACTCATGGTTAGTGTTTGGCTGAAGCCATGTATGATCAATCAACTATGTTTACTCTTTTTAAATCATAATCACAAAAGAAACTAAACTAAATTACCCTGATCAAAAGTTTACACACCCCAGTTCTTAATACCATGTATTGCCCCCTTTAACATCAATGACAGCTTGAAGTCTTTTGTGGCTTTTGTGGATGAGGCTCTTTATCTTCTAAGATGGTAAAGCTGCCCATTCCTCTTGGCAAAAAGCCTCCAGTTACTGTAAATTCTTGGGCTGTCTTGCATGAACTGCACGTTTTAGATCTCCCCAGAGTGGCTCAATGATATTAAGGGCAGGAGATTGAGATGGCCACTCCAGAACCTTCACTTTATTCTGCTGTAGCCAATGAAAAGTCGACTTGGCCTCTTGTTTTGGATCAATGTCATGTTGGAATGTCAAAGTACGTCCCATGTGCAGCTTCCTGGCTGATGAATGCAGATGTCCCTCCAGTAATTTTTGATAACATACTGTATTCATCTTGCCATCAATTTTGACCAATTTTCCTGTGCCTTTGTACCTCACACAGCCACAAAACATCAGCGATCCATCTCCATGTTTCACAGTAGGAATGGTGTACCCTTCATCATAGGCCCTGTTGACTGCTCGCCAAATGAAGTGTTTATGATTGTGGCCAAAAAGCTAAATTTTGGTCTCATCACTCCAAATGACTTTGTGCCAGAAGGATTGAAGCTCGTCTCTGTGCTGTTTGGCGTATTGTAAGTGGGATACTTTGTGGCATTTGCGTAGTAACAGCCGCCCACTGGCGACTTGACCATGCAGCCCATCTTTCTTCAAGTGCCTCCTTATTGTGCATCTTGAAACAGCCACACCATGTTTTCAGAGATTCAGGAAGTTATTTCACCGGATGCTATTTGTGGGGTTTTCTTTGCATCCCGAACAATTTTGCTGGCAGTTGTGGCTGAAATTGTAGTTTGCCTACCTGACCGTGATTTGGTTGCAACAGAAACCCTAATTTTCCACTTCATGATTAGAGTTTGAACACTGCTGATTGGCATTCTCATTTCCTTGGATATCTTTTCATATACCTTTCCTATTTTATACAGTTCAACTACCTTTTCCCGCAGATCCTTTGACAATTCTTTTGCTTTCCCCATGACTCAGAATCCAGAAATATCAGTGCAGCACTGGATGAAAGATGCATGGATCTGTCAGGAGGAGTCAAGAAACTAATTGACCTTTTATACACACACATTAATTACAACAGATCACAGGTGAGGATGGTTACCTTTAATAGACATTCAAATGTAAACTTTTGATCAGGGTCATTTGGGTGGTTTCTGTTGTGATTATGATTTAAAAAGGGTAAACACTGTTGACTGTTAGGGCCGGTTCACACAGCGGGCGATGCGAGGCGACACGACTCGCCTCGCCTCGCTCCCGCAAGTCGCCCCCGTTCTGTACAATGGAACCGTTCTGAGAGGAGCGACTCGAGTCGCTCCGACTCAGAAAAAAGGTTCCTGTACTACTTCTGGGCGACTTCGGGGGCGACTTGCATTGACTTCTATACAGAAGTCCTCTGCAAGTCGCCGCTGAGGTCCCCGCAGGTCGCGGCGAGGCAAGTCGGAGACGCCTCGCCGCGCCTGCAGTGTGAACCGGCCCTTAATAAATGGCTTCAGCCAAACACTAACTATGAGTAAAATAAAAGTTTTGTGTTATTCATATTCTCTGAAAAATGGCCAAGAAATCATAAATTCTGCCAGGGTATGTAAACTTATGAGCACAACTGCATAGTACCTGCTAGCGTTACAATGTATCAGACTGTCATTTTATGAATGAATGAAAAATCTCTATACAGATTCCTCATTCATTCAAGTAAAGTGTTGCAGAGAAAAGTGACTATCTTCAATCCCCTTCTTTGTCTCAAAAAAAAGAGATATGGGGGTCTGCTTAGACCTCTGATATCTAACCAAAGACCCCCCCCCCCCAGGAAAAAAAACAAATAGACAGGAAGGTCCCTCAGATCCGCCCACACTCATCCCTCCACGGCTTCCTCAGCTTCCCCTTCTGGCCATCCCAATCCATCCCGTTTGGCCAGGAGGAGAAGCCAGAAGGCAATAGCGAATATTAATTAGTTGTTGTCACAAGTGGGTGGGTTCGAGGAGCAATGCTCTGTGCCCCAAGCCCAATTTTTTTCAAGCCAATTAGAGCCTCAGGCTCTAATCATGTGGCTTGGAAAAAAAAATAAAAAATACAAAAACATATAAGTCTGGCACCCTGCAGGGGGGTGTCGCCCCAGCGCCTTCTAATAGACCGGCTACTGGTAAGACTTTCAAATCACCTTTCACATAGAGCGGACTCTATCAAGCAGATCTGCCGATATGGTATGGATATGGAACATTTGCACAAATACTTTATGCTTTCACAAAATATTTGGTTTTGGGGGTCTTTCACAAATTCTGAATGCTATAAATGGAAAAATGAAAACCTTCCGATTTTTAGAAAAACGTATTTACATACGTTCGATTTTAACCATTTTGCAAAAAGGCACAAATTTCTAAATTACAAATAATACATAACAAAATAACCATACAGATTAAGCTTTTATATTTAGTTGTAAATTTTGTAAAATTAGCTGTGTTTTTATCTGCTATCCTGTTTCCCCAAAAATAAGACAGTGTCTTACATTAATTTTTGCTCCCAAAGATGCGCTAGGTCTTATTTTCAGGGGATGTCGTATTTTTCCATGAAGATGAATACGGGACACATTTATTGATTCCCCCCTTCTGATCCTCCTGTGCCATTTTGATCCCCCCCCCCCCCCTCAAATCCACCCTGTGTAATTTTAAGCGTGTCCCCCTCCCCCACCCCTGTGCCAGTGGATTTATTTAGTCTCTCCCCCCTCCCACCTTCACCAGACATCCCCCCCTTTACAAGACATCGCCCACCTTTATCAGACATTTCCCCCCCCACCTAAGTTACCCCTGTGTGTCTGTGGCGGCCAGATTCCACACAATGTGCCCGACTCCTGCCCCGCGCGACCCACTCACTGTCTAATTGTGAGTCAGCCAGACTCCGTCAGGGCAGAGCGAGCAGCAGGCGCAGAAGGTGGCAGCTTGTCCTGGTGGCGAGGCGGGCTCTCTTATGACAGTTGATGTCACTCGTCATCCAGAGAGCTGGCCGCAGCTCACTGATTTAAAGAGACCTCGCACCTGCCTTAACAGCTCCGGCTGCACTGTGGCCAATCAGTGAGCTGCGTAGCGCCGCCCACTGCTATGGTCCAGAGGAGTCAGACACCTTATGGTAGCTTCAGGGGCCTTATATTCTGGGGTGGCCTCATGCAATACTGTACACAAAATAAATTTTTATCATTTTCTTCCCACAAATAGAGCTTCGTTTGGTGGCATTTGATCACCACTGGGGTTTTTATTTTTTTGCTAAACTAAAAAAGACTGAAATGTTTGAAAAAAAGTTTTAGTTATAAAAAATGTTTTTTTATCCTTCACTGATGGGCACTGATGAGGTGGTACTGATGGGCACCAATAGACGGCACTAATATACAGCACTGATGGATACTTACAGGCAAGACTGATAGGTGGCACTGAGGTTCTGACAGGTGTTACTGTACGGCACCGATTGGCAATGTGATTGGCAATGTGATGGGCACTGACTGGCACTGTGGTGGGCACTAATTGGCACTTTATTGGGCACCGACAAGCAAACCTAAGGGGGACACTGACTGGCAGCTAATTGGCACCTTTCTGGCAGCTGTGGTGGCACATCTGATGGTGCTGTGCTGACAATCAATGTGCTGATCATCAGCACAGCGCCCCCCCCCCCCCCCCCCCCCCCACGACAGGGAGAGCTCTCATTGCAAACTGAGGAATTAATAAAGGAGCTTGTTTTAGGGACTTTAAATGAAGGCATGACCTGGTAAGGTCAGTTCATCCATCCCTTGGGACTTTAAATTAAATTGTAGCCCGATAAGGTCACAAATTTCCATCCCTATAATGATCAAGGGGAGAGAGCAAGGGGGTGGGAATGAAGCACGTGGTTGCAATAGAATAGTTTGGTGAACATAATAGGAATATATTGATTGCCATGAAATACAAACAGGATATACGATGTAAAAATACATTAAGATAATGCATGGGTAATACAATACATCTTGGTTATAACTTGAATATCACGAAAAATAGCAAAACAATAAATTTTCCAAAGTGCACCAAAAACACGTTTTTGATAAAACCATAGTACATAATGATACCTGCAAAGCCTCAGGCCTCTTGGATCTTTGGATGGGGTATTAATAGTTAGCTAACAAAGCTATATGAGTATTGATAAATATCAAATTGTATGGCAGCTCTTTGCATTTTGTGGCTAGAAGGCCACTCGTCAGGAGCCAGCACTTGATGTACCTGAAAGTAGAAATATTGGTATGGGCTTAAATGATAAGGTAAATGCACATACGGGCACTGGTAGAGCTAGACCCATACCAAATGCAAGTTGACTTACTCAAGTTCATGCGATGGTGGTGTGGTGCCAGGCAACACAAACCATCCAAAAGTATTGCCCACCGGGAGCCGCGACGGGCAATTCAAAGGGGGCACCCCACGGGCCCCACCCAGGGCGGGCATGGAACCAAGGCAACCTATGTGTAAGTGAAAAGTAAAATAAACCAGAATATCCACGACAGGAGAGTGAATAGCGTGAGGAAGTGAAAAGGGAGGATCAGTGCTGGGGACTGGAAGGGGCGGTGAAGACTGATGCCAGAAAAGTGATGGGGTAGAGGAAATTGAAAGAGACAAGTTGCCACCAGTGAAGTGGGAGGGTGAAGGTTAGGACAAGAACGGAGGTGAAGTGAACTGGATACCTATAATGAGGAGATCAATTGATTTAGGAGGAGAAAGATCCTGAGCTGTGTGTAAGCCAGTGTAAAACAGAGCCTCGTGTGCCACAACCCGCCCGGAAGACGCCCATATAATATAAAATAGTGTGTGTGTGTGTGTGTGTGTGTGTGTGTGTGTGTGTGTGTGTGTGTGTGTGTGTGTAACTCCTCAATGTCAGCCTAGCTGGAAATAAAAACCTGCTCGTGCAGTGCAACATCAAAAAGGTGTCGCACACACAGAGCGGTGACGTGGCGCCGATGCGATAGGGAGTACCCACCCAAACCACCACCTCCATCCACCACAACCAGGGAGGAAGGGAACAGGTGGGAGAGGGAGGGGCACCAAAAATCGTATCACAGCTCCCAGGGAACAGACGAGCAAATGGCCCAAAAATCAATGCACACACACTAAACAAACCCTACCATGTGGAACAGGGTACTGGGAACAAGATATGGTGAATTGAAATAAAGTATGAAAAACCTATACTTTTAGCACTTTGTTCTTCATTCTCTTTGGTTCCTTCAATATGCAATTTTCTTCTCTCTCTTTTCTACACCTTTCTTTCTCCTTCCTATATGGTGCTTTTTGAGTATCAGTTTTCTCATCTATGCTCAGTTTTTCCCTTCATCTGACCTGGTGTATGGGCTTTTCACACTCTTCATCAAAAAAATATCATACATTCAATATATATTACTGATCTCAATTCACAGAAGTTTTGGCTCACCATCACCCACATTTACACATTTACCCTGGTGAACCTACAGTGCTCCCTGCTTGTCCACGTATCTCTACCTCAGCTCCCATGCCAGACCTTTTTAACGGCTTTGATCCTCTGTTCACATCTATGCAGCTGACATGAGTGAGTATCTATAGGGATGTTCACCCTGTCCCTTATACATTATTTATTCCTATTATTCAGTTACAATATTATACCATATGGTTATGTTTCTTTATAGCTCACCGTTGCATTCGCCCCTGAAGAGTTGGTATACCCCACAAAACGCGTCAGACTTACATAGACGCATGATGTCCATACAGATGATTTTATGTCTCTTATTTTGTTTTACTCTAGACTTTCCAACATCATTCAGCTCTTCCAGTGGCACATGTTGTGCAGGACTTGTTTTTATTTTATGATATGCCAAGTACCATGGCGTCAATATTTATATGCGGCTTTCAGCATGCCCTGCGTGTATGCGATTCTGTGTATGCGATTTTGTGTTATTCAGTATGTTATACATGATCTCACACTGTATAATAAAATATTCTTTGCTAAGACTTTTTGGTATACATCTCTCATTCAAAAACTTCCCCTTTTTGTTGGAACCCATGAAAGCAACACTGTGTTTTATATCCCACATGGTTACTTTATATAGTGATTGGCCTAATTTAAAGACCCGCTGACCACTTTCCCTTTAGTCTAAAATTTGGGATGGAGGACAATTACTTTTGGTGCCTTGGACCACATCATTCTTTATCCTTTTTTGTCATATGATGAAATCTGAAGGTTTGGTAATTTAGCTTCTGAGTATTAATACACTACGATGTTATGTGTCATTTGTACAGGAATATCACTTTTATCTGTAGGCATTGAATCAATACCTAATGTTTGTTTGTACAAACAAGTTGAAAAAAAATCAATAGTTTTCATGGAGTGTTTTTCTTTTTTGACATGACAGTATACAGACATACACTTTATCATTTTCAACATACGGTACTATTAGGAACATTTTGAAATCATAATTTGCTCATTTGAATTTTAACTTTATGCCACAGCAATTTAAATAACCGTAAATAATAGAGTGGAAAATAGCATTCAAATTCTGTAGTGCAGAGTCTAAGCCACATGACCGCAGTAAGACCCCTTTCACACCACACCGCTGATAGCGTCGGCGGTAAAACGCAGCTATTTTTAGCAGAGTTTTACTGCCAGATTTGCGGCGCATTTCGGACGCTAGCGGGGCGCTTTTACCCCCCGCTAGCGGCCGTGAAAGGGTTAAAACTGCCGGCAATACGCCGCAATAGCGGCATTTTGCCAGCGGCATTACAGCGCTGGCCCATTGATTTCAATGGGGAGCAGTAAACACACCGCTCCTTCACCGCTCCAAAGAAGCTGCTGCTAGCAGGACTTTTTTCTGATGTCCTGCCAGCGCACCGCTGTAGTGTGAAAGCCACAATGGTGCAGCTTCTTTAGGGCGGATTGCAGGTGCCATTTCTAACGCTATAGCGCTTGCAAAACGCCCTGGTGTGAAAGGGGTCTAAAAGAAAGTTGTACAATATAGTTTTTTTTTTGTTGGGAGGGAAAGGGTGACACCTAATTTCTTGTTATGTCCCTGATCACAATATATGTATTTTTTTCTTCAAAAAGAAGACTAGGTCAGCCCAGGATTTCAGATTTTGGATGTGCCTGCTATACCATGTACTTGTATGAAAAAGTATTCTGTTCTCTCTGTATTTCTTCCTTTGTGTTCCTGCTTTTCCCTCTGCTTTCTAATTTCAAACTGACCACGCTAGGCATTACAATACATTTCTAGCTGTGCTGAGAACTCAGCCTGCTCTCCTGCAATGATCAGACTTGTGTTGATATATCTATACACCAGCAATGTTTTGACTTTCATTTTTATTTTAAACTGAATGGGTCGTTTTACAAGGTGAGGCTTTACATAAACTTTAAACAGGCTTCTGATTAAATTGTCCGCAAAGTGCGTACACATTTCTATGGATGGGAAAAATAATACACACTCCATACATTGTATTGACCTGCAAAGAACTGCAATGATTGAGCCATAACAGGACCCCTTCACTGTTCCCTGATGAAGAGGTCCCCTGTGGCTCCAAAACCTTGCAATTGTTTATGTGACAAATAAAAGCTCTCACCATAAATTCTGCTGTGCTGACAGCGGACATTTTCTCCCCCTCAAAGAGTACGCTATGTGAAATACTGAGTTAAAACATTCAACACAAATAAAGAAAATAAAAAAAACAATAAGAAGCAAAACTGCTGCTGCAGTAACTTTCAAATGGATGTTTCCTCTAAGTCTGCCATCCCGATAAGGAGGTGCAGGGACACAACCTCTCCACATCACCTTGCCATACCTTTATGGCCTCAGTAGCATATAAGAAAATCATTTAGTAGATGCTGCATAAGTGTTCATCTTGTAGGATCACCAGCAACAACAGACAGGATTGAAAGCAAATGTTACCGATGTACCTAAACACCAAATGTATGTCTATTTCTAGCTTTAAACAAAAATAAATAAAGTTAGTGTCCCATAATCATCTGAAAGTTTTACTACAACAAGGATTTACCAGCTTCCTTTTCCCATTTCCTGTGTTTACCACGGACATCCTGGCCCTCCCAACACACGGTCATTTAGATGTATACCCTTCACCTGTCTCCATTTCCTTACTTATGGAAAGTAAAAACTGGATCACATTCAGAAAGGTTTCTTAATCACTGCTATATACACACACACACACACACACACACACACACACAGACTATTATTTAAGGTGGTTGTAAACTCTCTTACATCACTTTTACCTACAAGTAATCCTATAATAAAGCTTACCTGTACGTACTGTAAATATCTGATCGTTCTAAGGTAAGTATTTCATAATGAGCTAGTATGCGATGCATACTAGCTCATTATGCCTTTGTCTTGCAGGCTGTTTTTTACGGAGGTTTACAACCTTTTTAATAGCACCATGCATGCTGCAGGGTTGATTTTTTTTTTGCTAAAAACGTAGGCTTTAACAATGTAACATACTTTTACGTGAGAATGATGAATTTTAATGACGCATGGCTGCTAATATTTGAGCTGTTTGAAAGCCAACAAAAATATATATATATGAGAAAAATTAAGGGAGGAATTAAAGTGAGGAAAAAAATAGAAATCAGCTGAATTTGAAAGTCTACTAAACAAACTAAAATCTATAAATATTAATCTTCTAACTGCTTACCAAAAGCAGCATCATTCTTCAAATTAAAGTTTAATGTACAGCTATGGCTGAAAAAACTATTCAACATAATCAATTATAATCTATTTCATAAATAATTAGTTAAACTGCTTACGGAATGCATTATTTGTTTACATATCATGAAATACAGTGAAGTACACCCTCCATAGGATGTCAGTATCCACTATGTAGCACACATACAGCTCACTACACCCTCTATACATGTCAGTATACACCGTGCAGCACACATACAGCTCACTACACCCTCTATACATGTCAGTATACACCGTGCAGCACACATACAGCTCACTACACCCTCCATACAGGTCAGTATACACAGTGTAGCACACATACAGCGCACTACACCCTCCATACAGGTCAGTATACACAGTGTAGCACACATACAGTGCACTACACCCTCCATACATGTCAGTATACACCGTGCAGCACACATACAGCTCACTACACCCTCCATACAGGTCAGTATACACAGTGTAGCACACATACAGCGCACTACACCCTCCATACAGGTCAGTATACACAGTGTAGCACACATACAGTGCACTACACCCTCCATACAGGTCAGTATACACAGTGTAGCACACATACAGCTCACTACACCCTCCATATAGGTCAGTATACACAGTGCAGCACACATACAGCTCACTACACCCTCCATACATGTCAGTAAGTGCCTGAGAGCTTGGGAACATGTGTGGAGCAATGCCTCATGGGACATAAGGTCCTGGCAGGAAGAAAGAAGTGATTTTAAAGGTAGATTTATTTTTTACCTTGCTATAGAGGGAACTCTATATTATACTGTACTTTGTTGCTTGCTATAGAGGCACTCTGAAGACAGGAGGAGCAAGAAGCGCCGACGGGGCACCCCAGAAGAGGATGTACAAGTACCGATACTTTTTCTCAATTCCTGATATCTATTATCAATACCTATTTTTAATGTTGTGACAGTTTTTTAGACTAACGAAAATAAAAGTTACTTTATAATTATGAAGAACAGTTCTTCTGTGGCTTTTAAATTGTGTTACTTCAGTGCGATTTCAAAGCCACAGATCAGTGCTATTTGGAAATCCGATTTCATTGCGGCTTGCGACTTTATTTAACAGGTATCGAGTGCAAATGCTTAGTACTGGCACCAATACTGATATCGGTACAACACTAGTATTTGTAATCAGAGCCCTCCTCGACACCTGAGAGCAACCTAACTAAGACCTGCATTGTGCCTCGGCCTGTAGGTCAGTATACCTGAAAAGAGGGCATACCCTGTATGAATACCTGCTTGCTTGTAAATACCGAGAAAGTGGGAACCGGGAGGGTGGGTACCCGGAAATAGTCACAGACGTCGTCACAGCCAGGGAGGGAGGCTTAAATAGCGCCCGGGCTCCTCCCACAAATACAGGCTGGCCTGCGGCCAGCCTTACAACATATACACACACACCTGCTAATATCAATAATATTAAATAATCTGAGTTAGACTCACCGGTAACTCCTTTTCGGGGAGTCTTCCAGGACAGCCATGAGACCTAGGGCTTCTGCTACCAGGACAGGAAACACGTTAACCCCCCCACCAGAGGACAGTCCTCCAGGCCCCATGTCAGTATTCTTGAAAACAGTATTCTGTAAAACATATGCATAATACACATAACTTCAAGACAAATCTGGGTGGGAATCTGGCTGTCGTGGAAGACTCTCAGAAAAGGAGTTACCAGTAAGTCTAACTCAGCTTTACTCTAAGACGATGAGCCAGAACTTCAATTTAGGGAGGGACAACTGCCTGAAGGACCTTGCGACCAAATGCCTGCTCCTGAGCAGATAGGAGGAGATCAAGGCGATAATGTTTAATGAAGGTCGAAAAACTGGACTATGTGGCAGCCCTGCAAATGTGTTTTGGTGAGGCTCCAGCCCTCTCAGCCCAAGACACAGACAAAGCTCTTGTTGTGTGCGCAGTGACAAAAGGCGGAGGAACTTCCCTAATTTTGTACGTTTCAGAAATAGTTTGCTTCATCCATCTAGCCAAGGTGGCTTTACATGCACCCTTTCCCTTGCGTGCTCCTGAAAAGAGGACAAACAAGGTGTCTGTTTTTTTAAAAGTCTTGTGACCTCAAGGTTAACAAGAAGAATTCTACTCATGTCTAAAAAACAAAATTTTCTCTCTTGATAGCTGTCGCTTCTACCTTTAAAGTACTAACTGAAAGACCTTTGTCAAAACCCTCTTGAAAAAATTCCAAAATTGAAGGAACATCATGAGTTAATCTTTGATTTTCAGACAACCACAAGTTAAATTTCTTCCAGACCTGGGAGTATATGGCTGTAGTGACTGTTTTTCTGCAATTTACCAGGGTCTTGACTACTTTGTCAGAGAACCCTTGGGCTCTTAGTATCTTTTCTTCAGATACCAGGCCGTCAAGGAAACCAACTGTGGGTGCGACACTGGACCCTGTGATAATAAGTCTTGCCTCTTTGAAAGACTTAGTGGACGCTCTGAGTCTAGAGTGTGCAACATGAAAATCCATGGCCTCTTGGGCCAAAAAGGGGCTATTAGGATAAGATCTGTTTCTTCTAGAAGGAACTTCTGAAATTAGCCTAATTGGCAGGAAGATGCTGAATAGCCACGGATTCGCCAGAGCATCGATGTCAAATGATTGATCCGCAGGGTTTAGAGAAAATAACTTCTCTGTCTTGCGACTGTTCTGATCTGTGAACAGGTCCACTTTAAGACATCCCGATCTGTTGGTGAGATTCACAAAGATTTTGAGATGAAGGGAACAATTGTCTCGACATACCCGTTAGCGGCTGAGGTAATCTGACAGTTTTGTGTCCCCTTCAGGTGCACTGCTGTAATTAAGGCTAGATTCCCTTCTGCCCAAGATAGAATCCCCTGGGCGATAGATTAAAGTATCCGACTCCTTGTACCTCCCTGTTTGTTGAGGTACGCAACAGTAGCGATATTGTCAGATAGAATCTGCAGATTGTTACTCCTGTTTTCCGTCTGAAATGCCTGTAAGGCTCTCTGAACAGCTAGAATCTCTCTCTGATTCGATAAAGCTCTTGCTTCCTTTCAGGACCATTCTCTCTGCGCCATTGTGTTGCTGAGATGAGCTTCCCATCCCCAGGAACTTGCATCCGTTGTGATCCTCTGGGATATAGGAATGGACCATGGCAGACCTCGTTAGGTGAAGGTGTGTCCTCCCCCACCACAAGCTTCCATTTACCCTGGAGGATAACAAGACCCTTGATTCCAGGGAACTTGCGTCTCTGTCCCAGTTCCTTAATAGAAACAGCTGTAATGAGCATTGATTAAATCTTGCCCATGGCACTGCGGGAAAGCAAGAGGTCATCAGACCCACTGCTCTTGAAACGTCTCTCAGTGAGACCGACTGATTGGTCTGTACTGACAATGTTTGCATCATTTTTGAGACCTTTTCCTGCAGGAGAAAAACTTTGGCCTACTTTCTGGGCCGGAAATAAAGAAGACTTCTCTTTGTTTATTAACCAGCCTAGAGATTGAAGGAAGTCCTGTACAGTCTGGATATCGGCTAATAACTTGGTAGGATTCCGCCCCCACTAGGAGGTCGTCCAGGTAAGGGATAATAGTTATCGCCTTTAACCTTAGCAGAGCCAGTGCCTCCCAACACCTTTGTAAAGATGCGTTGGGCTGAGGACAGAGCGAAGGGGAGGGCTTGAAATTTAAAGTGCCGGATCTCTGTTCCTATCTTGACCGCTAGTCTCAAGAATCTTTGGAAGAATATTTGTCTGAAAATTTGGAATCTGCTGTTTTTTCTACTTTCCTGCCTGCCAATTGACATTAGTTCTAGCTTTTCCCTACTATAAAGAAAATAATTTTTGTTTGTTTGCGTTGTGCGCCTTACTCTGAGTCTGGTAAAACATCAGCAGGACAGGAAGAGAGAGTAAAGCTCTCTAATGAAGCTGACAGAGGTTCTGCTCTTTTCCCACGCTTTCCAAAACTAGAAAAAGGTTTTGGTTTAACATACACTTAAAACATAAGGTTAGGTGCGCACACCTATTTGTTTGGTGCGCCCCACATTCAAGCAGACACAGCGGCCCATTTACTTGAACGGGCTGCTATACCTTGCGGGTAACACAGGAAAAACGGTCCCTGCACACTTTTAAAACTTCAGCCAAAAGGAAGATCGCATGGTGCTTTTGCAGCATGCAACTTCCTGCACCCTCAAATGCACTACATGTTTAGATGCCAGGGGTGCCATTATAAATGCCGGTAAATTCAGTGTTGTCACATGAAAAGATATAATAAAATATGGAGGGGTCTACTACATCTGTTTATTGGTCTGAGTGGTGATGTGTAAATCAAATAACACTACACAATCCAGTCAATTGAACACAAAAACAAAAATATGAATTTTTATTCTGATGATGTAGTGTTAAAAAAAAAAAATTACTTTTGCCAAATTCTTATTTTTACTAGTTTTGCATATCATACAGGATTAAACATTATTTGTTTAACGATGCAAGACAATTAAACAATGGCAATGATAAATAATTGCTGTAAAGTACAAGACTAGCAATTATGAAAGCCAATTGTGTTTCAGGCTGTACTATGAATAAGCCCTCAATGAGTGTGCTATCAATAGAAGCACAGCAATCAGCCTAGATTTCTTTTTTCAATTACATGAAAATTATCACAATACAGTATAAAGGTGTTAATATGAATAGGACTTGTAGTTTTCCTGAAAAGAAAAAGGCATTAAATTGATGGCATTCCATGTGAACGATGACTATTTTTTAACATTTCCACTGATCCTTGTTTTTCCTAACACATATTACAAGACCAGTTCCTATTCACTGACTGCACGCACCTCTGGTTTAACATACGGTTCACTGAAAGTAAAGCATAGAATGCTACTAGACTGGTATATGCCATTTAAAACAAAATAAAACATTTAAGGGAATGTAAACCTAGACTGTCACTGGTAAATATCAAACTACCTTCCTAGCTGGATAGAGTAACAAACTTACTGATCAATGGTGACATCTTGTGACACAAATAGAAAACTGCATCCTCTTAAAAGCTGAATTCCAGGTGAATATTAACCACTTCTCCAGAACATGACCAGGACATTTTTTTGTGACACTGGACTGCATTATTTTAAGTGACAATTGCACAGACAAGAGACACTATACCCAAATACATTTTTTGTTCCTTTTCCCACAAATAGAGCTGTGTTTTGGTGGTATTTTTATTTTTTGCACTAATAAATAAATAAATAATATTCGACAATTTTGAAAAAAACAAAACAAAAACATATTTTTTACTTTAAAACATATCCAATGAATTAAAAAATAAAAAACAAAA
The DNA here is from genome assembly GCF_037356315.1 of Lithobates pipiens. Taxonomy (NCBI): domain Eukaryota; kingdom Metazoa; phylum Chordata; class Amphibia; order Anura; family Ranidae; genus Lithobates; species Lithobates pipiens. The sequence continues at coordinate 348,880,211 of NW_027507758.1, read as the reverse complement.
ACAAAATCACATTTCTTCATCAATTTAGGCCAATATGTATTCTGCTTCATATTTGTGTTAGAAAAAAAACAAAACCCAATAAGCGTATATTAATTGGTTTGCGCAAAAGTTATAAACAACATCTACAAACTATGAGATTTCTTTCTTTTTTTTTTTTTTTTTTTAACTAGTAATGGTGGCAATCAGTGACTTATAGCAGGACTGCAATATTGTGGCAGACATTCTGACACCGACTGATGCTTTTTGAGAACCTGCGACACTAATACAGTGATCAATGCTAAAAATATGCACTGTCACTGGCTGGGAAGGGGTTAACATCAGGGGTGATCAAAGGGTAAACTGTGTGCCTAGCCAGCGTTTTACTAAACTGTGGGAGGTGCTTTCACTCAAGGAAGACATAGATCCTAGTCCCTGCTTTGCAGAGACACAGGATCCATGCCTTCCTTCCTATCAGAACGGCAATTTGCCTTGTTTACATAGGCAGATTGCAGTTCTGTCTCTCTGGCTGATGATTGACGGACATAGTGTCCACAGTACCTACCGATAAGCTCCCGCTGAGTATAATCACAGTGGAGGCAAGCCGCCAGCGGCGCACATTTGCACCCCCCTACCCGGAAGTGCGGGATCACCTGTGATCCTACGCACAGCTGCCAAACTGTAGCAGGTAAACTGCTATAGGGCAGTCGCAAAGTGGTTAATAGAAACGTTCAAGTTCGGGGAAATACGCTGTGCGCACATTCGCATCAAGATTCATAAACATGTAGACAACTGCTAGTATGAGGTCCCTAATGTATTCTTTTTAAATGTAAACATATTTGGCTTAAAGAGGAGCTGCACCTAAAAAAAAAATATTAAAAGCCAGCAGCTACTAATATTGCAGCTGCTGACTTTTAATAAAATCACACTTACCTGTCCCAGGTTCCAGCGATGTCGGCGGCAGATGACGAGCGATCGCTCGTCTCGCTGCTGCCACCGCCGCCATCCTCTGTCAGGGAATCGGGAAGTTAAGCATGACGGCTTCACTGCCCGGTTCCCTACTGCGCATGCGCGAGTCGCGCTGCGCGTCTCTTATGGTCCCCCGCTGTGTCTCTGGGAACTGTGTGTTTCCCAGAACACAACGGGGGGGGGGCGGAGCGTCTGCGGGGGTCTGCGGCGGTCTGGCCGGAAGTGGGTGCAGTTACCTGGATTATCCAGGTAACTGCACCCCCCTCCCCCCTGAAAGGTGCCGATTGTGGCACCGGAGGGGGGGAGGGATAAGATTAGCGGAACTTCCCCTTTAGGGTGAAGAACCGCTTTAATATCCGCATCTTGCAGTCCCTGTACAACTGAGCTCAGAGGGAAAGAGTGAAGCAGTACAAAGAGCCAGTCAGGTGTGTCCCAGCGCAAAAACATACTGATAGGAGTGAACAGCTCATCACTGTGCCACTTCTCCTTTCATTGTCCAGTCATCACTTCCATACCGGGCCTATTCTGGCACTCCTTTCCTACATGTAAAAATCATTTTTTTGCTAGAAAATTACTCAGAACCCCCAAACATTATATATTTTTTTTAGCAGAGGGAATAAAATGCTGGTCGTTGCAACTTTTTTTTATCTCACACGGTATTTGCGCAACAATTTTTCAAACGTGTTTCTTTTTGTTGGAAAAATAAAAAAACAGTTTCGCGATTTCAAAAATAACAAAACAGTAAAGTTAGTCCAATTACTTTGTATAATGTGAAAAAACGTTACGTCGAGTAAATAGATACCCCACATGTCATGCTTTAAAATTGCGCACACTCATGGAATGACGCCAAACTTCGGTACTTAAAAATCTCCAGAAGCAACACTTTAAAATATTTTACAGGTTACATGTTTAGAGTTACAGAGGAGGTCTAGTGCTATAATTGTTGCTCACGCTCTAACGCACGTGGTGATACCTCACATGTGTGGTTTGAATAGCGTTTACATATGTGGGCGGGACTTGCATGTGCGATCACTTCTGAGCGTAAGCTACAGGTGACAGGGGCGTTTTAAATTTTATTTTATTTTTACTTCATTAATTTTATTTTTACACTTTCTTTTACAATTTTTTGTTTTTTTTTTATCACTTTTATTCCTATTGCAAGGAAAGTAAACATCCCTCGTAATAGGAATCATTCACGACAGGTTCTCTTTATGGAGAGATGCAGGGTCAATAAGAGATTGGGGGGAAAAAAATCCACGATCTCATGCTTACCAGCCGCGATCGTGGCTTTGTTTACATCCGCGGCCTGGACGTGATGCCATAACTGACCGTCATAGAGAAGACTGGTGACCACCTGGTCACCGGAAATCTCTATGGTCCTCATCTGACGGCGGCTGATCCTTTCTCTGGGTCCCAAAAGGCACGGGAGAGCCCGGAGAAGCACTGGATAGTACCGGGCACTGGCAGGCTGTGTCTCACGGGCACTAATGAGGCTGCATTTGATGGGCACCGATCTCTTGTATCATGTTTGCAGTCTCTGATCACCTCCTGTGCTACGACGGCAGTCTCTGATCACCTCCTGTGCTACGGCGGCAGTCTCTGATCACCTCCTGTGCTACGGCGGCAGTCTCTGATCACCTCCTGTGCTACGGCGGCAGTCTCTGATCACCTCCTGTGCTACGGCGGCAGTCTCTGATCACCTCCTGTGCTACGGCGGCAGTCTCTGATCACCTCCTGTGCTACGGCGGCAGTCTCTGATCACCTCCTGTGCTACGGCGGCAGTCTCTGATCACCTCCTGTGCTACGGCGGCAGTCTCTGATCACCTCCTGTGCTACGGCGGCAGTCTCTGATCACCTCCTGTGCTACGGCGGCAGTCTCTGATCACCTCCTGTGCTACGGCGGCAGTCTCTGATCACCTCCTGTGCTACGGCGGCAGTCTCTGATCACCTCCTGTGCTACGGCGGCAGTCTCTGATCACCTCCTGTGCTACGGCGGCAGTCTCTGATCACCTCCTGTGCTACGGCGGCAGTCTCTGATCACCTCCTGTGCTACGGCGGCAGTCTCTGATCACCTCCTGTGCTACGACGGCAGTCTCTGATCACCTCCTGTGCTACGACGGCAGTCTCTGATCACCTCCTGTGCTACGACGGCAGTCTCTGATCACCTCCTGTGCTACGACGGCAGTCTCTGATCACCTCCTGTGCTACGACGGCAGTCTCTGATCACCTCCTGTGCTACGACGGCAGTCTCTGATCACCTCCTGTGCTACGACGGCAGTCTCTGATCACCTCCTGTGCTATGACTGCAGTCTCGGACCATTTCCTGTACCACTGTCTGCTAGAGGTAAACTAAATGGAAATGTTACCAATACTATTAACAATGTTTTTAAATTTAAGTAAGAGATTCCAGACATGATACAAGTGATGGTCGGAGACTGCATATTTCTTGAGCTTTTCTGGCACTAAAAAGGTATCAATAATGGCCAACAATAAATGCATATTAATTTAAATTGATGATATTAAAAGTGGAATACAATTATATATAAAAATAAATATTTTTTTTAAACTGTCATTTTTGGTTTTCGGCAAAGTGCATCCTGCATTTTTGGTTTCGGGACCAAATTTCCATTCGGTGTACCACTAGCAATAATGCTTTGTAAGCAGCACAAGTGGATCCATAATGCGCATGCACCAGCCAAGCACAGCACAAGAGCACACCCACAGGACAGCTGCACTCCCCCCAACCACTGCACACACGTTATCAGTGCATTGCCAGCTGTCCTAATGAGCAAGTAACAAAATGGAAAAGATGGTCAGAACCCACATATCTAGAAGACCCCAGGGAGACAAAGGAGGCCAAGGGGTCCTTCTACAGGCAGAAGCAGCACCCTGCATCTTTCAGTGGGTGGTAACGCTGGAATGACTGCACTAAACAAGGGCAGGAGGCAATGGTGTAAAAAGATGCAGCTACATTTAAACTTTGATTTTTGAAAGGAGGGTTTAAAAGTGGTTCTAAAGTTAAAATAATTTAACCTTAATGTATTCCCTGCATTAAAGTGTTACTAAACCCAGGAGCCTGCATTCACTATAGCACATAGAAATGCAATTATTTTGGTAAACAAACTGCTAAATACCCTTTCTCATCTGCAGTATGTAGCAGTCTTGTGACTTCTCTCAATTCCTGGTAAAGCTTGTAGGAGACATTTTTATAATGCACTGAGCTGTCCTATTAGGATCCAGGACCCCTGACCCTCTGTCTATACAGTGCTGATTGGCCCTGTGCTGATCACATGCACGCACCCAAGAGAAAAAACTCTAGCAATACAGCCCAAACTAAGCATGTGCAGTCTGACTCCAGTAACTCTCTTATCCTGACATGTCCTGGAGTCAGTGGAAGAAGAGGAGGATCTGTGCATACAGGATCTGCCATTTTACACAATGCAGAGGATTAACCCCTTAGGTTACACAATGGGTATAAAAAGCATGCTTTACTGCATGTACACACTGATTTTACTGTTGTGGGTTTAGTAACACTTTAAAAGCTAAAAAATAAAATAAAAAAAAGGTTTTACCACTTGTTGTGCCCCCCACCCCCAAAACAAACACTCAAGTCCTCTATCAATCCTGCTCTGTGCCCCACTGCTTGACTCCTGCCACTGTCAGGCAAATCCTGTGAGGGGGGCATGGCTGAGTCATACTGTGCATGTCTATGGACACATTCAGCTCTGCTTGGGAGTGCTCCTGCATGCGTGTCCCCATAGCACACAGCTTGCTGTGAAGGCACATGCAAAAGAGAAAAAGCAGACAGCAACAGGAGGGGACTACAAAAGAGGAGGTAAAGGACCACTACGTACAACACTATTGCACAGAACAGGTAAATATAAACCACTTATAAACTACATTAAAAAAGGCTTTACAAATCACTTTTATATCACTTCAAGTGAAAGTGAAACTGCAGCAGAAAGATCAAGTTCTGTCAAATGTAAATAAATAAAGTCGCGCTACGGACTACCCACCCTGTGAGTAACTAAAATAGGTGAAATAGAAAACAAATGGAAAATTAAAAATATAAATGCAAATTAGTGAAAGTAAAATTTACAGGGGTTAGAGCTGCCTTTACCTAAAATGGGGGGGGGGGGAGTATTAAATTTGAAAGATATGAATAATAGGCTGAGGTGCTAAACCCAAAATCATATGCCTGGCATGTTATAGCCTGTCTGTAAAAAAAAAAAAAAAAAAAAAAAATTATATACATATATATATATATATATATATATATACATATACATACATACATACATACATACATATATATATATATAATGTTAGTGATCTATCTGCAAACTATATAATGCAAAATTATGACTCAGTGCTGAAATATTATTTAAGCATTATAAAATTAGAGTGAAAAGTAATAACTGGTAAGTGTAAATATGTGCTGACACTGCTGTGTCAAATTAATATAAAATTACAGATGACAATAACACCAACATTCATTCAAGAATTCATACAAAAATAATTAATGCCAAAATCCTTGTGCATGGGAAAAAAAAAAAAAAATAAAAAACTTTCAAAGCCGCATCCTAGGATCACTAAAAATGTCCCATATTATAATGTCCTAGGTAGCAGTAACACAAAATAAAGTGACTAGTGCAGAAAGTGCCAATCTTCAATGCAGAGAAAACACTTGTCCCCGGTGTGCCACTCAGTTCTATGGTAATGTGAATGCTCTCACCAGAACTTGTACCCCTGTGGGGTTGGATGGGCTTTCACAGTACGAGCCTCTGTGCTGCTATCTGGATTTTGCTGCTGGTGCGCTGGGGAAATGTTCACTCTTCAATTTATATAAACTCCGTTGATATGTGCATTAGAGGGAAAAACACATCCATGGTGTAGTACGTTTAAGCAATCATTTTATTTAATTAAGTATAAAAAACTACTCACATTTGCAAGTTAAAAAGTTTGCGTTATGTGTAAACAATCTCTGCCGGCCGCTTCTGGCTGTAGGAAGGGCGCATGTGATGTAGCCACCCCCTACGCGTTTCGTCAGAGTGACATCTTCTGGATGAGTGTTTTCTCTGCATTGAAGATTGACTAGTGCAGAAAGTGCCACTTTATTTTGTGTTACTGCTACCTAGGACATTATTATATGGGACATTTTTAGTGATCCTAGGATGCGGCTTTGAAAGTTTTTTCCCATGCACAAGGATTTTGGCATTAATTATTTTTGTATGAATTCTTGAATGAATTTTGGTGTTATTGTCATATGTAATTTATATTAATTGGACACAGCAGTGTCAGCATGTATTTACACTTACCAATTATTACTTTTCACTCTAATTTTATAATGCCTAAATAATATTTCAGCACTGAGTCATAATTTTGCATTATATAGTTTGCAGATAGATCACTAACATTATATATATATTTTTACAGACAGGCTATAACATGCCAGGCATATGATTTTGGGTTTAGCGCCACAGCCTATTATTCATATCTTTCAAAGTTCTGTCAAATGGCAGGCATGACTGCAATGAGCTGTGTACATCTCTGGAATGGAGGAATCTTTTGGCAGTTACCGTACACAACTTTCATGTGTATTTAAGCAGTTTAGCACTAGAGCAAGGTTTTCATTTTTATTTATTTTTTTATTTTTTTGCACACATGTAAAAATCTTCTGTTTTGCCCATAAAATTACTTAAACCCCCAGAACATTACATATATTCTGAAAGCAAAGGCCGCGTAGAATAAAAACAGGAACAAAAGAGGGGGAAGTGCCATCTAAGTGCAGCATCAGAATAAGGCTTTAATGTACAACGGTCATAAAAACTCACAGGATGTAGGAGAATGTAAGGCTCATCAATAGGTCCAACACCATTGCTAACATCCCATTCTGCAGGAACCACTGGGTCAGATGATGAAGTGGTCAGGTTCTGGCAAGTGAAGCCAAGGATGCTGGATGGTGTCTCGGAACTGCCTCACGCCGGTTGGGGCGCATTTGGGACACACTCTCCAGCGGATGGGGTGACTTGGTGTAGTTTCACAGGCTAGTCGATTGGAGCTGACTGCTCCAGATACGCTCCAACTAATGTGAGCAGTTCAGGCATTCCATCCAGCGTCCTTGGCTCACCTCGTCAGACCTGACAGCTTCATCTTCTGTCCCAGTGGTTCCTGCAGGATGGGTTATTCGGCACAGTGTTGGACCTATAGATGAGCCTTACTTCCTCTTACATTCTATAAAGGGTTTTTATGACCATTGTACATTAAAGCCCTCTTTTGTTCTGGTTTTGTTTCTGATCCTATAGGGCTGGCTTACTCTTAGCCCTTGTACACACGGTCGGAGAATCCGTCGGAAAATCCGACTGTGTGTGGTATGCATCGGACTGATTCCGTCCGAATATCCGTCGGACCCAATTTTCCAACTTGTTGGAAATATTTCCCGACCAACTGGGCCGGTCGGACATACTCCAATCATGTGTAGAGAATTTTGATCGGACCAAGTGCCACGCATGCTCAGATCAAAATTCCTACATCAAAGCTATTGGCTACTAGCCTGAATGTAGTTCCATCGTAACAAAATTACGTCATCACGTTCTGAAAGATCGGATTTTTCGACAACTTTGTCCGACCGTGTGTATGCAACAGTTTCGGACAAGATCCGACGGATTTGGTTGTCGAAATCTCCGACCGTGTGTACAGGGGCTTAGGAATGCTGCCACTAGTGCTGCCCACATCTGATGAACTTTATTTGGGACTCTTAACATATGTTACATGGACTTTTTAACCCTTCCTGGGTCCATAGTCTCGTATCACAATGTAGAAAATGATGATAGTTTTTACGTTACATCCTATTTGCACAACTGTAAATACATATTTTTGGGAAGTAATAATACATTTTAGTGCAAACACACAATTAATTTCCTATTTTTTTTTTTGGTAAAGTATAAAATGGGTCGTATTAAATAAATAGATGTCAAGCATGTCAAGTCTTTGTGTGTCCAACTTAAATCGGAAAAAAAAAAAGAGCTACAATACTCAAAAATCTCCATAGGTGATGCTTTAAAAGCCTTCATTGCTGATCAGTTTAGGGTAATGATGGCGAACCTTGGCACCCCAGATGTTTTGGAACTACATTTCCCATGATGCTCATGCACTCTGCAGTGTAGTTGAGCATCATGGGAAATGTAGTTCCAAAACATCTGGGGTGCCAAGGTTCGCCATCACTGGTTTAGGGTAAACCGTGAGCTCTGGTGCTAGAATTGTTGCTCCCACTCCAACCTTTCCGGTAATACCTCACATGTGTGCTTCGATCGTTGTTTAAATACATGATACATGTGTGCACCATGGGCGTGTATCTGTAGTTGTAGGTGGGCGTGGAGTTATATAAATATATAATTTTTTTTTTATGTAATACATCTTTTTATTAAATCAAGGTTTGTATGTTCCTACCACTCTCCAGCCTGATGCGGTTGGATGTCGTCCCAGGCTCCTGGGAAGAATGGTTCACAGGCTTTCCCATGAGTGTGGCGCCACCTGAACAATAAAAGTGATCAGCAGATACAGCGCATCCGGAAAGTATCCACAGTGCTTCACTTTTTTCACATTTTGTTATGTTACAGCTTTATTTCAAAATGGATTAAATTTATTATTTCCCTCAAAATTCTACAAACAATATCCCATAATGACAACATGAAAGAAGTTTGTTTGAAATCTTTGCAAATTTATAAAAAAAAAAAAAAAATGAAACAAATCACATGTACATAAGTTTTCACAGCCTTTGCCATGACACTCAAATTGAGCTCAGATGCACCCTGTTTCAATGCGCACGGGAGTCCTCCTTTCTGGCACGATACGCCGGACCTTCACTGCGTGTCAGCGGCTGCATGCAGGGTGAATATCTCCTAAACCGTGTAGGTTTAGGAGATATTCATTTTACCTACAGGTAAGCCTTATTATAGGCTTACCTGAAGGTAAATATGTCCAAGCCGAGTATACAACCGCTTTAATATACACCTCAGTTGCTAAATAAAAAAACCAAAGCCTTCAAAGAAAAGTAATAAGAGTCCCAACTGGCCAATCCAGGGATCTCCACCTTCCAGGAAATGTAAAATTCTAAAGATTCTGCAGACAGCGATGATCAGAGGAACAGCCTGCAAGACTGATCAATATTCTTTTTGCTTTATTTTTATATGACTGAGTTGCTTTAACGCTGAACTTATGCAAATATAAAAAGGATCCAATGAATTCACATATGTATTCATTAACCCTTTCATGATTAAGCCCATTTCTGAGGCCGCGTACACACGCGGGGACTGTTCGCTCAACTTTGTTCGTCAAACAGTTTCAGCGGACAGTCCGCTCAAAAAAAGCATGGACGGACTTGCCCACACACGACGAACGAACAGTCCGCTGAAACCGTGCGCGATGACGTGAACGGCACGTACGACGGGACTAGAAAACGACGTCCTATACACTGCAATGCAACCTTCGGCGTGTAAATTCTTTCTGAGCATGCGCGGAACTTAGTTTGACGAACAAGCCTACACACGAGGGGACTGTCCGCTGAAACAAAGTTTCAGCGGACAGTTTTTCGGAAATTCCGAAAAACTTTGTTCAGCAGACTGTCCGCTGAAACTGTCCGCTGAAGCCCACACACGAGCGGACTGTCCGCCGAAACACTGTTCAGCGGACAAAGTTGAGCGAACAGTCCCCGCGTGTGTACGCGGCCTGACATTTGGTGTTTACAAGTTAAAATCCCTATTTTTTGCTAGAAAATGACTTAAAACCCCCAAATATTATATATATATTTTTAGCAGAGAATCTATAGAATAAAATGGCGATTGTTGCAATATTTTATGTCACACGATATTTGTGCAGCGGTGTTTTAAACACAATTTTTGGGGAAAAGGAACACTATGAATTAAAAAAAAAAAAAAAAAAACAGTATAGTTATCCCAATTTTTTTGTATAATGTGAAAGATGATGTTACGCTGAGTAAATAGATACCAAATATGTCACGCTTTATAATTGCACGCACTCGTGGAATGGCGACAAACTTTGATACCTAAAAATCTCCATAGGTGACGCTTTAAAAAAATGTTTACGGTTACCAGGTTAGAGTTGCAGAGAAGATCTAATGCTAGAATTATTGCTCTTGCTTTGACGATCATGGCGATACCTCACGTGTGATTTGAACACCGTTATGTGGACGCGACTTTCATATGCGTTTTCTTTGTTGCGTGAGCTTGCGGTGATGGCAGCAGTTTGACATTTTTTTTTTCTTTTTTTTTTATTATTATTATTAAATTGTGTTTTAAAAAATTTTTTTTTTTTTAAAATGTATCGCTTCTAATGCTGTCACAAGGAATGTAAACATCCCTTGTGACAGTAATAGGTGGTGACAGGTACTCTTTATGGAGGGATCGGGGGATCTAAAAGACCCCAAATCCCTTCTTTGCACATCAAAGTATTCAGATCACCGAAAATGGTGTATCTGAATACTGTATATATTTTTTAAATCCAGTGCCATTGGCAGCTGAGTAAACAGGAAGGGACATTGCTTCTGTATTTACATCAAGGAAACTAACGAAGCTGTTTCCAGCTTAGTTCCAGTCTGTCACTAGCCACCGGAAGAGCCGGATCGTCGATCGACCCTTCTGTGCCACCAGGAGGTCCTGGAAAAGCGTCCCCTCACGCTCCGCCAGGATAACAACCGAGCGGCTTTTAGCCGGATCGGTTATCCTCGGAAAGCCGATCGCCCGCTCTAAACAATGGTACCAAGAGGATGCTTGGAGCTGAGGGCATCATCCCGGTATAACCCCCGAAATCTGAGTACACACATCTGTGTACGCTCGGCAGGAATGGGTTAAACATTATTAAAAGTATGTTTTAGGCCCCATTCACACGGCAAGCCTGCTCAGATCCGCCTGCCCGTTTTTCAGGTGGATCTGAGCGGGCCATCCATTGACTCCTATAAGGAGACGGACATCAGCGGAGAGGTGTCCGCTAACTCCCATCCGATCTTTAAAAATCAGAAGTTTGGTGATACGTTCGCTGTCTGTCATCCGTCTTGGTGGATCGGATAAGATCTGATAAAAATAGACATGCTGTCCATTTTCATGCAATCTCTACATAGGAATCAGCAGTGCTCTGACAGGCCCCTCCCCATCAGTGAGCAGAGACCGACCTGTCATCCGCCGGCTCAGCGGAGATCGACGGAGCGATCCCTGCTGAGCTGGCATACTCCACTGAGCAGATCTACCTCATGTGGAAGAGGCCCTTACATGTATGAAGTGTAAGCACCTAAACTTGACTTAGTATTAGCTTCTTGCAGTCTACAGTACAATCTATACAGCAGACCACTGGGGCAGGGAGCCAACCAGTGCAAAAAACATTCCAATAGGAGCAGGGAGCAGAGTCCATTAATGTGCTGCTTATACTTTGTCACAGAGGGGACCTGTAAGTGAAAATAAGACTACAGACGCTGGATTACTTTTACAAGTGGTTGAACGGGGTCCCGCCACGATCAGGGAGCAAAGTAAGGATGTGACCGGCAGCATCCGGTTACTGGGACACAGCGAGAGGATCTGATGTTGTCCATATCACTTGGTGACATCAGTAACTAAGATTTTATCACTTCTGGTTTCAGTCTCATGTAAACAAGTCGTTACCAGCTTGAACAAGCATCTTGTCAAACCAATCTCTGGTTTGATCAGATGCTTTGGAGGGCAAAGGAGAGATTTTTTTTTTACCCCATGTAATAGTAATAAAATTGATCCAAAAAATAAAGACAGTGTAAAACAAAACAAAGTTAAAAAAACACAAATAACATTTTAAGAAATGTTTAAAGAGCCTCCGTTCCCCCGTGCTTGTGCGCAAAGGCGAATGCATACATAGGTTGCACCTGTAATATGTAAACAGTGTTTGGACCACATATGTGAGATATTGCTGCAAACGTTATAGTGAAAGCAATAATAAATAATAAAGTACCGTTGTTTGGTACTGTTTCACAAGCATGCCATTTTAAAGCATGATATGTAGGGCTGAAACAACAAGTCGATTATTAAAAAAGTTGACAACTATTTTCATAATCGATTAGTTGGTCAGCCAATTAGTTGGCCTGCATACAGAATGCATAATTTGTTTAAATATCAGAAAATACAGTGCAACACACTGGGGCTGTTACTGGGCGTGAGTGCAAGCAATCGGGAGGCCGTGCAGCTGCCTGAATGCTTCCATCTGACAGGCAGGAGTCTGCTTGTCAGATTTACACACAATTTCGGTGGCTGTGGAACTTGGATAACCACTTATAGTAGTGATTATCTGCTGTCTTTGTACTGTAAAGGGCTCATTTTTTTTTTAATTATTAACCCCATTATGACAGGTGATAAAAAAAGCATGCTGCTGCTATTAAATGTCTTAGGGCTCTTTCACACGTGTGCACCGTTCAGAACCACCTGTCCGTTTTTTCAGCGGATCTAAACAGTCGCTCCATGACATCCAATCCGCTCCACAAAATCCAGACGTATGGAAAACCTATTTTCCATCCGTCTGGTGGATCAGATGAAAACAGACAGGCGGTCCGTAATCATCCAATCCCCCCCCCCTCCCCCTTAGAGGAGAGTGGAGATCTGACAGGTCAGTCCCTAAACAGTGTGGAGACTTATCATCCACCATCTCAGTGGGGATCAACGGATCACAGTTCGATCCCTGCCGAGCAAGAGGATGGCTGAACACGGATCCGAAGGTGTAAAAGGGCCCTTATTCTGCCCATATGTATTGATTTTTGGACGAGAATATTTGCAAGAATATTCATACAAAAATTCTTTGTACATTTGATGAATGAACTAATGTTGTTCAAAAATGTCTTTATGCTTTTAACATTCAGTTTTAAAATGAATGTAATTTCTCAACGAAGACCACATACACTGTCCAAAAAATGTGTTGGATTGAGAACAATTTTCTATTTTGCTCCTTTGAATTTTCTCACCTCCGTGGTTGAAAATGAATGTCGATTTGACCCTACTAACGATTAGAAAATCAACCGAACGTTGTTTGAAATTTTTCATTCTAAACACAAAATTCATTCTCCACTCACTTAGGGCCGGTTCACACTGCTGCATAGTGCGAGATCGCATGTGATTTGCACCGCAGTGCAAATCACATGCAATGTCCGTGCAATGCAAATTCAGCCATACAGATAGTATGGCAGAATTTGCATCGCATTCGGTCCGCACAGGACCCTTTTTTTGGTCTGCAGCAGAATTGGATCCGATTCTTGTCTAAATTTGCAGATTGCATCATTAGCTTTTAATTGAGACTCCTAGCAGTTCACATAGGGCAGTGTGAACTGCCAGTGGGAGACATGCGATGTGGGAACTCGCAGTGGATTCACAGGGTTTCCACATTGCTGCAGTGTGAACCGAACCTTACAGCTGGAAAAAAAAAAAAAGAAAGCCAGGAAATGTTTAACATTGTCAGTGCTGGGAGATAACTATAAACAAAGTATCTTTAAGAGCCCTTTCCCATTCACAGCATGACCGCGTTCGCTGTAAAGCGCCCCTATTTTTAGCGAAGTTATTCGGCCGCTAGTGGGGCGCTTTTAACCCCTGCTATTGGCTGAAGAAAGGGTTAAATGCACCCAAAAAGCGCTGCTGCATTTCAATGGGAAGGGGTAGTGGAGGAGTGGGATTGCAGATGAGGCATTTTTCAGGTGCTATTTTTCAGGTGCTATTTTTAGCTATTTTTATATATATATATATATATATATATATATATATATATATATAAAAAATGGCGGTTGTTGCAATATTTTATGTCACATAGTATTTGCGCAGCTGCCTTTCCAAGCACAATTTTTTGGGGAAAAAAATACACTTCAATTAATTAAAAAAACAAAAAAAGTATAGTTAGCCCAGATTTTTTTGAATAATGTGAAAGATGTTATGCCATGAGAATTGTGAGAGAATCATGATCTTTATTCTAAGCAAAAAATAAAAAAAATTGTGATTCTCATTTTAGCCAGAATTGTGCAGCTTCACTAATTAATTATATATATATACACACACACATATACACACACACACACACACACACACACACACACAGTATCTCACAAAAGTGAGAGCAACCTTCACATTTTTGTAAATATTTTATTATATCTTTTCATGTGACAACACTGAAGAAATTACACTTTGCTACAAATGTAAGGTACAGCTTGTATAACAGGGTAAATTTGCTGTCCCATCAAAATAACAACACATAGCCATTAATGTCTAAACCGCTGGCAACTAAAGTGAGTACACCCCTGAGTGAAAATGTCCAAATTGGGCCCAAAGGCTCAATATTTTGTGTGGCCACCATTATTTTCCAGCAATGCCTTGGGCATGGAGTTCACCAGAGCTTCAGTGGTTGCCACTGGAGTCCTCTTCTACTCCTCCATGACGACATCATGGAGCTGGTGAATGTTAGAGACCCTATGCTCCTCCACCTTCTGTTTGAGGATGCCCCACAGATGATCAATTGGGTTTAGGTCTGGAGACAAACTTGGCAAGTCCATCACTTTGACCCTAAGCTTCTTTAGTAATGCAGTGGTTGTCTTGGAGGTGTGTTTGGGGGTCATTATGTTGGAATGCTGCCCTGCGGGCCAGTCTCCAAAAGGAGGGGGGGGGGGATCATGCTCGGCTTCAATATGTCACAGTACATGTTGGCATTCATGGTTCCCTCAATGAACTGTAGTTCTCCAGTGCCGGCAGCACTCATGCAGCCCCAGGCCATAACACTCCCACCACCATGCTAGATTGTAGGCAAGACACACTTGTCTTTGTACTCCTTACCTGGTTGCACACGCTTGACACCATCTGAACCAAATAAGTTTATCTTGGTCTCATTAGACCACAGGACATGGTTCCAGAAATCCATGTCCTTAGTCTGCTTGTCTTCAGCAAACTGTTTGTGGGCTTTCTTTCTGGTGTACCATCTTTAGAAGAGGCTTCCTTCTGGGATGACAACCATGCAGACCAACTTGTGTATGGTGTATGATCTGAGCACTGACAGGCTGACCCCCCCCCCACCCCTTCAAACTCTGCAGCAATACTGGCAGCACTCATAAGTCTATTTCCCAAAGACCTCTGGATATGACGCTGAGCACGTTCACTCAACTTCTTTGGTCGACCATGGCGAGGCCTGTTCTGAATGGAACCTGTCCTGGTAAACCGCTTTATGGTATTGGCCACTGTACTGCAGTTCAGTTTCAGGGTCTTGGCAATCTTCATGTAGAGCAACAATTCTTTTTTTTTTTAGATCCTCAGAGAGTCCTTTGCCATGAGGTGGCATGTTGAACTTCCAGTGACCAGTATGAGAGAGCGATGACACCAAATTTAACACACCTGCTCCCCATTCACACCTGAGACCTTGTAACACTGGGGAGTAAGAATGGCTCAATGGGGCCCAATTTGAACAGTTATTTTGAGGGCACAGCAAATTTACACTGTTATACAAGCTGTACATTCACTACTTTACATTGTAGCAAAGTGTCATTTCTTCAACGTTGTCACATGAAAAGATATAATAAAATATTTACAAAAATGTGAGGGGTGTACTCACTTTTGTGAGATACTGGGGGTGTGGAATTTATTTATATATATATATATATATATATATATATATATATATATATATATATATATATATATACACACACACACACACACACACACACACACACATACACACACACACTGAAAAAAAAGACAAATCCATCTAGTTCAACCAATAAAAAGGAAAATAAAATGAAATCATACAATCCCATATACACAATCCTATACCCACAGCTGATCCAGAAGAAGGCAAAAGGCCCCAGCAAAACATTATCCAATTTGCTACAGCAGGGGGAAAAATCCTTTGTGATCTGCTGAGAGGCAATCAGATATTCTTGCCCAGTGCACAATTATCTGTATGTATGTGCTCATTACTGTGAGATGCCCCTTTGGTGCCGACCTTATACTTGACTCCCTGCAGCAAGTCCTTCTTGCCCAGTGTACAGTGATCTATATGTATGTGATTGGAAATGGGATTCTGGACAGCCGCACTTCCAATAAAAGCCTTTATTGTAATAAATAATCAACGTTCATGTGACAACAGAAGCAGGACAAACACTGACGCATTTCACATCATTGTTGCTTAGTTATAGCTAAGAAACAATGATGTTGTGAAACGCGTCACTGTTGTTTGTCCTGCGTCTGTTGTCAATTCATTACAATAAAGGCTTTTATCTGAAGTGTGGCTGTCCAGAATCTATTTCTTCAATATAGATTGTTCTGAGCCTGCACCTGGCTTGCACTTTGAGGAGGGTGTTTTCTTCAGTACACCACCCGACGCGGTTCACCCATGTACGTGATTACTGTAAGATGCCCACCTTATACTTGAAGCTGGCTCCCTGCAGCAGGTCCCTCAGCACCGTCTTCCCGACCTCTTTGCTGGGCTCATCGGACACAAAATGCAGGCTGAGCACCTCAGAGCTCTCGAACTTGCCATACTTGACCAGTGAGGTGAGGGCCACCTGGAACTTGTCCTTGAGGCCGGGGCTCCTGTCCACCTTGGTGAACATCATGAGTAGGTGGTAGTCCTGCACCCCGTGGTTCTCCACGTTCTTACTCTTGCCCTCCCCCATCTTCAGCTCTGAGGAAGAAGCAGACAGGTCCAGGTCCGGGATGAGGTTGTGAGCCGCGCTGTTCTCCTTCATCCTCCTGGTGGTGCTGGAGAAATTCTCCTTCCCTGAGCCCAGGTAATAGAAGGCAAGCACTGCCAAGGCTGCCAGGAACAGCACGAGCGCCTGATAGGACCTCATGGTGACGATGCTAGCCACCAGCTGTGCTGGACTCATACCGGCCACCAGCGTCCTGCCATACTTCCTATATACCTAGTGCCTGTCTATGGTTCTACGGCAGCGGGAAGCCATGCTGGATGGACAAGGAAAACGAGACGATGGATACTGCAAGTGGCCAATCAGCGAAAGACCCGCCTCTGCCTCGGAGGGCGCGGATTGGTGGAGGAGTAAAGGAGACTTGTTGCGGTTGGCAGGCGCACAGCTGCTCTGTCTGATCGCACTTGTTCAAAATCCAGAAGCAGGATTGTTTGAGCCCGGGGACATCACGTGTGACAGTACACAGGAACGTCACTGCAAGTCACAATACGCCAATCAGCCACTACTTTAGGACCAGGCATGTTCTGACACTTTCTCTTTCTTTTTTGTTAGAACCCCCAAACGTTATATATGCTTTTCAAAGCAGAGGCCATATAGAATAAATTGGTGGGTATTGCATTTTTTTTTTTTTTTAAATGTCAATTGGTATTTGCGCAATTTTTTTAAACTTTAACTTTTTTAAATTTTAATGCAAAAAAACACAATACATAAGCCAATGTTATTTTAATTTTTTTTGTAAAATATAAAAGATGTCAAGACAAGTAAATAGAAACCAAACCTGTTGCGCTTTTTAAAATTGCGCACGTCCTCTCAACAGCAACAAAGGCCGTAAATTTTATTATCCATAGGCGACGCTTTAAAAGACTTTACAGGCTACTACTTTATATCTACAGAGATACCTGTGTGGGACAAGCACTGTTCGCCTGCGTGCAAGACCAACGCCCGCATTCGCCTTTTGCACTAGGACAGAGGGACTGGGCACTTTCTTCTTATTATTATTAATTTATTTTTATACTTACACTGTTGCTTTCTTTTTTTTTTTGGGGATCACTTTTATTACTGTCACAAGGAATGTCAACATCCTTATGAGCTTAGCTCCCAAGTGTCCCTGATTTGGAGGGACTGTCCCTGATTTGGAGCAATGTCCCTCTTTTGGTCTGATCTATATAGTTTTATATAAAATGCACTTTTTATCTTTAAAAAAAGCATTTTCCAGTGCTAAACCTTTCATCTAATTTCTAAATGGCTGCATTTGTAAATTTAAAATGGCAGTATAAAGGAATAGTAGTGGTAAAAAAAAAAGCCCTTGTAGATTTAATTAAACTTTTTTTTTGGTTAATTCTCCTTTAAGGGGGTGTGGCAGGGGGCCGTGTCCTTTGCCTACATACATTTGCTAGTAGGTGTCCCTCATTCCCATCTCAAAATGTTGGGAGGCATGTAATGAGAGCAATAGGCACGTGGCAGGTATTTCCTCCTTTGCACATGAAAGCATTAAAAACACCAAGTTCGGCATTTTTAACCACTATCCCGCCCGCCATATAGCAGAATGACGTGCGCAAAGTGGTTATGTTATCCTGCTGAACACCATATGATGTCCAGCAGGATAAGCCATGGGGGCACACAGCACAGCGATCGTTGGTGTGGTGTGTCAGTATGACATACCACATCACTGAACTCGGTAATCAGCTGTGATCCAATCATGTGATCAGCTGTGTCCAATCACAGCTTAAACAGGAAGAGCTGTTTACTGGCTTTTCCTCCACTTGCACTGACAGACGCGAGTAGAGGAGAGCCAATTGGCTCCTCTCCAGACGGAGGGTCTGCAGTAATTTAGTATCAGTGCAGATCACCTGAGGATTTCCACCCGTGCCCACCAGGACCAACAGGGTTGCCAATCAGTGCCCATTAGGGGTGCCAATCAATACCCATCAGTGCCTCCTCATCAGTGCTGCCTATCAGAGCCATCTATCAGTGCCACCTATAAGTGAACCTCAGTGCGGTGTTTCAGTGCCACCTATGAGTGTCCATCAGTGCTGCATATTAGCACCCCATCATCAGTGCCACCTTATCAGCAGAGATGGGGGACTTGAGTCACATGACTTGACTTAAGTCAGACTTGAGTCACCTGTTTGAGGACTTGCGACTTGCTTGACTGAGTTCAATAAATGACTTGACTTGACATTGACTTGTCACTACTGACTTGCGACTTGACTTTGACTTGGGCTATATGACTTACAATGACTCGGCAAGATGGCACCATAACACTACCACCACTAACTAACACTACCCTTAACCGTAACCACCACTAACACACTAACGCAAGCCGCCGTCTGCCTACCTGATCAGCATGTCATGCAGACAGACGGCGGACATTGCAGTGTTCAAAAGCCGCACCTCCTTGTCTGTGATAGGCGGAACACTCAATTTCACAGCAGGCAGTGTTCAGCCTGTCACGGACATCCTCTCATCCTCGTCTGTGTTATGAGGATGAGCGAATGTCCTTGATAGGCGGAACACTGAATGCTGGGAAATTAAGTGTTCCGCTTATCACAGACGAGGAGGAGGCGTGGATTTTGAATACTGGAATGACCGACGCCCGCCGGGATGCCGCTGATCAGGTACATGGCTGCCTGACCATAAAGTTTACAATATATACTGTATAATTTAATAAAGTAATTTTATATATAAAACTAGTGGGAAGTAATTTAATATATAAATAAGTAATATATATACTAGTGAGAAGTAATTTCCTTGTTCCTCATCCCTGCCATTTTTATACGGACAACCACCTCTACATATCCTTTTCTTTAATAGAGAAGATATCCTGTCAATACTAGGTTTAGTATATTGTATATGCATAGTATATTTTTATATAGTATGTTTTTTAATTCTGCTGTAGTACAATGCACAATCAAAAAATAAAGCCCACATCTTTGGTTCAAAAAGAATCTCACTCAGAATTGTCTATTAGGTCACTTGTTTTACATATGTTAAAAATTGTTTTTATATGAAACTTGTACATACGTGCTAGCTGATGCAATCATAGTGATTATCACACTGACCTGCACTGTAATTAAAGGGCATAATGCACAGGATATAACTACCACTGACTATAAATGTATAGGGTACTATTTACAAAGTATATTAAAACCCTAAAACTGAGGGCGCATGCGCGGACGCCGGGAAGATGGCAGCTTAATCTCTTAGCTCTGCGCAGTCGGAACGCACCGCTCGGTGAATCAAGCACATCCTGGAGTAAATCGCTACAACACCAAGCCCATCCGCTGCGGACGCTATCGGGCAACCGGCGGGTATGTATAATACGCCCCGAAACCGTCCCCGCAACAGATCACAGCAGAAATCCTCTCCGGCCCGGGGGAGGGTGAAGGGGAAGGGCAAGATGGCGCCTGAACCGCCTGAGCCAGACGATGCCACACAGCACTCAGACGATAGCCTGTCACAGTTCCCCTCTAACCTGGCAAGTCCTGTGGACACTGGCTCCGATGCTCTGCTTCAGAAATTCCGCACTATAGTGAGGGATGAAATTAATGCAGCCTCCCGCAAGCTATCTGCTGAACTGGTGAAGGGTCTTAAAGAGCTAGGACACCGCACTAATCAGTTGGAAGAGAGGATGGACTTAACAACCACAGTACTGGAGGGGCATGAGGAGGAGGTGGAAAAACTGAATGCTGAACTTGTTAATCTCCAGGACAAGCTCGAGGATTCTGAAAATAGGGTCCGTAGAGGTAACCTGCATATACGCAGCCTCCCGGAGGCCATTACAGACCTCCAGGAAACGGCTACAGCTTTTTTCCAGGAGCTTGCACCTGATATCCCTGCGGAACGTCTAGAATTTGACCGTATACACAGGTCCCTCACCCCCAAGCCCACCGAGGGACCTCCCAGGGACGTAATCATAAAATTTCACTTCTACAGAACCAAGGAGCGGCTTCTCCAAGCGGCCAGAGATTTACCAGACATCTCATTCCAGGAAAACCCCCCCCAACTATTTGCAGATCTTTCCCCAGTTACTATAGCTAAAAGAAAGCCCTATCTGCAAATCTTACAAGCCAGAAACATCCGTTACCGATGGGGGTTCCCCTTTAAACTTTCCTTTTACCACCTAGGACATCAGTTCCATGCTTCATCTTTGCCAGACCTCCGGCGGCAATTTCAGGAGCTACAGTTTGACCTCCCTCCTTCCCAACCAGAGACTTCCATGGTCCGTCCGGGTCCCTCCTGAGCTCCTACTAGATCCTCGCCGTCGTCTCAGCACGGATCTCAAACCCTCCGTTCTCTTCAGGCCCAGAGATTTCAAGATGTTTCTACAGGTGGACATCGCTAGAAAACTGTGAATTCTTCCCAGACTTTGTGCAGCTGGCCGGCTCATAGATCTCGAGCCGGATGCAATTTGTGCTGCCAGACGAACTGGGCGAATTGCCCCTACACCCCATCTGTGAATCTGGCCAGAAGAAGACCTGTTTTCCATCAAACCTGTGAGGGACCGTGCAAGGACACAATCCCAGACCGTAGTTGCCCAGTTTAAGTGCTGGTGGACTGAGGTGCCACCCTGGTCTCTCCTTGGACAACAGTTTCGCTCAGGTAATGACTATGCTTCCCTCCCCCCCCCCCCCCTCCACTACATAATTTTTTTTTATTTTACATAAAAAATGTATAGTTTTTTTATATATTAATAAAAAAAAAAAATTCTCTCCCCCCCCCCTTACTCCCCATTGTGAGGGTCTCCGCTTATAGCGGTAATGGACAAACCTTTATCTTGCCAACCCCCCCCCCCCCCCCTTATTTTTTTTTTACTACGAGGGCCTTTTACTACGGCCAATAGCAATCTCGCTGTATGAAAGTTATTCGTGTACAAGATCGCACGATTACACTACCCTTTATGACTTGACACTTCCAATTCCTTTCTTATCCCCCTCTCTAACTCTTCTGTCCTTCCCTATCCCCTCTGGGTTCGCGGGGTGTGCATTTTGGTTCCAGGTAAGCGGGCACCCGTTAATACCTTAATGACAATTAATTAATTGTCCCTGAATGTACAGGGCACGAACTCCCCTCATAAGAGGGTGAAGGTCTTTAACCACTTGCCGCCTGCCCTATAACAAATAGACGGTGGCAAAGTGGTTGCATAATCCTGACCGGACGTCATATGACGTGATCAGGATTATGAGCCGCTGCGCGCCCCCGGGGTGTCAGTCTGACACCCGGCAACTACGATCTCGGTAAAGAGTCTCCGACGGAGACTCTTTACCACGTGATCAGCCGTGTCCAATCACGGCTGATCACAGTGTAAATAGGAAAAGCCGGTGATCGGCTTTTCCTCACTCGCGTCTGTCAGACTCGAGTAGAGGAGAGCCGATCGGCTGCTCCTCTGACAGGGGGGTCTGTGCTGATCGATTATCAGCACAGCCCCCCGAGGATGCCCACACTGGACCACCAGGGACGCCACCAGACCACCAGGGATGCCCAGGACAAGGTATGCCACCCTAGACCACCAGGGATTCCAGTCAGTGCCACAATGGATGCCAATCAGTGCCCACAATGGGCATCACTGATTGGCATGCATTATTGATTGGCATCCATTAGTACAATATATTATAATACAATGCCGCCTATCAGTTCCCATCTGTGCCGCCTATCAGTGCCCATCCATGCCCACCTGTGCCGCCTACCCATGCCCACCTGTGCCGACTAACCCATGCCCACCTGTGCCACCTATCCATGCCCACCCATGCCAATCCGTGCCAGCTATCAGTGCCAATTTGTGCCACCTATCAGTGCCCATCCGTGTCGCCCATCAGTACCACCCATCAGTGCCGCCTATCAGTGCCACATATCGGTGTCTATCAATGCCACCTCATCAGTGCCACTTCATTGGTGCCACCTCATCGGTGCCCATCAGTGCCGCCTTATCATTGCCCATCAGTGTAACCCCATCAGTGCCCATCAGTGAAGGAGAAAACTTACTTATTTGCAAAGTTTTGAAACTGAAACAAAAAAAAAAACATTTTTTTTTTCAAAATTTTCGGTATTTTTTTATTTGTTTAGCAAAAAATAAAAACCGGAGAGGTGATCAAATACCACCAAAAGAAAGCTCTATTTGTGGGAAAAAAATGATAAAAATTTCATTTTGGGTACAGTGTAGCATGACCGCGCAATTGTCATTCAAAGTGTGACAGCGCTGAAAGCTCAAAATTGGTCTGGGCAGGAAAGTGCCCTGTATTGAAGTGGTTAAGTATCTACGCAAACAACAAATTGACATCGTATGTTTACAGGAGACTCATTTTTCTGAGGCCACCCATCCCAAATATTTTGACGCTCAGTTTCCTCAGGTCTTTTTGAAAAATGCCCCAACTAAGCAAAAGGGGGTTCTCATGGCGTTCCGCAAATCAGTTCTATTTAGTTGCACTAAACAGATTGCAGACCCTGATGGCAGAAATTTACTGCTGCAAGGCACCATTTATGACACGGAGGTCACCATAATGACGTACTATGCCCCTAATGTAAACCCGGGGCCCTTTTTGACCCATGTCTGCGCCCTGTTGACATCCCACTGCAAGGGCACCCTCCTTCTTGGGGGCGACTCTAATTTAGTTTTAAACCCTAAACTGAAAAAACACCCGTCGGAGAAAAATGGCCCATCAGCAAGCACTAGAAAGTTTATTCGTTCCTTACAAACTCACAATCTAGTTGACTTGTGGAGGGAGTGTCACCCTCAGGGCAGGGATTGTACCCATTATTCCCACCCCCATCATGTTCATTCCAGGATAGACCACATGTTTATGCTCAGACGCCACCTTCCTTTATTGGTTTCTGCCTCAATCTTGGCTGCCCCATGGTCGGACCATGATCCGATGTTGGTGGTTTGCCACTCCATCCTAGATAGACCCCGGTTTTCCCCCTGGGTGATGAATGACTCGCTCCTTTCTCATGCAGGGGTAACAGAGGAAATCGTCTAAGCTTCAGAAGACTACTTTCGCGACAATCTGGGCTCAGTGACATCTCCAGTAACCCTCTGGGAGGCCTATAAAGCAGTGCTATGTGCTCGGATTATTCGTCTAGCGTCGGCCCGTAAGAGGGTGAGGGAAACAAAGCAGAAAAAGCTTGAGTCCCAACTGGCGACATTATCTGAGACGTTTAAACAATTTCCCACCCCAGGTAACCGTAAATTACTAGGGCAAGTCCGATCGGAGCTCGATCTGTGCCTCACTGAAGGGGCTGAGCGTGTTTTCGATGGTCCCATCAGAGATGGTATGTGAGGGGGAATAAGCCGACTCGAATGTTAGCCAACAGACTCCGAACCTTTGCCCCTAAACTAAACCCTACGAGATCGACATAATGTTCTATCGGGTAATCCAAAACATGTACTAGAGGAGTTTGGTTTTCGTATATATATATATATATATATATATATATATATATATATATAATATTTTTTTTTTTCTCAAAATTGGCAGTTTATATATAATAAAAATGAAAAACCCAGAGCTAATCAAATACTACCAAAAGAAAGCTAAATAAAATTATCCACGTCAGGCCCGGAAGGATTTGACCCCTTCCTGACCAGGCCATTTTTTGCGATACGGCACTGCATCGCTTTAACTGACAGTTGCGCGGTCCTGCAACACTATACCCTAACAAAATGTAGGTTCTATTTTCCCCATAAATAGAGCTTTCTTTTGGTGATATTTGAATACCTCTGCGGTTTTTATTTTTTGCGCTATAAGCAAAAAAAGAGCAAAAATTTGTCAAAAAACACTATTTTGTAGTTTTTGCTATAATAAATAGGGGTGCAACGAATCGTCACCAATCCATGATCCGAACGGCACACGCAGCGCTCCGCCGTCTCGGCTTTAGCAAAGGCCGCAGATTCGGCCTAGTTACGGAGCCGCGGCCATCTTGGTGCACCCGTCGGGCGTTTACAATGTG
This sequence comes from Lithobates pipiens, assembly GCF_037356315.1. Taxonomy (NCBI): domain Eukaryota; kingdom Metazoa; phylum Chordata; class Amphibia; order Anura; family Ranidae; genus Lithobates; species Lithobates pipiens. Next base: position 348,855,619 of record NW_027507758.1, on the reverse strand, counting down.
ATCGCTCCGTCAAATGACGGAGCGAACACTTGTAAACAAACCAGCGTTATGATGACGCCGGTTCCTCTCTCCCCTCTGTGTACAGATCTGTACAGTGTAGGGGAGAGATTGGATGGCAGCAGCGCTGTGGCCTGCATCTGTAGTGCCCACAGCGCTGCTCTATGACAATTGCAGTCACAGCCATCCCTCCATAGCCTGCCAATACGCTGTCAATACTCTGAAATACCCTGCCAATACTCTGTAATACCCAGCCATTCTCAGGCAATATTACAGTGGGGACTATATGGTGGTGGAATTTTCACAGGTTTTTGCAAATTCAATTATTATTTGCCGATCCGAAAAATGATGCGATCTGTGACTCTGATCCGAGGAACGATCTGATCAACGATCCGATCCGCGAGTGTTTTGATCCGTTGCACCCCTAATAATAAATATCCCCAATTTTAAACTTCTACATATTTTTGGTAAAAAAAAATGCAATAAGCATATATTGATTAGTTTGCACAAAAGTTACAGTGTCTACAAAATAGGGGATAGATTTATGTAATTTTTCTTATAATTTTTTTTTTTTACTAATAATGGCAGCGATCTGTGATTTTTATCAGGACTGTGACATTGCGGCGGATATAACGGACACTTTTGACACTATTTTGGGACCATTGACATTTATACAGTGATCAGTGTTAAAAATAGCCATTGATTACTGTATAAATGACACTGGAAATGAAGGGGTTGACACTAGGGGGCGATCAAGGGGTTAACTGTGTTCCCTAGGTGTGTTTTAACTGTAGGAGGGGTGGGACCCTCTCCTCTCCCCTGAGAGAACCAGGATTTGTGTGTTTACACACACAGATCCCGGTACTCACTCTTTCACTCACGAGTGATCGCAGGTGCCTGGCTGTCATCGCTCCGCCGGGCATGTGCATTGGCTCCTGGGACATGAGGCAGGTGCGTGCATGCCTGCTTTGACCTCCTAAAGGTGCGATCTATGGCAATTTGCCCAGCCAAACCAACCTACCGCAGTATAACTGCTGCGGCTGGTTGGCTACTGGATATATAAATTTTGTTTGGGTATAGCATTGCATGACCATGCAATTGTCAGTTAAAGTAGCACAGTGCTGAATAGTCCTTCCCTGGTCCTAAAGGGGGTATAAATCTTCCAAAGCTGAAGTGGTTAGGCAGCAAGTACACATATTGTCCCTGAAGTTGATGTGTTTATAACTGAAAAATAGAGATCACAGTATGTTGTGTATGGGACTGCATAGCCAAAGACCAGTCAGGGTGTCATGCTGACCCATGGCCACAGTCAAAAGCACCTCCAATGGACATGTGAGCTTCGGAACTGGACCATGGATCAATAGAGGAAGGTGGCCTGGTCTGATAAATCACCTCTTCTACATCATGTCGACGGACGGTTCGTGTGAATCACATACCTGGGGAAGCAATGACGTCAGGATGCAGTATAGGAAGGAGGCAAGCCAGCAGAGGCAGTGTGATGCTTTGGAATTTTCTGCTGGAAAATTTTGGTCCTGCCATTCATGTGTATGTTACTTTGACATGTACCACCTACCTAAACTATGTTGGTGACCAAATACACCCCTAATGGAAACCGTATTCCCGGATGAGTGGCTTCTCTCAGCAGGATAATGCCCTGCCACACTGCAAAAATTATACATTTTTTTTTGGGGAACACACTTAAATTTAGATTTACTAAAACCGGAGTGTGCAAAATCTAGTGCAGCTCTGCATAGAAACCAATCAGCTTCCAGGTTTTATTGCCAGAGCTTAATTAAACAAGCTAAAATTAGAAGTTCATTGTCTAAAATGCACAGCTGCACCAGATTCTGAGTGCTCCAGATTTAGGCCCCTTTAACGCGGGCGGACCGCTCAGGTCCACCTGTCAGTTTTTTAGGCGGACCTGAACGGATGCTCCATAGAGGTCTATGGAGGGACGGATGTCAGCGTTGACATGTTCGCTGACATCCGACCCGCTCCGATCTGCTAAAGTGTGACGGAGGAAAACCCTATTTTTCCATCTGTCTGGCAGATCGCATAAAAACAGACTCTACAGTCTGTCTTCATCTGATCCCCCATAGAGGAGAGCGGCACTCTGACAGGTCTGTCCCTGCACAGTGTGCAGAGATGGACCTGTCATCTGCCCGCTGAGCAAAGCGGAGCCCTTGCATGGACACGGCCATGTGAAAGGGCCCTAGGTAAATCAACCCTTAATGAGTTTGAGATATTGACTTGGCTTCCAAATACTCTAGATCTCAATCCAATCGAGCATCTGTGGGATGTGCTGGAAAAACGAGTCCAATCCATGGAGGCCCCACCTCGTAACGTACATGCAACTTACACTTAATGAATCTGCTACTGCCAGCTTGGTGCCAGATACCACAGTATACCTTCAGGACGTCTAGTGGTGTCCATACCTTGACAGGTCAGGGCAGTAGTTGGAGAACCTACTCAATATTAGGTTAGTGGTCATAAACTTATGGCCGATCGGTGTAATTATAATAGGAAATATCAAATAAAATTATAGTTTGTTAATTCACCATGGATGAAAGAGATGGTTCAACTGGAAATATGACCCAGCTGAAAGAAATGCAAAACTGAACCCATATCCTCTAAATGTACCTCTTCTGAAATAGTAAAGGGGACACCTTATTGTAGGCTAAAGTGCTTCAGTGCACGTCAGGAGGATGCCCATTGTATTCTAGAGTGCCCATCCGCACCTGTGTCATGTTAATTGAAGCTCAAAAGAGCACATGGGATTCTTTGGGGCAGAGTAGTGAATGTTTAGTCCCTACCGATTTCAGTAAGAGTGCCTGAAAAACGCAAGTACTTTATGGGGTTTTTTTGGTTTTTGTTTTTCTTGCCTCTCCTCTTAAAACTCACTCCCATTGGCTACAAAAAAAACAATCAAGCCTGAAAATTCTTGTACAAACACGCATAAAAAAACCCCCCTCCTATTGGATGCCAGCTAATACCAACATACGATGCTTTAAATATAGTATCTAGTATTATAACCCTCAGGTAACAACTGAAATAAAATATGTCACTGTTCTATGGAATGTTATGCCCTGTGAAAAGCTATCAGAAGTATGTCTTGCATACTTCATGTTGCCTGTTGCTTGTTGCTTTACCCCATCATTTTCAAAGTTTGTTGTGCTTTCAAAAATCTAAAATTAAGAATTTAGTATAAATAAATAAAACACCTTTTTACAGCCCAAGACATTCAGTGCCGTCTTCACTGCTGTCTTTGCATGCCACCATCTTGGATTTTGGAACTGGCTTCGACTTCCTAATCAGATTTGCTGGCCCCATACTGTGCATGTGCGAGATCCAGAGCCTGTCGCAAAGACTCCTGTGACATATCCTCAGGAGGCTGCAGGCAGAGGGGGCAGACCCACTGTAACATCATTCTCTCCTAGGCAAGTAATCAGGATGTGCAAGCACTTACCTGCTGGGAACAGTGCTCTTTACCTTGCTAAAAAATAAAAATAAAATAAAAATCCCAATGTCTAAAAGGAAAAAGGGTGATCCAAGATTATGCTATTGGTACAGAGTAAGGTCCACTTTAATAATTATATTATTTAAAGTAGTGCTAAAGTTTGTGTGTGTTTCCCCCCCCTTATTGCATTCATCATAAGCCATGTCACTTCTAAAATGTGTTTTGCTGAGGTGTTTTATCAAGGAAAGGTAGAGCAATTAAAGTTGTACTCTGTAACCAATTCAATAATTGCCTCTTCCGTTTCGGGACCTATATCCCTTTAAGATGAGCCAGTGATCAGCTTTTTTTCTCCTCCGCTGTCAGCATGAGGAGAAAAAAAAAAGCGATCACTGAGCTTTTGTTTTCATCATGTGATTGGCTGACAGCCGATCACATGGTAAGGGGCCGGGACCAGCCCCTTACTCGGATCGGTGATCATGGCATGCGCAGGGAGCGTGCACCGGAATTCACATCCACGCTGTGACCGTCATTCGGCCACAGCTCGGATGTCAAGTGGTTAAAAAAGCAAATTTGTTTGGCAGTTTAGGCCGTTATGTATTCTTCTACAGATTTTTGGTAATCAAAATCGCAAAAAGCGTATATTGATTGGTTTGCGCAAAAGTTATAGCGTCTACAAAATAAGGGATAGATTTATGATTTTTTTTTTTCTAGTAATGGCGGCGATCTGCGATTTTTTTTATTGAGACTGCCAGATTATGGCGGACACATCGGACACTTGACACATTTTTGGGTCGATTGACAATTATACAGTGATCAGTGCTATAAAATGTGCTGATTACTGTATAAATGTCATTGGCAGTGAAGGAGTTAACACTAGGGGGCGATCAAGGGGGTTAACTGTGTTCCCTAGGTGTGTGTTCTAACTGGGGGGGGTGGGAGTGACTATAGGAGCTGAGAGATTGTGGTTTCCAGCTCCTAGGAACTCACAATCTCTCTCCCCTCACAGAACTGGGATGTGTGTGTACACACACACACACACACACACACACACACACACACACACACACATCCCTGTTCTGCCTCTCGTGCCCACGATCGCTTGTGGCTGGCGGTCATCATGACCACCAGTCACAAGCATCAGTACCCTCGCTGTGCAGCGGGTGCGTCTACTATCCCACTTAAAAGGGGCCGACTTATAGCTACGACAGTTCTCAGGATCGTGCCCACCTGCCGCCGTATGACGGCGGCTGGTCAGCAAGCGGTCAAATTAATATTTTCCTGTAATATAAAGCTCCTGGCTTCTCATTCTGCAATTGCTAGTTGCTTGGCTGTCACGCTGACACTTGTTTTTCAAAACCACCAGTGATTAAACACAAGACAAGTATAAAGATAAGGATGGTTAAAGTGGTTCTAAGGGCAGGTGTTTTTTTTTGTACCTTAATGCAGTCTCTGCATTAAGGTAAAAAACCTTCTGTGTGCAGCTCCCCTGCAAGCCCCCCTTATACTTACTTGAGCCAGATCTCGATCCAACACTGTTGCCCCTCACAGGGCAGGTTGATAGGAGCAGGAACATTGGTACCCGCTGCTGTCAATTTCCTGTGACGAGGAGGCAGGGCCAAGCCATGCTGTCTGTGTCTATAGATAAGGCAGAGCAGCACTGGATTGAGCCCTCAAGTGTGCCACCATAGGAAGTGGCTTCCTATGGTGGCACACCAAGAGGAGGGGGAGCCAGGAGCATTGGTGGGGGAACCCTAGAAAAAGGGAGGATCAGGCTGCTCTGTGCAAAACCATTACACAGAGCAGGCAAGTATAACCTATTTATTATTTACAACAAAAAACAAAAAAAAACCTTTACACTCACTGATCGTTTGCATGAACATTTTTACACAAATGCTTAGCAAATTAAATGACTTGATCATTCTAAAATACTTAAAAATTTGCTTTTAACATTTGATTCTGAAATGAAGGGAATTTCCCTGAAAAAACAAACAAAAAAAAAACACACGGTTATAATCCATTTGTTTGAGAACAATTTTCCATCCTATACCTTCAAATTTTGTAACTCGTTGGGCTTTTAGCTGACTGATCCAACGCTTTAAAGATGATCCAGATGCCTCAACTTAAGTGCTTGGGTGGTTTGTAAAGAAGACCTTTAGAATAGTTAACAGTATTTTTAGAGATCTTAGATGGAAGAAAAATAACCCAGATAATGTATACAAACATTACAACTGACTCAGAACAGTGGTATAGCCACTCATTCATTCACTCATTTTTATGACTGTATTATAAAGCGGCACAGGCGGAACAGTTTGCAGGCTGGGTTAAGAGGATCCACCATCAATTAACAGTTAAAAGTACATGTGCTGGAAACGTAGATCTGTTAATGGTGCTAGAGAAGGAAATTTGCTAATCTCCGGCTATTCTCCAACTGATATTTAATATTTGGCAATTGGTTAAACTACTACTAGGGATAAAGGCGTTTCCGTTCTTTTGCAATTATGTGGAGTAACCACATGTGTAAGGAAGTGGAAAGCTGGAGGGAGTTGGGGTATTCTAAATCTGACCATAGACCTTTTTTTTGTCATCCAGCCACACAATCACACACACATTATATCTCTCTCTCTATATTATATATATATATATATATATATATATATATATATATATATATATATATATATATATATATATATACACACACATACACACACACACACACATACATATACACACACACACATATAATATATACACATACACACAGTGAGGGAAAAACTATTTGATCCCCTGCTAATTTTGGTACGTTTGCCCACTGAAATAAATGATCAGTCTATAATTTTAATGGTAGGTTTATTTTAACAGTAAGAGACAGAATAACAAAAAAAATCCAGAAAAACACATTTCAAAAAAGTTATCTCACCACATATTTTCTATGGGATTAATGTCTGGAGACTGGCTAGGCCAATCCAGGACCTTAATGTGCTTCTTGCCGAACCACTCCTTTGTTGCCTTGGCCGTGTGTTTTGGGTCATTGTCATGCTGGAATACCTATCCAGGAACCCATTTTCAGTGCCCTGGCTGAGGGAAGGAGGTTCTCACCCAAGATTTGATGGTACATGGCCCCATCCATCATCCCTTTGAGGTGGTGAAGTTGTCCTGTCCTCTTAGCAGAAAAACACCCCCATGTTTGACGATGGGGATGGTGTTCTTGGGGTCCTAGGCAGCATTCCTCCTCCTCCAAACGTGGCAATTTGCGTTAATGCCAAAAAGCTCAATTTTGGTCTTATCTAACCACAACTCTTTCACCCAGTTCTCCTCTGAATCATTCAGATGTTCATTAGCTTACTTTAGAGGGGCCTGTACATGTGCGTTCTTCAGCAGGGGGGACATTGCGGGCGCTGCAGGATTTCAGTCCTTTCCAGCATAGAGTGTTACCAATTGTTTTCTTGGTGGCTATGGTCCCAGCTGCCTTGAGATCATTGATAAGATTCTCCTGTTCTGGGCCGATTCCTCACCATCCTCATGATCATTGAAACTCCACAAGGTGGGGTCTTGCATGGAGCCCCAGATTGAAGGCGATTGACATTTTGTTTGTTTCTTCCATTTGCGAATAATCGCACTAACTGTTGTCACCCTCTCACCAAGCTGCTTGGTAGTCTTGTAGCCCATTCCAGCCTTGTGTTGGTCTACAATCTTGTCCGACATCCTTGGACAGCTCTTTGGTCTTGGTCATGGTGGAGAGATTGGAATCTGATTGATTGCTTCTGTGGACAGGTATTTTATATAGGTAACAACCTGAGATTAAGAGCACTCCCTAATATCAGCTTGTTACCTGTATAGAAGATGCCTGGGAGACAGAAATCTTGCTGATTGATAGGGGATAAAATACTTATTTCACTCATTAAAATGCAAATCAAATTATAACTTTTTTGAATGCATTTCCAGGATTTTATTGTTGTTATTCTGTCTCCCACTGTTAAAATAAACCTATTAAAATTATAGAGTGATCATTTCTTTGTTAGTGGGAAAACATACTGAATCTGCAGGGGATCAAATACTTTTTCCCCCCTTACTGTAGATACGATTTTCTTGGTCAATTTCCTTTAGATTTACCTTCAACTATGTAGTATAAGGGCCTGCCTGATTACATACAATTTAAAAATGTTTAGGTTTGACATCATATGATTTTGGTAAATCTAAAGGAAAACCGTATGTGTAGCCAGGTTAAGAATACACTTATCAGCAGCTACAGCCATCGATCAACAAAAGTTTTCCAACTTGAGCATTCATCAGAAGTTGCTCTAAAGACTGACTTCATACATTGCATCTGTAGATGTCCTAGGTTGGTAAGATACTGGAATGGTGTTATTCAACATATGAATTCCATTTTTAAAACAAATGTGGTGTGTAATCCATATGATGGTGTGCATCCAGCGATAATCAGAATCAGGCTTGTAATTTATTCAACATATATTCATTTATACAATTTTAAATGTATTGCGCAAGTTTTTTTTGACCATTCAATGCACACCATTGTGATTGTCTATATTTAGAATATTATGCGTGGTTTCTGACTCGCTTTTGATAGATTGATTCATCTTTCGGATGCGTTGATTTATCTTTATTGAGTTTTTTTTGGATAATCAGAATCAAGTGAAGCTTAGCAAAAAATTGTTTCTCACTAGAAAAGTGGGTTTTCACTACATCCACCTACAGTGGGAGAATGAATATTAGCAGTCAATTTGAATTTGAGACTAGAACAGATAGCTCCCCTATGCAAAAAAGTTATCAAATGCCAAAAGATTTGAGCATGACGACTTCAGATACTTGGTTTAGTACCCAATTGGTGAGACTATGAAGATTGCTATAAGCCCAGGAATGTTGTCATTTTATGGAAAATTCAATAAAATATGGATGAAAAAGTTACATGGAATTATCTTCATTCTGAGAAATGGAAAGGTAAAATATACAAAAAAAAAAAAACTCGTCTCATAAACAAGGGTTTCTTTAATTGAGATTGCATATTTTCCCATTTTTGCAGTGTACAAATTATTTAATCAAATATTTACAATTGTTACACAATGTACAATTTCAGCTAATGCAAGTTTTCTTATTGTTCGAGTCAGGAAAAATAAGACTACATTCAAGTTCAACTTACAAAAATGATTACAATGAAACTAGATATGTATGACATTCATTATATTTTATGGAAGGAATACTGTATTGAAAAGATCTTATTCACCATCAAACAGCACTAAATTTAGAAAAATATTGCACTTAAAACAGTCATGTCAGGAAGCACGGAGAAAAGTAGTACAAGTACTGATCTGAAGTATTTTTAATCATTTTGCGAGTTACCGTAATTCTAATATGAAGTGGCTTTAGCACTACAGTAATCAAATCCGATTGGATAACATTTTTACCAGCTTTTATTTCTAGTAAAAGTGAGAATGCATCTTTCAGTTCATCCTAGGAGGAGGAGGAACTGGTGTTTCACTTTTGGACTGATGCTAGCAATTTGATAAATATAACTTTTTAGTGACTTTAAGCCCCCCGCAATGGCTGTAATAAAGCCTAAATTACTGTTGTGGCAGAAATAAGAACTTTTGGGGAATATGTTTTTATCCAGAAAGACGTTAAGATATAATAAAAAAATCCTAAGCCATAGATGGATCGAATCTCGGCCAGTTCAGCAGACATCTATTGATCGACTTCAGTACAACCAGTCTGTCATATTTTTGTATACGATTACTGTTGACAGCTATGGATACAATTAGTGCTGGCAGCTATAGCAAACAGCAGTAATTGTGTTCTCCTGGCAGAACACAATAGCGCTGTGATAGAGACTCCCATATCAACGCTGGCTGTGTTGAAAGGGGAATCAAGCTATTTTTTTTTTTTCCTGCAACTCGTTGGTTGGAGGAAGGAAAAACACATCATCTATGGCTTGCCTTAACTCTTTGATGTATAGTACAAGCACTAACACTAACAGCGGTTGTGGGTAAATCTGGCCTTCAAAAGATTATACATTTTCAAGGGCATTTTCTAAAAGTAATCCATATTCATTCAAACCATTCCTTTTTCAGTAGCAGCATCCTTACAGTCTGCTAAAGTAGATCACAGGTATCCAAACTTATGTTAAAGTTGCTGCACCACATGCAAAGAAAAAGAGGATAGCACCCAAATATGCTAAAGTACCATGCACCAAATGAACAGCAAGTATGATGTAAACCAGCCAAAGCTGTGTAAGAAGCATATCTGTGATTTAATCGTTGAAGCACTATACCTATAATACACTACAAATGCATTAAAGCTGAAGTAAACCCATACAGTTACATTCCCGACATGCCGGAAATGTGTCACGTTGGTCGTGCTCACAACAAAACTGTCAAACCATCCAATGGCTGGTGTCATAACTGATCACATGTGCAGCATAATGGGCAGTTGAAGATTAAACAGAGGCCAAGATGGCAGCTTCCTTGGCTGAAAAGTTTAGGAGGGCTTACTTCCACTTTAACTAGAAACATCTGTCTTTGCCACACTGTCCCTTATATTCCCATCCACATTAAATTATTCAGAAGTAACCACATAGTACTACTGATAAAGATAATGCTTCACCTACTGTGCAAAATTATATTCATCGAGCAATGTATACGACAGTGGGAAAAGGAATTTGTGTTTATTTGTTCTTTTGGTTTTTCTGCAACTGCTTTGTGTTTTCATTAGGAGGTAGAGTTTTTCAGCGGATAAGACATGCAAAGTCTTTTCTTCCAAATAATCTTTTCCCCGTGCTCCCACTAAAGAGGAATAAAACAGACTCTCTGGTCCATGAAGACTTCTCTACGAGTGCTTGCAATTTACAGAGGTATTTCATTTCTATGGCTTATGCATTAACTGCTAAACTTCTAAAACCAACAAATCATGTAAGACCTCTTGTAAAGAAATATATGGCCTCAGGCAGTAGCCTCTACAGGTAGGTGAGAAAAGTTACCAAAGATGACCATAGATGGATTGAAAGTCAGCCAGTTCAGCAGAGACAGGCCAAATTTCGATCCATGTGTGGCCACTCCCACTCGACAGAACTCGATCCAACAATCAGTGTATTCTAACAGTGAAGAGTTCCCGCTCAGTGGGGAGAATTCCTCCAAACACCTCACTTGTGTGTTGACCAAAAAAAACAGCCAAAATGCATCTATGGCCAGCTTAAAGGGCAAGTTCACCTTTACAGAAAAATCTGTAAGGTAAACTTACACAGGATCTGGATCGCAGGAATCTCCCGCTATGATCCCTCGTATTACCGGTCCGGGGCTTAGACATCCCCTCGGTGTAATCTCCTAAATGTACCTCATCAGGACGTACATATAGGAGCATTCTAATTGGTTGCCGCCTTCACAGGTGGGACCTCGACCAATCAAAGCCTGCGTAGCCCGTCCAGTCACTGCAGGCGAAGAGAAGAGAAAGGCGCGGGGATTTCAAATTGTACGATCTATCAGAACGGGAGATTGCCACGCTCCAGGTTAGGGGGACCGGGTGTGATGGGGAGGGTGTCCAGTGTAAGTTTATGTTACAGGTTTTCTGTAAAGGTGAACTTACACTTTAACTCTTCATAATCTCTCAAAAATAAAGGAATGTGAGCAAAGACAAGGAGTGATGATGCCTGCTTTTGCTACCTCCTGCCAGGTGTGCATAATGAGAATATATAAGGACAAGGTAGTAGCTGTAAAATAAGCTACCAACTACTGCTCATGTTAGCTACTTTCCAGTATTTTCCAAAGGAAAAATAATTTTAATGGGGATAGGTTGGTGATTTTATATGATAAATGGTCTCTGAGGAGACATGGCGTGCAGTGGTCTGTTTGTGCTAAAGTTATTCTATACAATATATTTATTGAGAGTTTTACAGTGGCTGTTAGTAGTCTAACAACAGTGGGTCATTTTTGGTATAGATACTCTCCAGCTCTACCTTCCTGGGAAGGACAGGCAAAAAGAGAGGCAGCAAATACTTTTTTTTGTTGTTGTTTCTGGTGAGTGTATGATTGATGTACACTAAACTATTGCTAATAGCGGTTTTTAGCCTAAAACTCCCTCTGCCTTTTCTGTATACTCTACTTTTAACTTTAATTTGTATGATATAGAGTCAGGTCATTACATGCAAGGACAAGCAAGGAATCTACATAAAGGACTTTGGTCACAACTGAAGGCTATTATGTGTTACAAAGAACACAAGTGTTAAGCAAGATCAGACATGACTTATCAATTTTATGGCATTGGCACTGCCATCTACACTGTTATAGGCGATCAAACTGGCAGCAAAAATTATTGTTAGTACTGTTAGCCAACAGTTCCTGGATGTTATGTACATGTCCAATACATTTAATAGTTGTACATGCTATCTGCACATTTTTAGCTGACAAAATATATAAAAAAATATGCTGTTTGGTTCTCACCAATACAATAAAGACTAAAATGTCAAATTTTAATACTGTCAGCATATGCATTGCGTACTAATATTTGTCTATACAGAAACAAACTTGCATGCTAAAATCAGATGTGCTTGTATCATAAAATAACAAAACAAAAACCTGTATGATAATGTAAATAAATCAATAGCTTAAAAATGAAAATTCATCAAATTGGATCACAATACATACAATGTAACCTATTGTAATAACTGGTAACCATTAAAAATATACTGTATATTTTTACCTAACAAGAACAATAGTTCAGCAAAAATAAAACAATAATCAAGACTTAACCACATTGTATAATGTGTTTGCTGCTAATTCTTTTAGGCTGCATTCACACCTGAGTGTTTTTAGTTTGTAAAAGGCTCATCTCAAATGTTCCAAACACCCAACAAGCAAAATCCCATTCATTTTAATGGCACCTGTTCACATCTGAGAGTTCTGCCACCTGGAACAAAATGCCTGAAGCTCAAAAAAGTACATGAGCTTCTTTTTTGGCAGATTACAGGTGTTTTAATGCTTTTTAAATTGTTGACCTTTTAACCTTGAAAAAGTCTGTACAAAAATGCTGCAAAACCTCAACGAAAAACACCTGAAAACGTTCAGGTGTGAATGAAGCCTTAATAGCTGTAGGAAAAAAGCAGGTACTAGAAGAGTGTTTAGAAATGGAGATTTTCCACTTTAATGCAAAATGTGAACCCCTTATCCCAATGCTTTTTCCCTGCAATATACATCTTCCTGATCATGCTACTGGCTGCTATCATCACATGTAATAAGTCTGAGACCCACATGTAATGGTACAAGTCTCACGGTTCCAGGAACAAATGCAGATCATTGAAGAAAAAGGGACTCTGCCAAGATCTGCATTGATATGTTTAATAAGGAAAGAGCAGGAGCACTCTCATAGGAGTTCTGTCAGATGCCAGAGGGGGGTGCAACATAATGCTACTAATGCTATAAACCTGTACATAATGTAAAAAAAAACTTTATTAAAATGGTGAGGAAACTAAACTAGCCAAAAGAACTAAAGTTTTTTTTGGAGTTGTACATTCTTCTTATAAAGGCCATAAAAGACATACAAATACATGGCTACTGAAATGCATCGTCAGAAGTTTCTCAACATTTTACTACACCTCAGTCCTGCCACTGACAGAGCTCCGTGTAAACAGGGTAGAACAATCAGGTTCTCTTTTTCCTTATTTTGCAATCACATCTGGAACAAGATATTGAGGCTCCTCCAATGCAAAAACCATCTCCCATAAAAAACACTGGCCTAGCAGACTAAGTGCAGCACTGTTGATTTTAAGTGCAGGAGGGGGACTTTATTTGCCTAAAGTAGAAATACGTAATAACGCACCCAGATTTCATAACATTGTGCTCAGCCAATCTGAGTCATCTAAAACAGCTTTGACAAACTAAAAAAACAAAAACTAAATCTGCCATGGTTTAGGCTATTGTGAGTGTACAGTGACTGTTACCATAACAAAAAAGCAGGTTGCTAATAGGAATGAAGAGCAGGCAACTCAAGCTGTGGCTGTGCATACCTGCAGCAACTTCTAGTGTCCTTCCTCAGCCCAAATGCCATGAAGTTCTGATCAGGCAAAGTTCTGACATTTCCTGATAGCATTGGACCTTATCCGCATATCCCACCTCCCATACATTGCTACTGGCCCATCACTATGATGGGCTGCTTCACTGGCCAAAAGGTATGTGTGTGTAGAGGAAAAGAGGTAAGGGAAACCGTTACTACCAGGAGGTGCTGATGCTTTGTCTAATCAGAACAACCCAGAATTTGGGAGTAGAGTAGCACTGAAAGTTGCTGAAACTGTTTAGATACACTCTAGGTGCCTGCACTTCTACCTGACGGCAGTCTTTTTGGGTCACACTTTCAGCCCAATCCCAGCATACCGATGTTGCAGGGAGATAGGCAGCTCAATTAAATGACTTTAAAGTTATACCTGGATAACCAATTTTACACTTAACCTGTAGGGCAATGCCTGACTTTCATAAAAATATGTAATACATACAAACTTTTTTCATTTCAGGTTTGTAAAATCTAATTTGCTACACAATGCAATGCACAGCATTAATTGTGCCCTTTTATACTGGCAGCGGGACTCATGTGGACTCATATGATAATACAGTGTCAGTCATACATAATGCTCAGATTACATTTACTGCAGATACACATCAACTAAAACTGCAGTAAATTAAAAATAAACGGTATACCTAATAGCAAGGCAATGTATTCATTTTTACTTTAAGTTCTAAGCCTAGTCTTCCACAGTATCCTAACATTACCTTCATATATCTTATGATAGGTCTTATAAATTAGTGCAACACTGTCAAGGAAGGTGCAGCGTTCAGATTAAGAATTGTATGTATGACTTACGGAGTACAACACATAAAGCAGCCATGTATATTGGTCCTTTTTTTAAATACAAAAAGGGAAGAGCATAGCAACCAAACCATTCATGGTCCCTACAATACTGGAACCATAATTCAGACTAAAACTAATTTGTACATTTACTGTACACAAACACTACAAAGTACTCTATTTTCAAATCATTGCCTTGGCTCAATCACTGTTCTGCGTTTTGTGACATTATTAAGCAGAAAATGTTTTACCCAGGAGACTCAGCAGCAGTCACTCCTTAACAAATGGAATGATGAGACCAATTAAACACTGGCTTGCACTGCCCAAGACTAGGCTCTCAGGTAGTTCAATTGCCAAGAATAGTTTTAATTTTTTTACAGGTGAAATTAAGGCATACGACATGAGATTCATGACTTCTGAGAATCTGGATGCTGGAAACGGTTCAGTTTTTCTGGATTGTTAGATGCCATATGGGAGAAATCTCTGAATATATCTTGGTATGTTTCATCCCCTGCAGAGAAAACAAACATTTTTTATCCCGGTATACCTGAAAAATGCAAATAACCAACTTATATACAGTACACTGCTAGTTTATGTATACATGATATCTGTGACAAAGACGATAACTGCTAATCACATAATGCTGGCAAAGGCAGCCAGTGACCATCTGAAATTTAAGGAATGACAGACCCCAGCAAGTCAAAAAATCAACTAACTATTAGGTTATACAAAAAAAAAATAGCGTCTGAGCAGCTGCTGGGCAGAAGCATGCCCTACCTACCATAGGATATAATTTAGGGATTATGGGACTAGTTTAAGAAAACGGGGAGGAAATTAAAGTAGAGGAGCTGACCACAGCAACCAATCAAATTAATGTTTTGATATTAATACCACTTTGTAAAAATGAGATGTAAAATGTGATTGATTCTGTTTCTTTTGGGTAATACAAAACCTTTTCTCCCTCCAATTGTAACAAATCAAACCCAATGCAAATAATAAAACAGAGATATACGAATTGTCAGACTGGATGACAAAATGGATCATATAGACCTTTTGCATGCATGGCCTCATAAAACTTACATACAAAGATCTATACCTGCTAGAAGACTCCATGCATCCAGGAAGATGAAAGGAAAGAGAAAAAGCAAAGTGGCATATATTTAAATAAATAATGATAATTGTCTAGCTCAACAGGAAGAGCAGGTAAAGTTCAGCAGGATGAAGCTGAAGCTACAGGAAAAACAATATTGTTCTATATAAACATTCCTCACTATCTGCCCATTTCACCTACAGTAGTACAAACCCTCCATGTTATGGAGGGCTATGCTATATTATACTAAACTAATCAATAAATCAATACAGGATTCAGTGACTCTTAAAGTCACTGGACAGGAAACAAATTTTCAGGACAGGATGACATTCTACAGCTTTTCCTGTGATTATGTGCAAGTATAAAAGGGTTTAAGTGATCAACCAAAATGGACTATACATTGGATAAGGTTTCATCATCCTGAAATATGTGTTGGTTGAACGCCAAGGCAAAATTTACATTTTGTGCAAGTAACATTTTAGCTGCTGCAATGATTCTTTTACTAAGCAATTAAAAAGAATTTAAAATGTTTAACTAAAATTAATTTGTAAGTTCAAGACATGAAATTGTGGCAGGCATCTACTGCTGCCTATGTGTTACAATTAAGGATAAGCAAATATCAGAACTTCGTTGTGCTAGACCAAGGGTGTTCAATCTGCAGCCCCAAACAGTTATGAATGCAGGCCAACACAAAATCATAAAAGGACTTGATTTTTGGGGGGAATTTTTTGTAAAAAAAAAAAAAAAATTGACAAATGTCTCTTTATAGGACTTTTAGAAGTTTCATCTTTCCAAAGAAAAATATCCCACTCTTAACAAGAACGCCTTATTCATGTCATCAGTTTTTGGCAGCACCTATACTTGTGAACAACGATTTTCAAGGGCAAAATTAGAACCACAAATATCTGATGAGCACCTTGAGAATTATTGAGAATTGCTACTACAGCCATCAAATATTGCACTAGTTTTAGGTTACCCTCCTTTACTTTTAGATTAAAAACATAGTATAAAAAATGAAATTTTATTACTCAGGTACATTATCTATATGTGTGATCCTTAACTTGTGATCGGCCTGATATTTTCAGATATCCTTGTTGTTAGTGTATTTTATGCGTGGCCCAAGACAATTCCTCTTCTTGCAAAGTGGCCCAGGAAAGTCAAAAGGTTGGACAGCCCTGTGCTAGACAAAGCTATCCCCATAGACACACTTTTTTGCCATGCTTTTGTTTTTCTAAATTCTGAGTACCAATACTGCTAACCATGCAAATACTGTTAATCAGTATGATATGCGCTGCCCTCATAGCTAGTGCATCAGCATATTACATCTTTCAGTAAAAGACCAGTCTACAGATATCGGATAAAGGAAGTCACCATAGGTGTCTACAGTTCAGTCGGATCTGTAGTTGTCATCAGGAAAATAGAGGAAGTTTTGCAGGTGTCATCAGACCAGGGGGGTTAGCAGGTGTTATCAGTCTGGGGTGAAGCCATGTTATAAATCAGATGGGGTGGGGTTCATGTTTATTATTAGTAAGGCTGCTTTCATACCTGAGCAGAGCGACTTTCAGAGTTTTTGAGCACGTTTAGAAGTGCATTACAAGAATTATACAGATTCAGGCGTTTTTGTTTAATAAATAACACTAGATGGAGGAGAGGTGGGGGACATTAGGGGCGGAGAGCAGCTGTTTGAGCAGAAAATGTACTATGTTTACTACACTGAAACGGTTTTCTCAGTCTATTATCTGCTCGCAGGAAACTTTTTCAAACAAACATACACAATTTAAATTACCTGAAGCACGCACAATATAGTAGGTAATACTATTCTACATAATCAAGAGGTGTATCTATATTGATAGCAAATGATGTTACTGAAGCGGTTTTACAGGTTGAACTTCAATATATAGCGAACCCTACTGCAGAAGCTCAATAAACAGGCAAATGCCAATATCGCTCGTAAAAAAGCAGAACAGAAACTTTTTTTTCTTCAGCAACCTTACTCTGAACATGGGGAAAACACGGGCCGTCTTTTAGCAGCAATAATAAAAGCTTAAAAACCAGTGACACGGGTGGTAGACATGCAAGCATCTCCAACTAAAATTGCACGTGCTACAGTAGAGATATCAGTGTTTTTTTGATTTTTTTTTTAAACTTGAACCGCAATTTTTTTCTTAACTCCATTACTTTAACAGAATTGTCCACAGCTGATAGAGAGATGTTAACAAAAAAACACAAATGCTGGCGCTTGGGATACTGACGTAACATCTCATGACCAATATCATTAGGAAGCAATATTTAAATAGAGATAATTAAAAAAGATGATGGGAAAGCAATAATAAAAGTAAAAAAGTCTACAATGATTAAATGAAATAGGAAGCACCCAATCAATAGTGAATAGTGCCGAATGTTAAAACTGAAGGGATGAATCAGGAGGATATATTCACTGTCACAAAGGGCTGCTCTTCTATGGAGTGAAGTCAACCCAAAATCAACATGGAAAAAGCAAAGATAGAAAAGCGCCTCTGAGTAAAGTGTTTTTTAATCGGTAATATAACAGAAATAGTAGACAATTACATGTCAATAAATACAAGGATACTCTACACGAGTCACCATTATCAAGGGGATGTTGCCGGTGTTGGAGGCATGTTTCAGACACTTGAGAAAGGAGCACGCATGCGCCTTGCAGACTTCGCGCATGCTCTGAAATGCATTGTGTTCTCCCCGTTTCCACAAGCTATTCGTAACTCTCCTCTATAGGACACACCTGGCCTCCTCCCCGCCTCCTTGTGGCTCTCGCAGCCTGGACTTTTCTCCTGGAAACATGCCTCTGACACCAGCCACATCCCCTTGATAATGCCGACTTGTGTAGTGTATTCTTGTATTTATTGACATGTAAGTGTCTACTATTTCTGTTCTATTACCGATTAAAACACTTTACTCAGAGGCGCTTTTCTATTTTTGCTTTTTCCCGATAGAGAGATTTTGGATAAACCTCTGACTTTAAAGGAACTTTAGGCTGCCTCTGCCAGTTTGCTTAATAAAAAAAAACCAGGAGCAGATGGGTTATCAGGGGAGGTCTATGAAGTCTATGGCGCTAATTTGTTTCCTGAATTATTAGAGGTATTTATTGCAGCATTGGAGTGTTGTCATTCCCCCCCCCCCAATGGAGGCGGCGATTATTATAGTCTAAAAACATATCGCCCAATTATCATTGCTTACATCGGACATAAAATTACTTTCAAAAGCGTTAGCTATTCGATTGGCAAAAGTAATATCTAAAATAGTGTATTTAGACCAGTTGGGTTTCATCCCAAATAGATCAACAGCACTGAATGTAAGACAATTATTTCATAATCTGCAGATTCCGTCTGAAAATCTAGGTAACAGGCATATATTGATTGATGCGGCAAAAGCTTCTGATAGCACAGAGTGGGACTTTTTATGGCACAGTCTAGAGAAGTTGTTTAGATTTGGATACCAGTTTATAGGTTGAATAAAACTCCTCTATGCTCCTTCGATGGCACAGGTTCAGGTAAATGGACAAGTATTGGCTCCCTTTTCATTACAAGGAACAAGACAGGGATGTCCATTATCACCCCTACTCTTTGCCCTTGCTATTGTCCCGTTGGCTGCTGCCATCCACCAATCATCAAATATTACTGGGTTCTTTAGGCCTCTAGAAGAGAATAGGATTGCTTTATATACAGATGACACGCTTCTATTTTTGGGAGACACTGTCTTCCTTAGTAGCATGTCTTTAATAAATATGGCTCTTGTTCAGCCTTTACAATAAATTGGGATAAGCCAGTTATTTTACCTGTGGACCCTCTGGTGACCAATCTGCCATCATCTGCATCCCAAATAACTGTAGTTTCTACATTTAAATATTTAGGCGCCCAAGTCTCACCAGAAGCGAGTGCAGCTGTAAAGAGGTATTTAGCGCCACTGCTTATGCTTATTTTAACAGTGATTGGCAGAGTCAATTTGATAAAGATGGTTTGGATGCCACAATTACAATTTTACATAAACTAGAGGTAGTGAAACTTGAACATTTTGATCCATTGAAAAAGGCTGATATTTTGTTACTTTGTCAACTTTTTGATAACAAGGTTTTACAACCATTTGACAAATCGGCAGAGAAATATCATCTGTCTAATAAATTATTCATTCAATACCTACAGTTACGGCATGCTTTGCAGAGTGAGGCTACAATTTTCTATTAAAATATAACCCATCTTTAAATTTAACTTTGGCAATAACTATAAGACACGCCAAACAGGGACTTATTGGGGATATATATTCTTTCTTAGAAAAAAAAAACAGTTAGAGTGAATATAAAAGATGGCAGTTTTGTACAATGGCGTAGGGACTTGCAGACTCTTAGTGATGAGGAGTGGGAGCAAGCTTTAAAATATTCAGAGCATATGAAGATGCATGTGATGTGGTTAATATCTATGTATATAGCCTGTAAACTTATACTACAAAAATGGATATCAAATTCTCTGCCAACACTAGCTCAATGGTTCGAAGCGATTAATCTTAATCTAAAATGGGAGGAATTGGCATATAAACATAGCAGAAGCCCTAATACATTTTTGAAAATTTGGCCCTGGTGGTTAGTCTCCAATTTATCCAAGCAAATGGTTGTGCATACCAATGATGCTGAGGAAAGTTAGTAATGAGATGGATTCATGGTGGAGGAGAACTGTATATGCATATATTATATATCACTAGGGGGTAGCAGTTTAATTAGATTGAATATAATGGTTGGATTTATATTGTTAATCACATGTATAATTTTTTTTTAATTTTTTTTAAGTAAATGAATTACCAAGCGCCTGCTTTTTTGTCTCTTGATAATTTCAGGTGCCATCATATTGCAAAATAGGATCATGCCTAAAAGGTGAGGCCCAGAAGAATAGAATAGGGAGTTTGAGGGAAGAGAACTGGCAGAGTTAATGCATGCATTAGGGAAGGGATTAGGAAACTGCTTTTTTTCAAAAATGGGACAGGAAACCTGGAAGCTGGAAATCTAATTAAGGATACTTCTATACCAAACAAACTTTAAGTACTGAGATAAAGTCACACAAACATAGTCCTATGTATGATTGCACCTCACACACACATCCACATACTGTATACACACACACACAATCCTGTTGGATATTTAATGAATGTGATCCAAAAACAATATAAAACTGCCAATAGGAATGCATTGTCATCTGCTTTCACAGATCCAGCTTACGAAGGCACAATTACTTTCAAATAGTAAAGTGCAAACATAGTGTGCATATGGATTTACATATGCTCGCAGCAAATCTGAGACAAACCGGTAACATATGATAAACCAGTACTGCTGCTCCAGGATAATATTTCAGCACATGACTAAATCAGCAAGAAAATCTAAACCAAAAGAAACCATGCCGTGGCAAAAGTGCTACAATGTAAACCTTCACAGTACAGCATGTACCTTTTGAAAATCTATTGCTACGTGCAACTTCTTACAGTAATCCAATACACACAGACCACATAATTATATCTTCTTAGGCTCGGTTCACACTGGGGCGACACGACTTCAGGACGACTTTGTGAGGCAACTTGGAGACGATTTAAACACGACTTAGACATGACCTGGGGCGACTTACAAGTCGCCCCAGGCCAGGTGACTTTTGCCATGGCCAATCAGAGAATGAGCTCTGAAGGGGGAACTCCACGCCAAATTTATGAAAAAAAATTGGCGTGGGTTCCCCCTCCGAGAGCATACCAGGCCCTTAGGTCTGGTATGGATTCCAAGGGGAACCCCCTATGCCAAAAAAACAGCGTGGGGGTCCCCCCAGATCCATACCAGACCCTTATCCGAGCACGCTACCCGGCCGGCCAGGAAAGGGGGTGGGGACAAGCGGGCGGCCCCCCCCTCCTGAGCCATACCAGGCCGCGTGCCTTCAACATGGGGGGGTGCCTTGGGGGAGGGGGGCGTGCGGCCCCCCCACCCCAAAGCACCTTGTCCCCATGTTGATGAGGACAAGGGCCTCTTCCCGAAAACCCTGGCCATTGGTTGTCGGGGTCTGCGGGTGGGGGGCTTATCGGAATCCGGGAGCCCCCTTTAATAAGGGGGCCCCGGATACCAGCCCCCCCACCCTATGTGAATGAGTATGGGGTACAATGTACCCCTACCCATTCACCTGTAAAATAAAGTACAAAAAAAAAAAAACACAACACACAAGATAAAATAGTTTATTGCACAGCTCCGGGGGGTCTTCAGTCTTCGGGGGTCTTCTCGCTTTCTTCCTCGCCGCCGCCCTCTTCTTCTGACTTCGGGGGTCTTGTCCCCCTCTTCGGTTCTTCTGTCGCCGCCTTCCGTTCTTCTTCTTCTTCTTCTCCTGGAGATGTTGACTCGACGTTCTCTCCGGCCGCAATGCCAGGGGCGCGCTGCGCGGAGACTTATATAGGGACAAGGGGCGGGTCATCGGCTGATGTCACATGGGTTGATGTCACATGGTGACTCCGCCCCCTTACAATGTCACAGTCCCGGAGGATGCTGGGACTGTCGCCATGTGACATCAACCCATGTGACATCAACCGATGACCCCGCCCCTTGTCCTTATACAAGTCGCCGCGCAGCGCGTCCCTGGCATTGCGGCCGGAGAGAGCGTCGAGTCAACATCTCCAGGAGAAGAAGAAGAAGAACGGAAGGCGGCGGCGACAGAAGACCTGTAAAAGAGCTATAAGAAGGCGCGGTGGCCCGGCAGAAGAAAAGAAGAGGGGGACAAGACCCCCGAAGTCGGAAGAAGAGGGCGGCGGCGAGGAAGAAAGCCGGGCTCCTCCGCTAGCAAAAGAGCTAGAAGAAGATAGCGGAGGAGTCCGGCGAGAAGACCCCCGAAGACGGAAGACCCCCGAAGCTGTGCAATAAACTATTTTATCTTGTGTTTTTTTTAACTTTATTTTACAGGTGAATGGGTAGGGGTACATTGTACCCCATACTCATTCACATAGGGTGGGGGGCTGGTATCCGGGGGCCCCCTTATTAAAGGGGGCTCCCGGATTCCGATAAGCCCCCCGCCCGCAGACCCCGACAACCAACGGCCAGGGTTGTCGGGAAGAGGCCCTTGTCCTCATCAACATGGGGACAAGGTGCTTTGGGGTGGGGGGCCGCACGCCTCCCTCCCCCAAGGCACCCCCCCATGTTGAGGGCACGCGGCCTGGTACGACTCAGGAGGGGGGGCCGCCCGCTCGTCCCCACCCCCTTTCCTGGCCGGCCGGGTAGCGTGCTCGGATAAGGGTCTGGATGTGGGGGGGACCCCCACCGCCGTTTTTTTGGCGAAGGGGGTTCCCCTTGGAATCCATACCAGACCTAAGTGCCTGGTATGCTCTCGGAGGGGGAACCCACGCCAAATTTTTTTCATAAATTTGGCGTTGAGTTCCCCCTTCAGAGCTAATAATTCTGTCAAAGTCGCCTCTGTATATACAGAGATCCGACTTGGAGGAGACCTCCATTGAAATCAATGGGTACAAGTCGGATTGAAGTAGTACAGGAACTTCTTTTGAAGTCGGAGCGACTTCAGTAGTGTGCATTAAGACGGCTCTCATTCACTTACATTGATTTTTAAATGTTGTCCGACCTGAGGTGACTAGGGGCGACCTGAAGTCGGATCTGAGTCGCCCCTGTGTGAACCGAGCCTAAAGCTGTCAGACAACACAGTATGAAACCTGTTCCACCAACCTTAAACTAAGCTGATCTGTGATAAAGGAAGGTGCAAGCATAAAAGATTATTCGTGCTTTCAAAAATGATGCATTAAAGTCTGCCTATGAAATAAAATATAACTATATTTCTCATTTGTTTGATATATTCAAAAAACATAAAAAAGAAAAAAAAAAAAAAGGAGAGAACACTGAACTGCC
Organism: Lithobates pipiens; assembly: GCF_037356315.1. Taxonomy (NCBI): domain Eukaryota; kingdom Metazoa; phylum Chordata; class Amphibia; order Anura; family Ranidae; genus Lithobates; species Lithobates pipiens. Next base: position 348,832,339 of record NW_027507758.1, on the reverse strand, counting down.
TATATACAACCTACAGAAGGAAATCTCTAAATATACCATACCATACCAGTATGTCACATAATTGTTGCAGTGCGGCTTAGAAAAGTAAAAGTAATATATTGGTTGCTATAGGCAACATAAAATGTTATTTATTATAAATACATAATACCTACACACATTATAAAAATAATACAGCTTTACACCTGTTTCAAAATGCAGCAGGAAAGTGGGTTTCTAGACATAGCATACTAATTGGATGATTTGCTGTTTATCTTACTATCCAAAGACTCAGCATGACCAAGCTGCAAACTAATAAACTCCTGCATGCACTTCCTATATTGCATTTCAGTATCGCTGTTAGAGGAGTATTGACCTGGTTGTCCGTAAAGTCCCTCAGATTCCCGCATCTCTTCATTCATACGTGCCAGACGCAATCTAAAAAAAAAAAAAAAAAAAAAAAAATTCAATTGTTTTAAAGTTATTAATGTATCCTTCCAAATACTTAAGAAGCCAAACAATGAGCTTTCCTCTTCATACTAAAGCCGGTTACACACAGTTTTTTTTTTTGTGCAACCCCATGGGAGGTTAGTCCAGCGATCTCTCCACTGAGCTGTTGTGTTCTGACAGAGGGACGGCCCCCTCCACCAGAGCACTCCAATCAGCGCTCTCTACCATTGGCTGAGAGCACTGATCGGGAGTCGGGCGGCTGCCGATTTTCCAGCAAGCACGTCCGGCTGAAGCCGGCTGAGGGGCCAGCTTCTGTTGGACAGACCAACATACACACGGGCCGAATGTACCCAGCTTTAAAGGTATAATGCATACAATTACAGGTTGAGCGTAAGCTAGAATATCTGAAAGCTGTTACAATTCTGAGGAAAATTCTTGCAGAATCGGACTCAACAAGCACCTTCATAATAGGTAATATTCCTTCCTATCAAACTTTTATATAATGACTGTTAAAACTGTCTGGTTACATTATTCTTCAATAAACCCTGTAAAAAGTCAGGTCCTTTAGGGCTCATTCACACCAGATACATTGGGGCTATGCTGGCAACTATTACCAGTGCAGCTTCGATGCATAGACAAAATGTTTTGTTTCCTATGCTGCTATGCAGTACTTTTTTCAGCAGATTGCAACACAAACCACTACAGTGAACAGAACTGTACTGAAAGGAGAAGAATGGCCAAAGCTATTTTAACTATACTTCTTGGTTGTTCTGCACTCCTCTGACCCATTTTTAGCCGAAAGTGGGCTAAAGTCTGCTGTCAGCTGACATCCCTCTGCTGGTCCAGACTCTGAAAAGATTCCAACAATATGGTCAGGATCCACCCACATGCTTGGACCGGCACCTGGCTCAGCAGCTCAGTGATGCCCTGAAAGTGAGCCAACCCCTCCCACCCCTCCACAGCCCAGCGCTCCAGTGAGCACTGGAGGGGAGAGCAGAGGACAGGTGACTGACAGTCATTGCTCTTTGCTCAGATTGGAGGGAAGAACTGAGCAATCAGTGGCATTTGATCACTCAGTTCGTAGGGCAGAGCCGGCAGGGAAGAGATGCAGCATCTGAGGCCGCGTACACACGGGCGCATTGTCTGCCCAACTAAGTTCGTCAGACAATCCGACAGACAGTCCGTTCAACTTTTGAATGAATGGACTTGACCACACACGATGAACAGACAGTCCGCTGAAAACTTGCATGATGACGTGTACAGCACGTACGACGGGACTAGAAAAACGACGTCCAATACACTGCAATGCAACCTTCGGCCGTGTAAATCCTTTCTGAGCATGCGCCATACTTAGTCCGTCCAACTTGCCTACACACGAGCGGACTGTCCGCTGAAACCAAGTTTGGACGGACAAAACCAAGTTTGGACGGACAAAATTACGGAAATTCCGAAAGACTAAGTCCGTCAGATTGTCCGCTGAAAAAGTCAGCTGAAGCCCACACACGAGCGGATTGTCCGCTGAAACACGGTTCAGCGGACTAAGTTGGGCAGACAATCCGCCCGTGTGTACGCGGCCTGAATGATGCTGCATCCACCTAGGTAAGTATAAATGTTTGTTTTTTAAAGAGCAAGCATCTCTTTGAAATTTCACGTGTGACATTTTAATAAAGTTTTGTGAAATAAAAAAATAAAAAAAGTTCAACAGTGTGACACATCAGGATCAGCACAATCAGCACTGTCTCTACCAGCATACCTGCATTCAGTGAGGCTCGCTGGTGTAAACAAGTCCTTAAAGGGAACCTGTCACCTAGAAAACAGTGCTCAGACATGCAGCAGTTGACTAATAAGATTAAGCTAATACACTTGTTCATTGTATGCCAATGCTTAACCAATTCAGCCCGGGAAGATTTGGATGGGACTGATTAGGTGAGGAGAGAGATCGTGGTCATACTTAGTATGAACACACAATCTCTCTCCTCCCCCAAGAGAACCGGGATTTGTGTGTTTACACACACAGATCCCAGTTCTCGCTGTCACCAGTGATCGCGGGTGCCTGGCAGTCATCGCACTCGCCGGGCACTCGCATCGGCTCTGGGCACAAGCTGGGGGGGCGCACGCGTCTTAAAGAGCCGACAAACAGCTAGGACAGCTCGCCCAGGGGAGCCATTCTGCCACAGCATAACTGCGACGGCCAGTCAGGAAGCGGCTAAAGGGTTACTAAACCAAGTGATATGAAAATAGCTCATCCATCCCCCCCCCCCCCCCCCCCACAATACCCACAGCTTATAAATCTTCTTTTTACATTAAAATATTGCCACTATACAACTTTTTGGTTGATCTGTATACCACGGTCAGTGATAAAGTGTACAGTTTTTCCAGTGCTGACAGTTCAGGTAGGAGATTTCCACTGCAGCTTGTACATGTGTGATGCCAATATCATGTGACCTGGCTATAAAAGACACAACTGAGCATGTGCAGGTCAGCTACCCTGCCTGTGTTAGCTGGTTTTCCCCAGATAGACAGTGCAGGAGGAGAGGATCTGTGCATACAGGATAAAACAGACTTTTTACACAATGCAGAGGATTAACCCCTTAAGTTCCACAGCGAGTACAACAAGCATGCTATGCTGCATATAGGGACAGATTTTACTGTTGTGGGTTTAGTAACACTTTAAAGAATTCATTTACCTTTACAGAAAAAATGAAAAAAAGGTAAACTAACTCACGAACACCCTTCCCACTCCCCACAACACTTAGTTCCTTTGATTACTATCTTCTGCCAACCACATTAACAATATAGTGGTCTGGGTATATAAAAACCGCACTCCTCTGCTACTTTCTTCCAGGATGCAGTCCCATGTGACCCTGCTATGGACCTGAGTGGAAATAGCGCCAACACTGTCAAGTGGCAGGAAGAGATGCAAGTCAATGCTTCTTATAACCTTAAATGGTTAAGTTTACTTTCAGAGAAGATGATCTGTACACTGCACTAGCATCCCTGGAGCCTGTAAGCATCATTAGGTAGTCATTGGTCAGCGTGACTTTGTGATCGTGCTCACTAATGAGAATATTTTCTGAGCTTTCTTCTTCCAGAACTGCAGTCCAAAAAAAGAAAAACGTATTTATTGGTTAGTGTGGTCACATGGCCATGCTGACCAATGACTGCTCACCATTGCAAGCATTATACTTACAAGCTCCGGGGTTGCTAGTGCAGGATGCATGGATTGCTCTCTCAAAGTGAACCTACCATTAAAGTCCCAGGTATTTCTCCCTGATCCTCATTGCTGAACAAAATGACAAGAGGGCAAAAAAGAAAGCAAGTATGTGCAGCAAGGGAGCAGGGCAATTAAGCGAACCTGCTGCTTCTTCCTACATGAGCAAAATCAAGATTCCATAGACCATAACTGTATATCTTAAACACTGTACATACCAGACTTGTTATGAGAAAGAAAAAGCACCCAAATACAAATCTGTTACTAGTACGTACAGAGTCACTATGTCAGCATTGGCGGCCTCTACAGCAATAGTTAAAGGGTCCTTGCCATCTTCATCAGTAGCATGTTGATTGGCTCCTCTTTTTAGAAATAAACACACTTGCCTGCAGAGGAACAAACAGTTAGTGGGAAAGCTATCAAGCATTCGGGTCCAAATAAATACAAGAGAACTCTCTGTGGTATTTTAAATGTAATGGCGTTAGGCCCAATTTTGCCACAACAAGTCTGATAAAGTGGGAGAGATTTACTAAAACTGGAACACTCAAAACCTTGTGCAGCTGTGCATGGTAGCCAATCAGCTTCTAACTTCAGCTTGTTCAACTAAGCTTTGGCAATAAAACCTGGAAGCTGATTGGTTCTATGCACAACTGCACCAGATTTTGCACTCTCCAGCTTTAGTAAATAACCCCCCATGTGTTTTAGGTGCTAGTTAGTAAATGAAATTAAAATGTGAAAAACAGCAAAATTTTGCTTAACATATTACAAACAGTATAGCTATTTTAACAACTCATAGAAAATGGAACATCCTGCTATTTACCCTGTATGGCCTAGCACTGTCGCATGATGTAACGGTCCTCTTCCTTTTGCATCACGGTGATTCACATTGGCCCCATTTTGCAATAGAAACTCACAGGTTACTAGAGATCCCTGGAAAAGCGGTACAATAATATGAAAAAATATAAGTGAGAAAATCTGCCCTACGATACAAAACAATATGAGCGAGTCTTCTTACACAAAAAGGCAAAATAACCAGGCCTTAACAGTGAATACGCAAAATAAAGTGAAGCGCCATTATGAGAAATACAAAAATTCTTGTAGAGTGATATAAAGTAAAAAAAAAAAAAAAAAAAAAAAAAGAAACAATAAATTAATCCCACGGTGTTTGTATTCAGTGTATTAAAGTGCAATAAGCAAAGCAACGCCATTATACGTGTAGACTCTTCTTAAAGTGCTCAGATGACCAGCCAGTGGCAGAAATCAGTTCCAGCCTGGACAATCCTGTAAGAATGTGCACAGGGACAAGCTGACAGTATTGTGCAAAACAATAGGGCCCTGTCACAGTGCTGACACTCCCTCTTGTTGTGGGAGTCCTGATGTACATTGAGCTATTTAAGTACTTCCTATAGCTTATTTAAGCGTAAATGTTATAGTTTTTAATATATACATAGCTGTATTATATTTGCCTGAACGTAAAAATGCTGGTTTCAATAAGATAGACCTCTGATAGGAAAGTGTCAATCAACATTATGTAGTATAGCGCTGTGATAGTGAAATGCAAAAACACAGGGCATTGTAATAGGTTTTATTTTAAGCTCTAGTTATCATGAGACCTCACTCACACACACAGTATAGCATAGGGTACATTTTTACAAGCACATACTAAAAAGTGGACAATATTTTCATTGCAAAACAAGAAAGATGAGCAGACGTGATATAAATGCATGCATTGCAGAAACATGCATACATCTCTGAAAAATAAACATTTGTTGTACAGCAAAAAAAAAAAAAAACAACACACACACACACACACACACACACACACACACACACTGTTTACGGTGGCTGCAAGTTTCTGCTCAGTTGTCTTCACCAACAATGACGGTAAACTCTAAGGCCCCTTTCAGATGGGGCTGTCCGTTGATCCCCGCTGAGCAGACAGATGACAGGGCCGTCTCCGCTCACTGTGCTGAGACGGACCTGTCAGAGCCCCAATGTCGTCTATGGGAGATCGGATGAAAACGGATCTGCCTGTCCATTTTCATCCGATTCCATCCGCCAGACGGATGGAAAATAATTAGGGTCTCCATCCATCTGGAATTGGCGGATCGGATGTCAACGGACATGCCATCGCTGACATCTGTCACTCCATAGAGGTGAATGGAGCTTCCCAAAAACTGACAGGCGACCTGATCAGACAGCATGTGTGAAAGGGGCCTAAGGGCGTATTTATAAAACTGAATCTAGCATTCGCCAAACATTTTTCCAGGTTGGTGTATTTTAAATGATAGTGATTAATTCACCACTACTGAATGTTTGGTGAATGTCAGTTTCAGTGCTTTATTTTTTGCCCCATATAGTTTATATTTATAGAAATAAGTAATTTCCCCAGAGACAGGAAAGCTTTGGTTCAATAATTACTGACTTTCTGGACGATCCAGCACCCCATATTACTGGAGAGCAATAAATAAACAATGGCACATGCATACACCTTTAGGTTACACATACCCCACGCACTGCTTGTATTAGTGGTGTAGAGTTGTTTTCTTTGGTGTTCACCCAGTTCACTTCAGCTCCATGAGCCAAGGCCTCAGACATTGCAGGAAGGTTTTGCTTATAGACAGCTTGGTACAACCGCAGCCCTGGAGGAAGCTTTTTAGTGTCCGACTCTTGAAATGCTGCAGAATCCCATTTTTCATCTTTTCCTTCTAGCTCTGGAATAGGACAAGAAATTCTCTATTGCATTTCACTTGTTTTGGTCATTTAAAAAATAATGTCAATAATATGGGACTTCCTGATATCAGAAATCAATCATTTGAAAAAATACTTGGATTGAAAAGGTTTATAGTTCAGTAGACCAATTAAAGTAACAGTCAGGAGTCAGTCAGTAGTTATGTACAGCCAAGAAAGGTGTTTTTCTAATAAAATCAAAAGATTCAATCATTGTATAAAAGCTTTACTTGCACTGATTACCTGGCTCCACACATTTACATAGCCCTGAGTTAGGGCAGCCATAGCAATGAGCTACACTCTAGTCACACAGCCAACATAGGAAACTGACACAATACTAGTTCAGCAGGCACCAAAAGGTAAGTGATTGTATCCCTTTATACAAACTGTTAGTAAAGGGCACCCACCTGCATCATACAAACTGATGGAAGACACAGTGGATGCCAGAAGCTCTCGGCTACCCTCTGAGCTGAACTGAATTCCGCTGTCATTGCTCTTCACTAGTAAAATCAAATACAGATTGTACTAAGGGACTTGAGCTACAACGTACACATAATAAATGAATACATGTACAATCATTTATAGGTATCTAATATTAAATCAAAAAAATAAACAAATATTTTATATACAGCAGTTTACCAATTCTAAGTCATGGTGGCTGTATTACCTTTTTTTATGCATTGTTTTATTTTTTACACCTACTGATTTGGCCATTATTTTTCCAACTTCCTTTAACAGACCAGTTAGAGGGCCCGAGACAAAGCATTTAACATAGTCAGCTTTTATTAATTTAATTAAAACCATTATTCCTGATATGTTCCAGTTATATCATGTACTTGTATGAAAAAGTATCCTGTACTCTTTGTAATGCTTCCTTTATGCCAAATCCCTGGTGTTTCTGCCAGTTCTTCTGCTTTCCTATTAAAAACTGACTACACCAGGCATGGTCAGTTCTCTAGCTGTTCTGAGCAGTCAGCCTAACCTCCTCAAATGATCAGACTTCTCCTGACACCCCCCTCCCCCTGCACAGTGATTCACTGAGAAGATCAGTGTACTGCTGTTTCTCCTCCATCAACCTTATGCAGCTGTGAACAGGGGGTATGTGATCGCTAATAAACCATTTGTATGTAAAAAAAATTATAGAGAGTGTGTATATACATGTGTATATATACACACACACACATCATATCATATAAATATATATGCACTTGGTTGCAGGGTGGTTTGGCACAGCACAATAAACTTCAATGGGTAATTTTCAGAGGTGGTACTCTGCAACAAAAAATCAGGCCAAGGCATGTGTACAGCGCGGTTGCATACATATACACACATATATATATATATATATATATATATATATATATATATATATATATATATATATATATATATATATATGATAGATAGATGGGAGTTTAGTTTGTTAAATGAAGTTGAAAAACCCTAGATCACTGGCTCGATCACCAGTTGAAAACTACATTTTTCTTTACCCTTTCTACGCTCATTTTCTTTTACCTGGAAAAATCTCTATTTGCAGCTGGCTGTTCAATCTGGTAAAAAAAATAAAAAATGCAGACAAGTTTCCGCTGCAGTCCGTAAGGCTGGGATCAAGCAAGAAATGCATGTGTTGAAGTATACTGGTGCTTGTTTCATTGACAGCCTTATCTGACCAATAAAGGCAACATTGCCCACTTTTAGGCAGGACCTACATTTTTAATGGTCTGGTGCACTTTAATCACACAGCATGGAAGGGAGTCATATTTTACTGCCCTTATTTTATTTTTTCACAGTATAATTCTGTTGTTTCTAATTATCAGGAAAAATATTACGTACGCAATATACAATATGAATATGGTGAAATATAGGGAAAAAAGTCATCTGATGCTTTTTTTTTTTTTTTTTTTTAACATCGTGGTATGTACATCTGTTATACTGTAATACACCATGCAATATATATTTACCTAACCAGCAATATTTTTTAGTCTTGGCCATAGTGAAGATAGAAAAAACAAAACCACCCTACGTTCCCTTTAAACATAGGCTTAATTAAAAGCAATCACCTATACAGCAGCACCCAGGCTGGAAGAAGGAAGGTCAGCATTGTACACCAATTATAGCTCTAACCCTGTGAACATGTGAAAACATTACAGAGATGAGCACCTTATTCCATTAATATCTACTGCATTGTCCAATCAGTTATTCTATTAATATCTACGGCATTGTCCAATCAGTAGGATGGGAGAGGGGAGGTAATCAGGGAAGCGGAATTCTAAGGCCCCTTTCACACTGGGAGGGGGGGGTGCAGTGGCGTTAAAACGCCATTATTTTTAGCGGTGCTAAAAATTTTGCGCCACTATTCGGCCACTAGTGGGGCGCCATTACACTCTGCTAGCGGCCGGGAAATGGTTAAAACCACCGCAAAGCGCTTCTGCAGCAGCGCTATGCTGGTGGTATAGCTGCACTGCCCCATTGATTTCAATGGGCAGGAGCGGTGAAGGAGTGGTGTGTGTATACACCGCTCCGAAGATGCTGCTACCAGGACTTTTTTTTAGCATCCTGCCAGCGCACTGCTCCAGTGTGGAAGCCCCCGGGGCTTTCACACTGGAAACACAGCAGTGGCTCTTTCAGGGCACTTTGCGGGCGCTATTTTTAGTGCTGTAGGGCCTACAAAGCGGCCCAGTGTGAAAGGGGTCTAACTGCCATATTTTTTTTCAAGTGAATGTATTCAGTCAATAAAATCAGAGCAGTAAATGTCATTAACAGAGTTTAGGGGTGGTGGAGTTGAACTGTACAGATGAAGGATACTTTGTTACATGATGTAAAATTTGGATACATAATGGAGATCCTGAGATCAGGATTTTTGCCTGGAGCTCTCTTTTAAGAGATATACATTCCAGCATACTGATTAGTAGAGGAGGAAATCCAACATTAAGAATGGTTAGCAAGAAGCAAATGGTAAAGTCTGGACATGGTCAGCTAACACAGCAAACAGTCCACACCATACAAGATTTGTTACTTACTACTACGCAGCTTTGAAGAGGTATCAAAGTAGGAGAAGAGCGAGTCTAGCTCATCAGGACAGAACAGAGACTCCCGTCTGGCTTCATCGCTGGTAACAGCGACCGCTGGGGACATGCAAGTTAGCAAAGCATAGAGCAGGCAGTGAAAGAAGGAAGAGGGTCAAGTGAAAACAGACAGTTCTGAGATGAAAGAGAAAGTGTCAGTTTTAACAATCAAAGATCACAGATCTAGGCATACACTGCGTTTTAATCCACAGAAAGCAGTGAAGCTGGGAGGGTTGGAAGGCCTTAGTTTGTTATTGATCTTTTTACAGCTATAGTAGTAACCGCAAAGAAAGAGTGTCAATATACAGTATCTCACAAAAGTGAGTACACCCCTCACATTTTTGAAAATATTTTATTATATCTTTTCATGTGACAACACTGAAGAAATTACACTTTGCTACAATGTAAAGTAGTGAGTGTACAGCTTGTATAACAGTGTAAATATGCTGTCCCCTCAAAATATCTTAATAGACAGCCATTAATGTCTAAACCTCTAGCAACAAAAGTGAAAATGTCCAAAATGGGACCCAATTAGCCATTTTCCCTTCCTGGTGTCAAGTGACTCGTTAGTGTTACAAGGTCTCAGGTGTGAATGGGGAGCAGGTGTGTTAAAATTTGTTATCACTCTCACTCGTTCATACTGGTCACTGGAAGTTCAAAATGACACCTCATGGCAAAAAACTCTGAGGCTCTGAAAAAAAAGAATTGTTGCTCTACATAAAGATAGCCTAGGCTTTTTAAAATATTGCCAAGACCCTGAAACTGAGCTGTAGCACGGTGGCCAAGACCATACAGTGGTTTAACAAGAAAGGTTCCACTCAGAACAGGCCTAGCCATGGTCGACCAAATAAGTTGAGTGCATGTGCTCGGGATCATATATCCAGAGTTTGTCTTTGGGAAATAGACGTATAAGTGCTGCCAGCATTGCTGCAGAGGTTGAAGGGGTGGGCAGTTAGCCTGTCAGTGCTCAGACCATACGCCGCACACTGCATCAAACTCGTCTGCAGGGCCCAGAAGGAAGCCTCTTCTAAAGACGATGCACAAGAAAGCCCCCAGTTTGCTGAAGACACAAGCAAACAAAGAACATGGATTACTGGAATCATTAACTTATTTAGTTCAGATGGTGTCAAGCGTGTGTGGCAGCAACCAGGTGAGGAGTACAAAGACAAGTGTGTCTTGTCTACAGTTATGGTTGGTGGGAGTGTCATGGTCTGGGGCTGCTTGAGTGCTGCCGGAACTGGGGAGCTACAGTTCATTGAGGGTGCCATGAATGCCAAAATGTACTGTGACATACTGGAGCAGAGCATGATCCCCTCCCTACGGAGACTGGGCCGCAGGGCAATATTCCAACATGATAATTGACCCCAAACACACCTCCAAGATGACCACTGCCTTGCTAAAGAAGTTGAGGGTAAAGGTGATGGACTGGCCAAGCATCTCTCCAGACCTAAACCCTATTGAGCATCTGTGGGGCATCCTCAAACGGAAGGTAAAGGAGCGCAAGGTCTCCAACATCCACCAGCTCCGTGATGTCATCATGGAGGAATGGAAGAGGACTCCAGTGGTAACCTGTGAAGCTCAGGTGAACTCCATACCCAAGAGGGTTAAAAGCAGTGCTGGAAAATAATGGTGGCCACACAAAATATTAACACTTTGGGCCAAATTTGGAAATTTTCACTTAGGGGTGTACTCACTTTTGTTGCCAGTGGTTTAGACATTAATGGCTGTGTGTTGAGTTATTTTGAGGGGACAACAAATTCACACTTTTATACAAGCTGTACACTCACTACTTTACATTGTAGCAAAGTGTCATTTCTTCAGTGTTGTCACATAAAAAGAGAGAATAAAATATTTACAAAGATGTGAGGGGTGTACTCACTTTTGTGAAATATTGTACAATGTACATGTATGTTCAGATATGTATGCACCAACCAAGCAAATGTATTGCTCCATTACAAATGTGTAAACCTTAAAGAGACCCTGTCACCACCCTGGTATTTCAATTGTGTACTTGCTGCGTATTTCCTTTCCATAAACGATTTTTTATTGCAACTCTGAACTTGATAGCAAACGTTAATTCTTTGGAAAGAGTTAAAGGGGTTGTAAAGGTACGTGGTTTTTCACCTTAATGCATCCTATGCATTAAGGTGAAAAAACAGCTGGCAGTGACCGGCCCCCCAGCCCCCTCGTTTTACTTACCTGAGCCCTAGAACTTGACCCACAGGGAAGCACTGTCTCTCTGCCCGGGGTTATCCGCTCTTGATTAGATAGATTGATAGCAGTGCAGCCATTGGCTCCCGCTGCTGTCAATCAAATCCAATGACGTGGGCGCCAGGGGGCAGGGGCGAGTCCTGCATTCGGCCTCTATAGACGCCGAATGCTTGACTCGGGAGCACGCCAGCAAGGAACACTTTAATTTCTGTAGCATAGCCCCCTCCCTCTGCTGAGAGCATCCAATTACGCTCTGCGTTGGCCCAGAATCTTCATCAGTCCCTCCCCTCATCTCCCTGTATAACATCTTGTATAACTGCTAGGGGAGGAGAGAAGAGGAATGCTATATACTATAAGTGTCAATTGATAAACAGCGGAGTCTGCTGACATCACATCCAAAATGGCAGCTATAGTAGCAGTCTCAGGGCTTTTGGATGTCTGATATGCATAAGATGTGTTCAAAGTACATATTAGCTTATGGGAAGATGTTTGTTGAAAAGAATAGTCGAGAGTGTGGCTGTTTAGGCCATAGGAATGATTTTGTTAGATCTAAGAACTTTGAAGGTATGCACACAATAGGTTTTTCAGAGCATTAACTTAGTCGCGCAGGTTTCACATACAGCATTGACTGCATTGGCTTTAATCCATAAAAAAAAAATAAAAAAAAAACTTTTGTATGGGAGAGTATTAACTCCCACACAATTACAAAGTTCACATTTCAGTACTCCACACCCTATAAGTTCAGGTTTGCACCTGTCAGAATATTCTTTTCAATGTTCATGATGATTACATAATTCAGCAATGCTAAACCATAAAATATGTCTGGATACATTTTTTATTCACTTAGCATTCAGAATTTTCCTGATGTGTACTGATCTGCAAGCAAAAAAAAAATAGCAATTTACTAAAATATAGCAATAATTTAGTTTTTCAAGAATTGTCTCTCTTATTAAAGAAATCTATTTCTACCTTGGCCTGGGCACAGCCTCTCAATGTCTTCCAGTGAGGGCAAACCTAAGACAAGCACTGAGGATTTGTGCAATTCATGTGCACATACATCTTAGAACACAAAGGCTAGTGCACATTTTACTTCCCCAGAAAGACAATTCCCTAGCACAGCTCCATCCACTCTACATTTTTTACCCTCTCCTCTTCTGAAAGTGTCTAATTCTTGTCTGTGCTGGCAGCTCTTCTACCTCTTCCCCCATGCCCCCTACATAACCATTATATAGCTGCTAGGGGAGGAGAAATGAGGCATCCCAATCCTCTGGGAGTGCACCAACACAAGAGGTTTACATACTGTAATTGTGCCATCTCTGAACAAAGATGTCACCAGCCTCCAGTGGAGAGTACATGAAAGCGTAGTCGGGAATACTGTGATCTCACTGTGAGGTAATACCTACAAGGGTTATAAAATGCATGGTTGTAACAAAAAATATCTGATGCTAGGTCCACTTTGGTCTGCAGACATTATGAAGCCTGATCTTACTCACAAGGGAATTCAAATTGCAAGCTTTTTTTTAGTAAGGCAGGCCATAGATGGTGTGAATTTCTTTCCTGCAACCACAGACATTTCGGACAGGGGAATACCTCCTGCCAAGATATTGTTTTCTCCCACAGGGAAGGCGGGGGAAGCCGTACCCGCTGGCAGAAGCCAGTGATTATTTCTAGCTGCTATAGCAGCCGCTAGAAATAAATCACAAGTAAATTGGGTAGGCTGGTTGTACCCAAGTTGTTAGATCTATGAACTTGGTACATTCAGCCTGCCCATACATGATTCGAATCTCGGCCAGTTCCTGCTGAACCAGCCGAGATTAGACCCATCTATGGCCAGCCTTATTCTTGAACTACTTCCTCCACAGTACTGTACGATGGAATTTTTAAACAAAAGTCTCATAATAATCACCCAAGGGGACGTCTGTATAAGAGTCTTTACTCTCGCTTATTTATCTTTTGTTCTTTCCTTACTTTGAGTAATATGATTGCCACGAATAACCCATTTTGTGTGCCCTAACTAGTGTTTTCAATTTTTTTTTATTATAGATTAATAAAATGATACTGAATCATACAATATTTTGTTAGTGTATCTTAGGTGTAAAGGATCACATTAATGGTATAAACACTCCAGCAATTGTATAGTACTTTTTTTTTAGGCACATAACCAATTATATTTCAATATATAAGGAGCTACAATGGAAATATTGTATGTCAGTTGTGTACCATTTCAAAACGTTATGACCTTGTTTATCCCCTCAGTGTCCCCGATGTGCTTTCGGGGCTGTAGGCAAGGGGGCACCCTCCTCCACATTTGGTAGACTTGTCCGAAGGTGCTTTGGTTTTGGACACGAGTCTATGCCATGATACGGTCTATGCGCAACATCTCCCTGGCCTATAACCTCTGAGAAGCCCTGCTACATGAACCAATCTTGTCCTCATCAAGTAACCAGAGGAAACTAGAGGGGTTTGTGTTCCTGGCAGCCTGGCAAAACCTTGCTCGAGCGTGTAGACAACATTTTCTTAAACTTGCTGAAGCAGAACAGAGACTTATGGGCATTAGGGTACACAAGAAGCTCACATCTATCATTAACGAGACACCCGCCAGTACCTCAAGGTCCCTGGATTGATTACAACACTCAGATGAATATAGATCATAACTTGTTCTCTTTGTGGTTTTTTTTTTTGGTGACAAGCAGTGAGCCCCCCCCCCCCCCTCAGCCCATGAGGGTCCCCTTTCCCTCCCCTTTCTATTCCATTTCTCCCCTCCCAAGCAAGTTTTTTTTTAATCTTCCTTACCTGTTCCTAATTTCCCTATAGCCCTGCCCAAGGTGATGAGCACATCTCTCTCTCCCTACCCCGTCCCACCACTTTTGCCCTGGCGGTTGTAAGAGCTGAGGGATCTTCTCTCTTTTTGTTTTCCTTTCATTCCTCCATTCAGCAAGGCACTTTTTACAGCTAGTGAAAAACATTCCTGTTTCTGGATGGCTCACTGCACTAGCCCTGAACAGGTTTCTCATCCCAGCCATGTCACTGCTCTGCATATTTCATCCTAACTGATGTTCTTGGCTCATGTATTGTGTTTTACAAAAAGCCTGCCTTACTTTGATTTTTCATTTGTACCCCTATATTGTACTATTGCTTCCAGTTCATGACTTTTGTAATGGTTAGGAAAAACCTAAAAAATCTTTTGTGCAACAAAAAGTTATCACCTTTAAGGTCGAGACAGCTGGCAAAACATTGCATTGAGTGTGAAGGAAAATTACAATCCATTTACTGATACAGACCCTGGACAGTCATCTACAATGCTAGTAGAATAAAATCTAGATATACAAGGGGTTTTTAGGCAGCTTTAACAAACAACTCAAACAGAATACATGTCCATGGTGATTATTCTGATACAGAGGGAATCCTTCTGCATTTAAAAAGAATAGTAAACACAAGAATGGTATGATACACAAGCAACACTGTCAGTATATACTGTATGTACAGTATGCATTAAAACAGCAGGCAAGCATAAGCTCATTTACGAACATGAAAAAACAATCACATATAGGCAGCTAATTGCGGACCATGGCCATTATATTTGATTCTATTCAGTACTTAGAGGCTGTGTGACTACAGGCAACCAATGCACTGGCCATACTCAAATTCTACAAAAGCCCAATGGACAACGCATAGTGAACTCAACACTATGCTCTCTTGGAAAGGTGCCTTAGGATATACAGTAACCCGTGAACACATAATTAAAGTGGATGTAAACCTGATTCATGAAATTTGAGCTGGTCGCATCCACAGTTTTGTTATCTCTCTTCAAAGCACTTAGTCTGGTGGCTCTGTCATGACCAGTTCCACTGTTATCAGTCTGATAACTTTTGACAAGCTCTCAGGGGCTGGAGATATACCTGTGTGTCAGAGGTGGTTGCTATAACTAGATTAGCAGCCAGCTAAACAATTCACAGGCACGCTCTGCATGTGTGGGTGCATGTGTGGGGAGGGGGTGTGTGCCTTTCCTCCAATCAACTTTCTCACAGTGTCTATAGCAATGATCTCCTCCTACAGATGAATGAGGAAGTGAAAAATCTAACAGGACCTGCACTTTCTAAAAAGTGGATAAAGCTGAAGACAGCAGATATACATCTAAAACCTATGTAAGATTTTTTTCATCTCTGTATCATTTTAGGCTGTTCACTTCACTGGGTATATGTGAGAGTTTACATCCACTTTAAAGGAAAACCTTACTTTTACTTCCTTTTTTTTATTTAATTGGACTTTATTGTGAAAGCAAGCCAGCTACAAACATAATAAATATTCCTTTATTGTCAGGCTGATCCAATGACTTCAGTGCTTTGAGTCACTAACCACAATCCATTCAGTTATGGCAGTCCATTTTCCCCCGTAAGTACAGTGTTTAGTGAATATGTCAACAAGCAACTGTGCAAATATAATCTCTCACCTTTGAATTTTTCTATGCTACATTTTCCCAAAGAGGTGTCAGAGCCAGGCCAGCGTAAAGACTGCATGGTTTATGTTTATATTTGCACTATAACTACAGAAAAGGGACTAGAACTAGAAAAATATTTTGCTCGCTTCACTGGAGAACACAAAATGCTAGGAAGTAGGAGCCCCTGCATAAGTTTAGCTACAGTGCATAATGCACATCTGCAGACTAGAGCTGAAAAGAAGGCCGAGGTGTATTCTGCTTTCCATAGCTACATGTTTGGAGTGACACAAGATGAAGGTATTGGTAGGGCCTAACAGAATCCATGCAGGTTGTGCCTATTTCTAGCAGTTTGTGCGCTCCAGTGATCACATGAATGCAGTACTGTGCAGAAAGCATACACATACTGTATATAACTCCTGACATCTTAGACACAGGCCTAGCTGATCACTCCAGAGAATCAGCTTAACAATAAAACAAACCTCCCCACACTGTTCCTTGCTGTTCACTCATCACTGTTAAAAGGTGGTCTTATAAAACAACAGGAAGATGCATGGAGTGCCAAGAAGCAGTCTGGGCCCAGCAAAACATTAAACTGGTTTGCCATTTGCATTGCAGAGTATTCTGAAATTTGAGGACCTTCAGGTTCTATTACAGAGGATCAGAGGCTTTGTGCAGGCACCTAGACCTGTGTCGAAAATGTAGCCAGTCAATGGCCCTGACATTTGTGCTGACAAATTTTATTTTTTATTCATCTGTAAAAGACAGACACTAAATGCTCTTCCTATCATTAACAGGTTACCATCTATGGTAGATTGCCGGTAAATAGTAGAACCATGTTATGTAAATATTTACAGAAATTTGCATACAAAGAATTCATAATGAAGGATATTCATGTTAACTATCAAATTAAGTGTACCTGAAGTACCATAGAATATTTGTAGTTACCTAATAGTCTGGTGGGCGTTCTAGAGTTTTCTTCTGCGCCTAGTGTTTTGTCAGTTGAACTAAGGCGGTTGTCATTCGAGCTTTTCTTTCTTGCTATAAATGCTGATTCACGACTATGATCCACAAACCGCTTTTCCACATACTTTGCTTTGATGTATGCTTCTTTCTCCTGTCTTTCAGCATAAAAATAATGCTTTTGTAAATGTGTGCCGTCAGGACAGTTTTCTCACTATGATTCCACCAAGTTATTCCAAAAATGAAACAAATGGTCTAACATAATTTGCTAAACGTTACTTAAACTAATGACCCATGATCTGACCATAATCAGCTAGATTACATGGCCATCATCTCATTAAAACATGTGGAGGACATCGTAAACAAACAACAAGGGATAGTACAGGGTAACCAAGAAAAAAAAAAAAAGGATTATGCTTTTTACATGGTCATAGTGTATGTAACGGGACAGAAAAGAGGTAAAATGGTGGACTGGAGTTTATTTACCAGTGAAATTGTTCTTTCAGCTGGTTTCTTGTTACAACAATCTGTTGTTCCTTAAGGTCAGCTTCACACTGCTGCAAAGATGCAAAGACCAACAATGCAGCATTCAAGACTTTAGGTGCGCTTTCAGAAAATGCATCAAAAACACGCAACCGAGTTATTGGGACTGTGGCTAAAACTGCAGGTAACACATGAAAACCGAAGATTCTCCCGCACTGCATCCAAACCATTGCTCACTAGTGTGAAGCTGGCTTAACATGGATTATAGTGGCGCTTGAAATTTTCCACATTTTATCATGTTACAACCAAAAACGTGAATGTATTTTATTAGGATTTTATGTGATAGACCAACAGAAAGTGACACACAATTGTTAAGTGGAAGAAAACGATAAATGGCTTCCAAACTTTCTTTACAAATAATATGTGTAAAGTGTGGCGTGCATTTGTATTCAGCCCCCCTGAGTCAATACTTTGTAGAACCACCTTTCGCTGCAATTACAGCTGCAAGTCTTTTTGGAGATGTCTCTAACAGCTTTGCACTTTTAGAGAGGGACATTTTTTCCCATTTTTCTTTGCAAAATAGGTCAAGCTCTGTCAGATTGGATGGAGTGTGTCTGTAAACAGCAATTTTCAAGTCTTGCCACCGATTCTCAATTGGATTTAGGTCTGGACTTTGACTGGGCCATTCTAACACATGAATAAGTCTTTTGCAGACTCTAACTGGTTTTCTTCTAAGATTCCGCTGTATTTGGCTCCATCCATCTTCCAATCAACTCTGACCAGCTTCCCCATGTCTGCTAAAGAAAAGCATCCCCACAATATGATGCTGCCACCACCATGTTTCACAGTGGGGATGGTATATTCAGGGTGATGTGCAGTTAATTTTCCACCACACACAGCGTTTTGCTTTTAGTCCTAAAAGTTAAAATTTGGTCTCATCTGTCCAGAACACACTTATTTGACATGTTTGCCAAGTCCCCCACATGACTTCTCGCAAACTGTAAACGGGACTTTTTATGGCTTTCTCCGTAAAGGCCAGACTTGTGGCATGCACGACTAATAGTTGTCCTGTGGACAGATTCTCCCACCTGAGCTGTGGATCTCTGCATCTCCTCCAGAGTTACCATGGGCCTCTTGGCTGCTTCTCTTGATTAATACTCTCCTTGCCGACCTGTCAGTTTAGGTGGATGGCCATGTCTTGGTAGATTTGCAGTGGTGCCATACTCTTGCCATTTTTGAAAAATGGATTGAACAGTGCTCTGTAAGATGTTCAAAGCTTGTGATATGTTTTTATAGCCTAACCCTGCTTTAAACTTCTCCACAACCTTATCCCTGACCTGTCTGGTGTGTTTATTGGCCTTCATGATGCTGTTTGTTCATGAAGGTTCTCCAACAAACCTCTGAGGGCTTCACAGAACAGATGTACTTATACTGAGATTAAATTACACACTATTTACCAATTAGGTTCTAGTAGATTTTAGGGGTATCAGAGTAAAGGAATCTGAACACAAATGCACGCCACACTTTTCACATATTTATTTGTTAAAAAAAAAAAAAAAAAAAAAGACAATGATTTATCATTTTCCTTCCACTTCACAATTATGTGCCACTTTCTGTTGGTCTATCACATAAAATGCCAATAAAATACATTTACATTTTTGGGTGTAACAAGATAAAATGTGGAAAATTTCAAGGGGCATGAATACTTTTGAAGGCACTGTATTTACAACAAAGCAGCAAAAGCTTAGCATAAACGTGGAAATAAATTTTGTGTCACCTGCTGAATAGTAAAAGTCTTAAAAAAAGGAAAAAAAAAAAAAAGTATCATTTATATGCAATATTTCATATTTTCCAGACCAATTCAAAATAAAATATCTAATATTTTTATGTATTATTTTCAATACAAAGTGAACTGGAACATCTTTACATTACGGTATATTAAAAAAAAAGCATAAAAACACACAGACACCTACCTCGTACATCCATTCTGAGGCTTTTCGACACCTATTTTGTCCACTTGTGCTTCATATATACTATTGATAACATCATTCCCAAGTTCACACATCAGCTATTTGAAAAAAACAGAAATAACTATAAGACATATGTTGGGGACCAAAGGTCAAACTTTTCTGAGTATCGTTCAAATACTTCATTAAAAGTGGATGGAAAGTCAGAAGGTTTAACTTAAAGTATTCTGCCCCATTGGCTCCCACTGCTGTCAAAGTCAGTTAGCCAATCAGGAAAGGGAAGGGGCAGGGCAGAATCGGGGCTCCGTGTCTGAAGGGACACAGGGAGCTGTGCCTCGGTCGGGTGCCCCCATAGCAAGCCACTTGCTGTGAGGGAATTCAACAGGAGGGAGGGGCCAGGAGTGCCAAAGAGGCACCCGAGAAGAGGAGGATCTGCAGAAAATCTAATAGCGTGTATAGGACCTTAGTCTGCTGGAGCTGGAGTAATACACAAACTTTTTTTTTTAACAGGTAGATTTTATACCTAATACAAGGGGATTTTAAAGGCGAGGGGCATTTTACTGCAAGGTCCACTGTGGTCCTGGAGTGGTGTGCGTTTTCTGTATCTGCCATTGCCCCCTTACTGCAGAGACAGGATGTGAGGAATAATAATTAGAGTGGGTAGAAAGACAGGGATGATTCATGTGGCACAGCAACCCATTCAAATGAATGGGCTGCCCTGCTTCAGCAAACGCAGGCCGTATGGACCGCACTAATGTGAACCAAGCCTTAGAGAGTTATGCCTTGTACACACGGGCCAAATATTGGCCAAAATCAGCTGGTACAGTAGAAACCGACCAACATTCAGTCCATGTGTGCAGGTCCTTATCTGACAGAAGCCAATCTCACGACTGGCTTCTGTTGAACACGCATGCTGAAAAACCAGCAGCCGATCAGTGCTCTCAGTCAATGGCTGCAAGTGCTGACCGTTGTTTTCTGGCAGGTGGGCAGCCCCCCAGTCACAACATAATAGCTCAGCGAGGAGATCGCTGTACTAACATAACATTGTGAGTACAGTGAGCGCCTCAATTTTTTTTTTCGTTCAGCCCACTAGGTGTGTGTACTGGGCAGGAATGTGTGTGGTAGGTGTATGTGCTGCGTATCCCATACAAAGTCAAGGCTCTCACCTCACAAGTATTCTATATACATTAGTACAGTATCCATTGCAATGTTGTTTAATACCTTTAGCAGCTCAGGCTCCCAGGTGTCCAGAGTTAAAGATCTCACTTTTGAAAAATGAACTCCAAGACTCCTTCATACAAAAAAAATATAACACAAAACGTAAATAAAGGATCAAACATAGTAAAGACACAACTGCAATTACATAGTTTAACTTCTCACCAAATACTGGTATTTACAGTATAACTGAAAAACGGGGACATTTTGACTTAGATTTTTACCTTTTCAGTTTTGCCATGTTTATTTTCAAGGCACACAATTTTGCTATATGTGTACTTTTAGATGGAGGTCGATTGTGTTCACCTCCTACCACTCGGAATCCAAATGAACTCATGAAGTGTAGTATTATCCGTTGTTCTGCATATATCCCAGGTGGAGATTCGGAGATCACTTATCTACTTGCCCCATACCCAATATGGCTCCCCTTTCCATAATTTCCTAGAATGCCAGGGGATTGAATTCAAAGTTTAAGCAATCCCTCATGTTTAACTATTTACAAAGATACAACCCCACATTTGTATTCTACAAGAAACATACATTATGGGAAGCAGAACACTGTCGCTTAAAAAGCTTTGGGTAGGCTCATACTAACACTCCACCTATTCCTCCTACTCAAGGGGAGTCAGTGTTCTGGTCCATACATCTTTGCACTTTACTCTCCTAGATCTCCATCTGGATACTGACGGGTGATATGTGGTGTTTCATACCGTTTGTAATAGGCTTGAGCTGGTAATTGTGGGCATAGCTATCCCTTCTGTGGCCACTATGTCACTTTTATTTAAGCTGACACAGATTGTGGCACAGTTCCCTACTGCACATATTCTCCTGGCTGGAGATTTTAATATGCTCCCAAATTCTAGCTTGGATAAACTTAATCCTGATCCTAATACAGAGCCTCCCCTGTCACACTGGGCAGAGACATATGGCTTATGTGACGTGTGGTGTTGGAGAGAGGCAATATACCGTATTTTTCATTCCATAAAACACACCTTTTCTCCACCAAAAAATGGGGGGAAATGCCAGTGCGTCTTAGGGAGCGAGTAATGACCAGTAACCTTTTACTCGGGTTTGCCTGTCACAAGCAGAAGACAGAGCAGGCTGAACGGAGTGCGGCCGCGATTTCGATGGATGCTCTGATGGATGTGATGACCTCGTCGCCAGGCACGGGTTAGGCTGCATTGTATGGCACAGGCCGGCTGCATTGTATGGCACAGGCCGGCTGCATTGTATGGCACAGGCCGGCTGCATTTCATTTAGTACACTATTTGGTTCATAATATTTTTTTCTTGCTTTCCTCCTCTAAAATCTAGGCGAGTCTTATGGTCAGGTGCCTCTTACGGAGCGAAAAATAAGGTACCCACCAATCAAGTACCATGCCCCGTTAACCAGCATAGACCTTATCTATGTGAGTAATTCCTTGACATCTCGTGCTCTGGATGTCTCCATGCTGCCCCTTGGCATTTACGATCAAGCCCTTGTGCTTCTGAAGCTTAGAGCCGATCTGGTCTGCGGTCCCCGTTTATGGAGGCTATCTTGCTTGTGGGTATCTGATGAGCGTGTAACTCCCCCATGACCTCGGTATTAGTACTTTTGGGTACGCAACTGCGGCACAGCGGCCCCTGCAGTGGTCTGGGGTGACTTTAAGGCCCATGCCCAAGGCCAGGATCAATTGATCATAGGTAGAGTCAGAAGGGAGTCAATCCTGGCCATTGAGGAAGCAGAGGCCAAGGCAAAATAATTGGAGGCCCAGTACGCAACTACTACAGCTTAGCATACTTAGAGATTTACAGGTGTTATACAAAGAGATAGCGGTGCTACGCACAACCTCCTCTCAGAAAATTCTTCTATCCCAATCACAGAGGATCTTTGAACAGGGGGAGAGGATGGGTAGGCCTGGCTTTCTAGGGAATGCTCCACAACTACTCACATAGCTCACATCATGGATGACAACGGTTTCTTGCACTCAGACTCAGCCCAGATAAATACCCACTTTATGAAAAGTTTACGAGTGTCTCTACTCCTCCAGAATAGAATATAGCACGGACAGCCTGCTAGCCTTTTTGGATACTATAGAGTTCCCAGAGCGCTCCCCTGCAGCCCGTCAAAGACTTGACGCTCATTTTACCATAAAAGAGGTACAGAACACAGTGGCCACACTTCGGATAGCCAAGACTTCGAGTCCGGATGGACTTACGGCTGAAGTTTATAAGACTCATGCTGAGGTCATAGTCTCTCACTTCCACAAACGACTTCAAACTGTATTGGAGGAAGACTGCATCCCAATATCTATGACTAAAGCGGTGATTGTTGTGGTGCCCAAGCCAGGTAAAGACCCTGAACTGTGTGTATCCTACTATCCAATTTCTGTACTAAATGTAGACGCTAAGGTGTTTACCAAAATTCTGGCTAATCGCCTCAACTCGGTTATCTTATCTTTGGTACACGAGAATCAACCTGGGTTCATGCCTGGCAAGGGCACTGACATCAACATCCGTCAACTATACACCAACATTGACAACCTTAGGGATAGTACCGCCACTGGAGTTGTGGCCTCCCTTGAGGCAGAGAAGGCCTTTGACTCTGTTGAGTGTGCTTTCCTGTGGCAAGTACCAGGGAAGTTTGGCTTTGGTCCCAAATTTATAACTTGGATCCAACAGCTCTATAGATCCCCCACAGCTAGGGTCAGAACGAACGGTATCCTATCCCCAGATCTTAGCAGAGGCACCAAACAGGGCTGGATCCCCTGGTTATTCTAATTCGCTCCTCTTCAAGAGTCCCCGATTTACAAGTGGGTCCCTTGCGAGAAAAAAAATCTCCTCATATGCAGATGGTGCACTACTGTATCTACCTGATGCCCTAGGCTCCCTTGATGTGGCTCCAGACATTATAGACCGCTTTGGCGTTTTCTTGGGCATCAGAATCAATTGGAGTAAGTCACTGATGTTTTCCCTATCCCAGCCACCCTCCCTCCTCTTCCCTTGTTCAATCCCCTCAGACCTAGGTATCCAAATTTCGGTATCTGGGGAATAAGATTCAGCATACCCTCGCCTGATAGCTGAATGATAATGTATATCCAGTACTTCACCAAGTGACTCTTATGCCAAGTACACACGAACAGACTTTGATGGACTAGGTCAGACGGTCTTCTCGACGGACTTTCGGCGTTGTTCCGACAGACTTTCCGAATGAATGGACTTGGCCACACACAAACAGAGCAAAGATCCGATGGAGCCCACACACGATCGAATTGTCCGACAGATTTGCTGGCGAAAAGTTTGGTCGTGTGTACGCGGCATTAGGTGCCAGGCCTGGAAGACATTGCCGCTTTCTCTTGTGGGTAGAATAAACCTTATAAAAATTAGCTTTCCCTCTAAGTTTTTGTATGTATTTGTTTAATACCCCAGTTCCTATATCAAATTCCTTTTGGGCTAAACTCGACAACCAGATTGTCAGTAACTTTATTTGGGCTGGGTCTACCCCTAGAATAGCAAAACGTACCTTACAGTTGCCTTTGCCCTTGGCACTGCCCTGTGCTATTGGGTGGCGTTTTTGGATATGGTACAGAGAGAGAGGTGTGGGGGGTAAGGGAGGGAGGATGAGAGAGAAAGGGGGGGGATTAGAGAAAGAGGATGCACATGAGCATGTGTGGGAATGACATCAACGCAGCCTGGCCAAGGCAAGTGACCGAAGGCACAGAACCCAGAAGGAAGACCAGGTGAAGATGGAAGTGCCCGGGACCCGTCGGATTGATCACAGCACAGCACTGGAGGGCTCAGTCTGACAATTTAAGTGTACCCTAATGTGCTAATATGCATGGCATACTTGTACATTATGGCATAACCTACCCCAGGGCCTCTAAAAAGTAGTAATAGAAAAGTTTACTACTGCTTTAATATCACAGGAGCCTCTCATGGGGCCCCCTACTGACCCTGTGCCCCTTGGGCAGTGCCTAAGTGCATAGTTGTCAACATTTCAAAAATATTTTCAGGGACGCTTTTTTTTTTTTAACAAGTGCTATATTTAGAGTATCTGACCTCTCCTATGTTCCTCTATACATCACAATAGTAATTACAATTAAATAAGTACCAATAATGTGGCAGAACACATATGAGGACTGTGAGATTTCCTTTAGTTGAACTGACAATAGTGTGTCGTCCATTCTAGAGCTGGTAACATTGAGGATATTCAGTATAATTTTAAAGAACAGTTTTTGTGGGTAAGAGGCATAGGGGAGGAGTATGGATGGTATAAAAGTGGGAAGTATGTGCAGGTGAGGAGAGGAGGATGAAGTAATCTGAGAAGGAAAAATATAAAGGTTTGTGGAAGGATGTTTAGGGACTGCGTAGTGGTTAAGCGGGCCATACATGGATTGAAATTACACCAATTAAGCAGAGACCAGCCATAGTCGATCTATGTATGGGCTAGCTGGTTTTACACAAGTCAACCTATTAACCGACTTGAGTACAACCAGCCTGTCAGGTTTTCCCCAAAACAATCAGTGCTGCCAGCTATAGTTAGCAACACTAATCATTGTATTCACTGGCAGAACACAATAACACTGCGGGAGTGATTGCCCCATTCACAGGTCAGCAGGTGAGAGGGTGTGTGGGGACAGGCTGGGGAGAGATACTAGTCAGTCCCTGGGTAGGCACTGGTTAGTATCAGAGCCCAATACACACAGGTTACATACGCCATGATCGTTAGAGCGAGAGCAATAATTCTAACACTAGACCTCCTCTGTAACTCTAAACATGTAACCTGTAAACAAATGTAAAGCATTGTTTAGTACACAACAAAAAATCGTACTAACTTTAGTTTTTTTATGAATGAAACAGCTTCTTTCCAAAAAAAACATTTGAAAAATTGCTGCGCAAATATTGTGTAACATAAAAAGTTGCAAAGACCACCATTTTATTCCTTAGGGCAGGGGTCTCAAACTGGTGGCCCTCCAGCTGTTGCAAAACTACTAGTCCCATGAGGCATTGCAGGGCTAACAATTACAAGCTTGACTCCCACAGGCAGAGGCATGATGGGACTTGTAGTTTTGTAACAGCTGGAGGGCCGCCAGTTTGAGACCCCTGCCTTAGGGTGTCTGCTAAAACAATATATAATGCTTGAGGGTTCTGAGTAATTTTCTAGCATAAAAAAAAAAAATTATGATTTTTACATATAGGAGAGAAGTCTCAGAATGGGCCTGGGTGGCAAGGGGTTAATTATCATAAGTAATATACAAATAATTATTATAAGCACTGTGAGTTCATCCTCTCAGTCTGCTGCAGAGTGTTCCAGCTTGTATTTAAATCGGCCGCTCTGTATGTAGCTTCTGACAGGCTGCGCAAGGAGCCCCGTATCCCTGGAACCATAGATGATAGCAGCCCCATATTTTAACCAGTGCTGGAGTTGGTCTTTAGCTACCTACCCTGTGGGGTCTCTGTGACTTCTGATTGCTGAGCTACAATCCTTAAAGTCGATTTTTTTTTTTTGGGGGGCAAATGGGCCTATCTTGAGAAAGGGGCCTGGAGCTGCAGCTCCAATAGCCCCTATGTTAATCCGGCCCTGGGTTTGAGCAGGCAAGAACGAATCCAACCGTCACTCTGGAAGCGGCCATCCTAGGTTCACACTCAGCCCTGAATAATTTTGTATTTTGAGGCCTGAAGGCACATGGCAACTTGACCATACCAATGTATACTACAGTCAGAGTATGGGGACAGTTGACCCACAGGTAATCTCTCCCCATGCCCTACTAGTCCTCGACTACCGCACCTCCAGTCTGTGCCTGACCCCAATGTATGGGCTAGGTTTGGTATCCTTAACATCCAACATATAATGCCAGAGGGACATTTGCTGTCATACAATGTTCTAAAAAACACATTTCATCTGACCTTGTGGATGTTTTTCCGTTATCTGCAGCTGCGCCATCCAGTGTCATCACAATTCCCTGATATCCCAACGGTTACTTCTCACACTGTGAAGCATCTTCTAACTTCTAGTAATGCTGACAGGATCCTTTCGTCCCTCTACCTTAGAATCTCTGCTAGAGACACTGGTAAAAATACTCAACTGGTTGCCATTTGGCAGAGGGATACTTCTTACTCTTACTAGATTGGGATGAAGGGGTTCAACAATAAATTCCACTGGTGATATGTGCTAGAGATAGATATATTCAGCTCAAGTTTCTTCATAGAGCATACTATAACCCTCAGAGGCTTTCTAAGATCTACCCTACACAGTCTGACAGTTGCCCTAAATGTTTGGGTGGCACAGGGACATGTATGCCTATTGTCTGGTCCTGCCCTCTGATTCAAGAATTTTGGAGACAGGTGGTTGAGGTGATTAATGTGGTGGGAAATTTAGTTGTAGAGGTAGATCCTACAGTACTTCTTCTGGTAATCTGCAATACTATCAACCTCCAGTGTGCACAAACAACAGTTTGTCTTTTATGCAGCGTTTTATGCAAGGAAAACCATTTTGTCCAAATGGAAACAGGCTGACCCACCCAAGATCTCACAGCGGAGGTTGTCTGTGGATGCTGTTCTAGCCCTTTACAGATCTGGAGAGAATGGGTGAAGGCCAGACCCATGATTACCTAATGACTACTATATGCCGAGATACTAATGGGAAGACTGGTGTGCTGATACTTTATCTCTACTCCCCCCCCCCCCCCCACACTTTTGTCTACCTGCTGCCCTCCAATCCCCCCAAACAACCCCCCCTCCCCACACTTTTTTTCTCCTCTATCCATCCTGTTCCCTCTTACACTTCTCTCCCCACCCCTCAACCTTGTACCGCCCCACTGATCCATTTCTATTCTCATTTTGGTTATTTAAGGTTTTACTCTATGTGACTTAAATGTCGGATCTTTCTACTGAAATAAAATGTACACTGCTAAAGTGTTCTTTTCAATGATCAATGTTTTTTTTACCTTGTGTGATGTGGTGAAATGTGTGCCTTACAGTTTTATTTTTCTTGTGTATATGATAAATAAAAGGTTTCTGTTCAAAAAAAAAAAAAGAAAAAAAAAAAGTGAACCCGTCTTGATAGAATTACATGATCTTTCACTGCTGACCATCTGAAGATACAAGATGTCTGAAGGTCCTGCTGACCCAAAAGCAACAATTTCTGATTCATTGACCCAAAGTTAAGTATACACAACAAGATTCATGATTTCAATGAATACTTGTTCCAGGTCAGTGACGCAAAGATTTTAAAGCCAGAGAATCCAGGTTTTAAGAAGGTACACAATAGCAGTTTACATACTTCTCGAAATAATCAAAATTTGCTTTAGATTAACCACCTTCAGACCGGACCATTTTGCTGGTAAATGACCAGAGGTCTTTTTACAATTTGGCACTGCGCTGCTTTAACTGGTAATTGCGCGGTCATGCAATGTTGTACCCAAACAAAATTTGCGTCCTTTTCTTCCCACAAATAGAGCTTTCTTTTGATGGTATTTGATTGCCTCTGCGATTTTTATTTTTTGCGATATAAACGTAAAAAGACCGCAAATTTTGAAAAAAAATGATATTTTCTACTTTTTGTTATTAGAAAAATCCAATAAACTAAATTTTAGTCATACATTTAGGCCAAAATGTATTCAGCCACATGTCTTTGGTAAAAAAAAAGTCAATAATTGTATATTTATTGGTTTGCGCAAAAGTTGTCACATCTACAAACTAAGGTACGTTTTCTGGAATTTACGCAGCTTTTAGTTTACGAATGCCTATCTCATTTCTTGAGGTGCTAAAATGGCAGGGCAGTACAAAACCCCCTCAAATGACCCCATTTTGGAAAGTAGACACCCTAAGGAAATTGATAAGTGGCATGTTGAGCCCATTGAATATTTTATTTTTTTGCCTCAAGCGATTGAATAATGACAAAAAAAAAATTTTTTTTTTTTTTTTTTACACAAAGTTGTCACTAAATGATATATTGCTCACACATGCTATGGGCATATGTGAAATGACACCCCAAAATAAATTCTGCTGCTTCTCCTGAGTACGGGGATACCACATATGTGGGACTTTTTGGGAGCCTAGCCGCGTACGGGGCCCCGAAAACCAAGCACCGCCTTCAGGCTTTCTAAGGGCGTAAATTTTTGATTTCACTTCTCACTACCTATTACAGTTTTGAAGGCCATAAAATGCCAAGATGGCACAAAACCCCCACAAATGACCCCATTTTAGAAAGTAGACACCCCAAGCTATTTGCTGAGAGGCATGTTGAGTCCATGGAATATTTTATATTTTGCCACAAGTTGCGGGAAAATTACAAACTTTTATTTATTTTTATTTTTTTTCACAAAGTTGTCACTAAATGATATATTGCTCACGCATGCCATGGGCATATGTGAAATGACACCCCAAAATAAATTCTGCTGCTTCTCCTGAGTACGGGGATACCACATATGTGGGACTTTTTGGGAGCCTAGCCGCGTACGGGGCCCCGAAAACCAAGCACCGCCTTCAGGCTTTCTAAGGGCGTTACAGTTTTGAAGGCCATAAAATGCCAAGATGGCACAAACCCCCCCCAAATGACCCCATTTTGGAAAGTAGACACCCCTAAATTTAGGGGTACACTAGTGAGACTAGGTAATAAATGGCAGGTGCCCTGAAACTATAAAAAAAATAACTAACCAACCAGCGTCACCTGTAACAGTTATATGGTGATCACTGGTGAAAGGGTTAACTAGGGGGCAATCAGGGGGCTTTATGCGGTAGTATATGGGGGTCCCTGGCGCTATAAAAAGCTGCGGCGAACCTAAATACCTACCTGCCTAACTAGCGTCACCTGTGACACTAATACAGTGATCAGAAAAACGATCGCTTATTAGGCTGGGTTCACACTGGAGCGATGCGGGAACGCCACGAATCCGCGGCGGGTTCCCGCATCACATGCCTCCCGGCGGCAGTTCACACTGCCCTATGCGAACTGCTGGGAGTGTCAGTGAAATGTTAATGACACCCCCAGATAAGTTCGCATATCGCAGTGCGAACTGCAAACTCGGATCGCATGGTGTGAACACCCATGCGATCCGATTCTGCTGCGGACCAAAAAAAGGGTCCCGTGCGAGTTTGCGGCGGGTGCGACACGAATTCAGCCATACTATCTGTATGGCTGAACTCGAATCGCACAGAGATCGGATGTGATTTGCACTGCAGTGCGGTGCGAATCACATCCGTTCTCATAAACCGCTGCAATGTGAACCCAGCCTTAGTGACACTGGCGACGGGGGGTGATCACGGGGTTAAACCTTTATTGGGGGGGTTAGGGGGGTACCTTAGAACTAAAGGGGGCTAACCCTAACTGCCCTAACAGTTATTACAGTCACAAATGACACCCGCTGGGTGATCAGGGGGTTAAACCTTTATTAGGTAATAAATGGCGGGTGCCCTGAAACTATAAAAAAATAACTAACCAACCAGCGTCACCTGTAACAGTTATATGGTGATCACTGGTGAAAGGGTTAACTAGGGGGCAATCAGGGGGCTTTATGCGGTAGTATATGGGGGTCCCTGGCGCTATAAAAAGCTGAGGCGAACCTAAATACCTACCTGCCTAACTAGCGTCACCTGTGACACTAATACAGCGATCAGAAAAACGATCGCTTATTAGGCTGGGTTCACACTGGAGCGATGCGGGAACGCCATGAATCCGCGGCGGGTTCCCGCATCGCATGCCTCCCGGCGGCAGTTCACACTGCCCTATGCGAACTGCTGGGAGTGTCAGTGAAATGTTAATGACACCCCCAGATCAGTTCGCATATCGCAGTGCGATCTGCAAACTCTGATCGCATGGTGTGAACACCCATGCGATCCGATTCTGCTGCGGGCCAAAAAAAGGGTCCCGTGCGAATTTGCGGCGGGTGCGACACGAATTCAGCCATACTATCTGTATGGCTGAACTCGAATCGCACAGAGATCGGATGTGATTTGCACTGCAGTGCGGTGCGAATCACATTCGTTCTCATAAACCGCTGCAATGTGAACCCAGCCTTAGTGACACTGGCGACGGGGGGTGATCACGGGGTTAAACCTTTATTGGGGGGGTTAGGGGGGCACATTAGAACTAAAGGGGGCTAACCCTAACTGCCCTAACAGTTATTACAGTCACAAATGACACCAATGCAAAAAAAAAAAAAAAAAGCAATTGGTGTCACTGTGACTGGGGGGGCAGGGGTAATTGGGGGGTGATCGGGGGGTAAAGGGGGGGTGTGAGTGTGCCTGGCATGTTCTACTGTATGTGTGGTGTGTTGGTGCAACTTACCGAACCTCTCTCCTCGGTGCCGGAACGAAAAATACCGACACGGAGGAGAGAATACATCACTTCCTCTCCTGTGTTTACATTACAGGAGAGGAAATGATGTCACGGGACATTTTCATTCGTCGGGAGCGATCGCGAGGGGGTGGCCATGAATGAATGGCCGTCCCCTCGTCCGGGATCGCTCCCGAACGAATACCGACCGCCGCAGGCACCGGGCGGGGGCCCGATCGGGCCCCCGACCGGCGGGCAGGCAAGGATGTACATGTAAGCCCTTATGCCTGCCCGTGCCATTCTGTCGACGTACATCGTCGTGCGGCGGTCGGGAAGTGGTTAATCAATCTAAGAGATGCATTATCTATGTAATCCGTACAGGTAAGTGTACTTACCTAGTACAAGGCTGGATAATCAAAGAATTATGCAGACAAACTGTGACACCAACAGCAAAGTTATAATCATATATAGACGCAGCGCTAAATCAATAAACAGGTGATTAAATCAATATTTGTTAAAAAAATATTGTGTTTTAAAACACCACCAAACTTATTTCATACCAAACAAAGGGATATCAACTAATTTGTGAAAGAAATTAAGTCCATAAAAAGCCCATCAGAGTTCAAAGTTCAGAAAGGAGCAATCAATGCATAATCCAGTTATTTCACGAGCGTCCCCACGGTCCCAATATTCAGGGACTCCACCACCAGGTGACGCCAGATAAACAAGTCTATCATCGGATCCTGTGGACCATCATATAAAATGGGCAGATGTGCATGTTAAATTCCTTAGGCTGGGAAGACTCCAAACACCAGGTATGTGTCCAGTCAGGGTTGATCCATCTCCTCTGCTGCCACTTCCAGCAACTTCTCCTCTGTACTCGCTGTCTTAAGCAGAGAGGAAGTGATGTCATGTCCAGACAGGAAGTGATGTCAGGTACAGACAGGAAGTAGAGAGAAGTTGCTGGAAGTGGCGGCAGAGGAGATAGATCAACCCTGACTGGACACATACATGGTGTTTGGAGTCTTCCCATCCTAAGGAATTTAACACGTGATTTGACCATATTATATGATGGTTCACAGGATCCAGTAAGAGCCTCATTTATCTGGCGTCACCTAGAGGTGGAAGCACTGAATATTAGTAACATGGGGACACTCATGGAATGACTGGATTATGCATGGACTGCTCTTTTCTGAACTTTGTTCTTCAACACTTTTTTCTTTATGCCCTCAGTGATGGGCTTTTTATGGACTGAACTTCTTTCACAAATTAGTTTGCTATCACTTTATTATTATATTATACAGGTTTTATATAGTGCCAACAGTTTGCTCAGCGCTTTACAACTTTATATTTGGTATGAAAGAAGTTTGGCGTTATTATAACACAATATTTTTTAATAAATATTAATTTATTCACCTGTTTATTGATTTAGCGCTGCTACTGGGTAATGCCATCAAGCCATTCCCCCCTTACTGCCATTTCATTTTTCTGCACCCGCACTGTGCTGCAAATAATGCAGCAAACACAACATTTTTATGTGCTTAGGTGTAATGCAGCCAATTCATTTTCAATGCATCGATTTATATACAAGAACATGTGTGGCGCGGTGCCTATGGGCCTTTACAGAAAACAGATTCACAGATCTGCACTGCCACTTCATTCTTTGCCACATGATACAAACAGGAACTGAAGAAAAAGTCACTTTAAGAAATCTGAGCTATGTAGCTGTTTTACAGACTAGATGTCCTGGACTATGACCTTGTGTATTATGCCTTGGTGAAAAAAAAGTTACAGGGCAGATTAAATAGATACAATCAATGTGGTTAAGATAAAAGAAAACTAGAGTGTGACATACTGTTTGCTAAGCAAATACAGTGTATTAAATATCACTGAATGGTGCCACTTGCTGCCCGATTTCAGAAGGAAGACATCTTTTTCATGCTTTACTTTGTACAATACATTTTTCTTGCTATGCTTAACCATTTTTAAGATGGCATGTAAATAACTAGAAAAAATGAACCGATGTATTTATGGCACAAATTATTCAAATATTCAGCCTACATAACCTTAAACAGACAAATCAAAAAGATCACTAAAATAGAATTCTCTTCATATATTATACTATAAATACTATATAAAAGGAATCCTCTGCTTACCTGTGAATTCCTGAACATTCGATGCATAAAGTAATACCTAGGTTAATACTAGCCCAGCGAGGCTCTGGTAGACCACAGTCACAGCACTTTGTATTACCAGATATACACTGAACCTTCTGCAGAGCACTCTCCCCTTTAACAAGTTTTGTCTCAGTTACAGGGCTAGTGTTAGATATGGAAGGATTCTTGTCTGGTTTCTGTAACAATAAAAAGTGAATAGCTTTACAATATGCACACATTTTGGAGTTTCAAAACTCTGGAAATGAAATAAAAAACTTTTTCCCCATTACTTACAAGTATGCACATCAATATGTCAGAAGTCAATCTCTGCATACCTGTTCAAGGTCCGTGACTTAAAGTACTAAAACCATAGTGACAACCAGGTAAGTAGTATTTTTAAGCGGAAAGGTCAACCAAGTCCACCTGCATGTTTTTCTTTTTATTTTCAGCCATGCTGTTATGAGTCCCTATGTAACCATATATACAATTCACTAGAGGGAAGAAAATTTAACTGTGCTCTGCTATTGGCCAGGGCAAATTTCTGGGACCTGCGATGTGTCCCAGAAGATCGCTGGCAGGCAGGGGCTGCCTAGGGTGAGAGGAGAAGTCACCTAGGCAGCCAAGAAGAGGAAGGAGAAAGTGGGACAGGAAGTCCCCATAAAAAGAAGGTACACCATTCCCTCCCCCCCCCCCCCCAAAAAAAAATGACATGCTACAATCGTGGCATTTCAGGGGGTGAGGAGTGCTTAAAGCGAAAGGACACTTGTTCCACTGACAACTGTTTAAAGGATGAAAAAAAGCATATCTTTTTGCGGGTAGAAAAACGTGCATTTATTATTTTTGTTTTATGTAGAGCCTGGAAAGCATTGCACCAGCAATCAGCCATGTGTGGCTCTTTCAAGCTTCTCAGTGTATCAGTCTGCTCATCCCTCATATGGGCAGGAAGTAACACACTGACAAGAAGAAACAATCAACTGCAATGGTAGTTCATTTAGAAATACAAGCCGACAGCTGCAAAGACTGTCAGTACTCGTAGTTTCCCATTCACAGGGCTCTGAATAAATGGTATTGCTGGGCAAGCAAAGCCCTGCACAGCCAAATTATTTTCAAACAGTGAGAGCGGGCACTCAAAAGAAGATGTCTGCTCTGTGTCACTGGGAGTGGGGAGAGACTGCAGTTGCTGGAACATATAACATGTTCCAAAAGGTGATCTCATTCTTTAACCCCTTTACAACCGCCCAACAAATATGTGCTGCATCAAAATGGTAGGCTTTAACGCCAAAGCGTCGCCTGGCGGCCAATGTTTATGTGCTGAGAGGATGCTTCCAGCACAAAGACTGAGTTGTCAAAGTGAGCTCTCAGTTCAGGCTAAATAACGGTAGGCGTCAGGACCAGGGTCACATGATTGCCAAAAGGGCTGCTGGGGTGGGCAGAAAGAGATTGAGTTCCACTGACTTTGGAAATATTTACTCTGACCTTCTGTATCTCCAGGACAGGCTGTGAGGGAATTGCCCCAAATGGGACACAAAGAAAAAAAAAAGGTCTTCGTGTTAATACATGTCCTACTCTATTCAAAAACTAAAAAAGGTTTTATCCCTGTGAAAAAAAAATGCCTTTAGGAATGCTTTAAAGACATAGAAACCTAAAGACAGAGAAGTTATGCTACTCATTGTTTTCCAACCTCTGCTTCATCACTCTTCTCTCTGTAGGCTGTAGCTATACTTGTTTGCACAGCTTTTATCCATGCCTGTCGCAGCTTCTCAGAGTCGGCCTGTAGCATGCAGCTCCTGGACAGGAAGAAAAAATACAAGATTCATAAAAACATGCGGCTTTACAAGCAAAGTGTACATAGGGAAATATCCGAAACAGGAACAGTAACATACCATCAACTGTTTTTTTTTTATTGCATACCGTATATACTCGAGTATAGGTCGATCCGAATATAAGCCGAGGCCTCCAATTTACCACAAAAAAACTGGGAAACTTATTGACTCGTGTATAAGCCGAGGGTGAGACATCCCTGTGTCCGTCCCTGTGTCCCGTCCGTCCCTGTGTCCCGTCCGTCCCTGCCTACCTGTGCCAATCTGCAGCCTCTGTGTGCCATGCTCTCCTCGTCTGACAGACGGCGGCCATTCCTCTGTTCAAAAGCCGCGCCTCCCTGTCTGTGATAGGCGGAACACTCAATTTCCCAGCAGTCAGTGTTCCGCCTATCACGGACATCCTCTCATCCTCGTCCGTAGTATGAGAATGAGCGGATGTCCGTGATAGGCGGAACACTGACTGCTGGGAAATTGAGTGTTCCGCCTATCACAGACAGGGAGGCGCGGCTTTTGAATAGTAGAATGGCCGCTGTCTGTCTGCTCGACACGCTGATCGGGCAGGCAGACGGCGGTGACTCGAGTATAAGCCGAGAGGGGCACTTTCAGCCTCAAAAAAGAGGCTGAAAATCTCGGCTTATACTTGAGTATATACGGTAGTATGTTTTTTTTATATGCAGCTCATTAACTCAAGTGGTTGTAAACCCTTACAGACCACTTTTACCTACAGGTAAGCCTAGATTAAGGCTTATCTGTAGGTGCAAGAAACACAGTTTAGGAGATATTTGCAAAAGACAGGCACCTCTGTCTACAGTGCATACAGGTAAGTTATTCATTACGCCCTTGCCTTGCAGGGTGTATTTTTTTTTGTTTATTTGGCTTTACTTCCTCTTTAATAATAGGGCACAAGGTGAAACTCAGTTAGTAAAGAAAAAAAAAAATACCTTTGCATATATTTTTTACAAACATCTTTGTTGCACTCTGTAAAATTCTAAAAAAGGAATACAATATATCTCACTGAAATAAAATAAAATGTTGACTCAAAATGATCACTCTAGCTCTTTTTTTTTTTTTTTATAAATTCTTTTTATTAATTTTATGCAAAACATACAAAACAGTGGACGTGCCTGTGGCACATCCAGAGGCCAACGGCCAAAACTAACTAACAGCCACAACTAACTAGCCCAATCAGACCCGTCACCCCCCTCCCCCCCCCCCCAACCAAAAGTCACAGCTCGACCGGCACCCTTATATCATCTCTTATAGATGTAATGCCTGAAACT
The DNA here is from genome assembly GCF_037356315.1 of Lithobates pipiens. NCBI lineage: Eukaryota > Metazoa > Chordata > Amphibia > Anura > Ranidae > Lithobates > Lithobates pipiens. Next base: position 348,796,123 of record NW_027507758.1, on the reverse strand, counting down.
TATGATAAGGTAATACAGTAACAGAATACCCGACAGAACATCCCCACTCACATGCCTAAAGTATCAACAGTACACATCTGCAAATACCTCCCTTCAGTTCAGATTTCTCGTTTCTCCCAACCCGACCGCCCCCATGCTATACATTATCAACCCACAGTGGTGTTAGCATTAAGCCAGGAGTGCCAGACCTTATCAAATTTCTTCATACACCCTCTGGCCTCATAGGTACGCTTGTAATAAGGCAACATCGTGTTTACTAGATTTTTCCAAAAGGAAACCGTCGGGGCCCTTGTTTTCTTCCAGTGTAAAAGAATGGACTTTCTACCATAGAACAAGAGGATACTCAGCATTGTGCGCATGGCCCGTGAGGGCACCACCTCATCAACCAGGCCAAACAGGCATACTCTAATAGTCTTAGGAATAGGTACTTGAATCAGTTCAAAGATGCACAGAGTTATATCTTCCCAAAAACCCTGTACAAGTGTACAGTCCCAAAAAATATGGTGAGCATCCGCCGGGGAGTGAGAGCACCGCCAGCATTCTGAGGAGATGTTAGGAAAAATCTTACCCAATCGGGCCGGAGTATAATAGCTTCTGTGCAGAAATTTGAACTGGATCAGTCTGTCCCTAGCGGACACCAGATGTTGAAATGGCTGGACCCACAGATCATCCCAGTCCTCCACTTGGGCATCCGGAACCTCAGTTGCCCACCGCTCCCTACATTTTGCTACCGCCTGAGGCGTAATCTGAAACATTTCCCTATAGGTCACCGAAAGAGGTTTGACCAAGTCCACCCCCATCAACAACCTCTCCAAAGCTGATGGTACAGACCCCACCCTCATCTCCCGAAACTGCGTTTGGAAGGCATGTCTAATCTGTAGAAACCGGAACAGGTAACTATTTGGCAGGTCGTGCCTAGTCTGCAATTGGGGAAAGGTCTGTAGCTCCCCATCTCTGGTAATATCCCCCACAGTCTTAATACCTGCCACCACCCATAACATGGGATCCGGGAGGTTATAAAAATGTGGTAAGGTCGGGTTCATCCACAAGGGAGTGGAAGGGGACACCCCCCTATAACTGGGACACGTTAATTTAACCGCTACCCCCCATGCTCTGATAGTAGCTTTCATGGACAGCGTTAAAGGTAGCTCCGATTTGGAACCCCTAAACAGGGCGAAGCGTAAACTGTCATATGCCCCCAGGTGAGCCGCCTCCAACACTGTGGCCGCATCCCCATCGTCAACCGTCAACCAACGGCGTGCAAATACCATCTGCCCGGCAAGATAATACTTGTGCCAGTCGGGTAGAGCCAGGCCTCCCCTCTCTCTGGGTTCCTGCAGAACTTTAATTCCCACTCTGGGAGTTCCAGGAGCCCAAAGAAACGATGAGATTATACTGTCCAGTTTGCGGAAATAGGACTTCGGGACCCAAACCAGTGCATGCCGAAGAAAATACAACACCACTGGGAGAAACTTCATCTTCAACAGACTAATCCGTCCCATCAAAGACAGCGGGAGTTTGATCCACGCCTGCGTCTTCTTCTTAAGTAGCTGTACCAGGGGCAGTAAATTCAGGGCCATATAGTCCTCTACCCTCGCTGTAACCTGCACACCCAAGTATTTGAGGGACTCAACCCACTGCAATGCCAGCCCGGGGTCCGCCCCAGCCCTTGCCCCCGCATCAATGGGCAAAATTGAGGACTTCCCCCAGTTTACCTTTAGTCCGGAAAACTGAGCGAAACGGTCCATAATTCCCAAGGCCGCTGTCAAAGATTCCCCCGGGTCATTTAGAAAAAGTAACATGTCGTCTGCTTACAATGCAAGAGTCTCGTCAATAGTCCCCACTCTAATAGGACTAATTCTGCTCGAGGACCGCAAAGCGACAGCAAGCGGCTCCAGAGCCAGGGAAAACAGAAAGGGCGAGAGAGGACAACCCTGTCTCGTCCCCCTACCCACTGCAAAAAAATCAGACGTGGCCGAACCCAGTTTAATCGCCGCTCTCGGTTGGGCATATAACATTGCTATCCATCTTCGAAACTGCGGACCGAACCCCATGAGCTCCAACACCGAGTTCATGTACATCCAGTCCACAGAGTCGAAGGCCTTTTCAAAGTCTATGGAGACCACAACTCTGGACGCGCGTGCAGTCTGTTTAATCTGTAAATGGGTAAAAAGTCGTCGCAAATTAGTGTCCGTGGACTTACCCGGCATAAAGCCAGTTTGGTCAATATTAACTATCGAGGGAAGCACCGTGGCTAAACGTCTGGCCAGTATTTTGGTGAGAATTTTTAAGTCCATATTAAGTAGGGCAATCGGTCTGTAAGACGCACATTCCAAAGGGTCCTTTCCCGGCTTCAACAAGAGGACCATGTACGCCTCCATCATAGAGTCCGGGAGGGAGCCTTGCTCAAGACAATGACACAAAAGCGCATGAAGTCGGGGGGCCACCAGGTCCACATTAGCCTTGTAAAAGTCTGCTGGGAACCCATCAGGGCCAGGAGCCTTGCCCGGGGGGAATGCAAAAATCGCTGACTGTACCTCTGCAAGCGTTATTTTGGCCTCCAAAAGGTCTCGGTCCTCATCGGAAAGTCTAGGAATAGGTAAATCATCCAAGAACGAAAGCAATGCTGACTGGTCATAAGAAGGAATGGGGGAGTATAATGCGGAATAAAATTGAACAAACTCCTGCATGATAGCTCCCGGTTCACTAATCAGTCCCCCACCCTTCTTCCGAAGAACCGGGACACAGGTGAGGGAGCCACGATCAGCCACCAGCATTGCCAATAGTTTCCCATTTTTGTCGCCCTCCGCAAAGACCGTCTGGGCCTGTTTAACTGAGTCTGCACGTGATTGATTCGTGAAATGCAGCGAGAGCGTTCGCCTCGCCTCCAACAGGGCCTCGTATGTTGCACCTGACGGAGAGTCCGCATGCGCCCTGGCTTCCTGATTTACATGTTGCAATAAGTCATCTACCTCTTTCCCATCAGTCACCCTGGCCATCTTAATAGCCGAAATAAAGTGTCCCCGTGTCACCACCTTAAACGCATCCCATACCACACTGGGATCAGCCGACTCAGCGTTTATAGACCAATATGTTTGCATCTCTCCTGATACCTGATCCTGGACCAAGTCATTTTGAATCCAGCCTGGGGAGAGCCTCCAACCCCCTCTCCTCCCCCCCGATGAAAATGTCAGGGTAACTTCAAGTGGATTATGGTCAGTCAGTCCCCCCGCTTGGTAAGTCACCCCAGTTACATATTGCAGCAACAACTTGTTCCCAAACGCTAAATCAATTCTCGCCGCCGACTGATGAGTCGTCGACACATGCGAGTACCCCTTCTCCAGCGGATGCTTCCACCTCCACAGCTCCACCAGTTCCGCCACGGAGCACCAACCAAGTAGATCAGCCGAAACCCCCCTGCGCGGGTTGGAGGTATCCAAGGCCGCATCAAGAACGGCATTGAAGTCCCCCAACCACAACACAGGAAGGTGAGCATACGGTGCGAGCTTGGTCAGGAGATCATACAACACCCTGACCTGAAAAGGTGGCGGGACATACACATTAATCAATACCATTCGCTTGTGAAAGATATCCAGAACCACAGCCACAAATCTGCCTCCTGGGTCAGAGATAACTTGATGGATTTTATAAGAAACAGTTCTAGAAATCAAGATCGAAACACCTCTAGCAAAGGTGGAGTACGTTGAGTGCAAGGCCCTCTGTATCCAAGGTTTGCGCAGAGCCAAGACCCTGCTACCATCAAGATGGGTCTCCTGCAGGAGGATGATGTGTGGCTTGGACAGCTTAAGAAATTTAAACACAGCAGCCCTCTTAACCCTATGTCCCAGCCCTCGGACGTTCCATGAAACAATTTTTACATCATCCGCCATTAAGCATGTTGACCATACATATATCAAGGCATCTGTCTAAAGGTAGGATAAGTGCATTCCAGACATAAAATACATAAAGTTTGCAGCGATACCTGCTAGGAAATTTCCCCAATCGAGCTGTGACTTCCCGAAAACCCACCCCTGCCTGTATACCAGTAACAACCCCAACCAGTCCGGTATTTAGCTTTGTCCCTAACCCCATAAACACCACAAAGAAAACAGTTGTGGTCATGGCATCGCCATGCCGCAGTTATCGGTAGTCCTGCAGTACTAAAGTCAGTCCTCTTCAACTCCACTTTAATGCTCCAACTCACATAAGAGCCATGTAGTAGGGTAAAATGGGCCTCCGGTCCAGCACACGAACAGGTACCACCCTTCCAAGTAAGCCCCTTGGCAGGGGCATGATACACGGGCCACCCCCACCCCCTTCTCACAGCCAAAACAAGTGGACCCACATCCTCCAGAATTTCCCCAAGGCAAAATAAGGAAGACAAACTAGGCCAGTCCAGACTGCAAAATAGCAAAAAAAGAAAAACAAAATGAAAAATGTAAAAGTGTAAAAATGCAAAAATGCAAAAATGCAACTGTGTGGATAATATCCCCAGGAGCAAACTTCAACAGCATTTCCCCCCCACAGGTTCAAAAATCACAAATGAAGTAGGCCCAGTGGTCTGAGACTGAACGCCAATAATAAAAAGGAGGAACAGAAAAGGGGGAAAAGTAGGCACAGACGGGTCATGTTGAATGTGAGCACCTCAATAAAAAACGCCTCCCAGTTCTCCAGAGGAACAGCGTCAGGACATAGTATCACCGAGGAAAAGCCTTCTCACCAACCGAAGAAACACGCACTCACAGTTCCTTGTCCATCCAGTCACTGGCCTCCTCAGGATGTTCGAAGAACTTAACAGCCCCCTTATGTTGCACCCGTAGCCTGCTGGGATAGAGCATACTGTACTTTATCTCTTTATCACGCAGTCGGCGGCGCACCTCGGTAAACGATCTCCTCTTCTGCTGCGTGGCTGCAGAGAAATCCAGAAAGAGCATTATCTTATCATTACCATGGCGCAGCTCCGGGACCTTCCGGGCTCGGGTCAGGATCAGATCCCGGTCACGGAAGTTTAAAAACCGGACCAGGAACGGTCGAGGGAAAGCTCCCGGTGGACGGTGGCCCGTCGGGACTCTGTGCGCCCGTTCCACCACGTATGTAGGCGACACTTCAGTAATAGACAGCAGTTGTTTAAAGAATTGTTCTGCAAAGTGAGCAGGCTGGTCACCTTCAGTGCCCTCCGGCAGTCCCACCACTCGGAGATTATTGCGCCTTTGACGATCCTCAGCGTCTATAGCCTTATGTTGCAACGCTTTGACCTGCTCCCTGAGCTCCGCCAGCTGAGCCCCATAACCATGAGACGTGTCCTCCACCTCAGACACCCTCGATTCCACAGTGGTTAGGCGACCCCGTATCTTGTCCAGGTCATGTCTGATTAAATTACATTCAGAGGAGAGGTGGTCTATGCGACCCACAAGTTCTGCTTTGCTTGCACTGATGGCTTCTAATATAGGTCTGGTAATGGCATCAGTGTCCACCGCAGATGCTGCAACTGATAAGGGCTCAGCTCCTTCCTTCTCCCTCGGTTGCGCCATCTCCCCCTCTGTGTGCTCTGCACGCTGTGAGGTGGAGGAAGAAGACAATATGGCGGGGGCGGGGCTTAGCTCCGTGCTTCCCGCGGAGTGCGAATGGCGCTGGTCCCTGCGGGCTCTAGCTCCCTTTCGGGCGGCGGAAGATGGCATCCCCAGCTGCAGCTCACCTTCCCCCAGCGGATGCCGGTATTCGGCGGCGGATAGCGGCTCAAAATCGGGCGGATTATGATCCGGAGGTGCGGAGCTGTGGAGACACGCTGCTGCCTCGATCACATCCGGCCGGAAGTATCACTCTAGCTCTTTGGTGAAGACTATTCAAGGCAGCCAGTGTGTGAAACTGCTGATATTGTTGGCATTTGTGTAACAAAAAAAAAAAAAAAAAAAAAAAAGCTTACCTGAAATATATACTTACTTAGTAGGTGAAACCACCTCAAAGCAGAAGCGTCTCTCAATGTCTTCACAGTGTTTTACTGTGCACAAACGTAAATCTTCAACAACTACTGTTGGGTTATCCTGTGTGGACAGGAAGATGGGAGGCACAGAGTCGGTGTCAAAAAATCAAAATGTTAACAGGGAAAAAAAAAAAAAAAAAAAAACATCATATGTCCAATTTACTTTCAAATAGAATAAGCCCCTGGTTGAACCTCAAGCATTATTTATTGTGCCAAGAAATTATAGTACAAAACCACAGTGGCTTAGCTGTCAGCACTTCTGCCTTGCAGCACTGCAGTCCTCAGTTAAGTTTGCTTGTCTTCCCTATACTAATGTGCATTTCATCCGGCAGCTCTGGTTTTCTCCCACACACCAAATACATGCTGGTAAGTTAATTGACTCATGTCTAAATTGTCCTTAGTGTGTGCACGTACACCAATCAGCCATAACATTAAGGCCCTACTGCAGTGACCTGAGGTTTACTGCACAGGAAATTCGAAAGTCACTGCAAGGACACATAGAAAACAACCGTTTTCTATGTGTTCTGTTCACACCACAAAACTGGTGTTATGTACACTGCGGTACATTGTGTTAAAATGCAATATGTATGCATTTTAATGCAAACACGATGGATGTAAATGCACATCAACGTAATGCAAGTCTAGTAGGGAAAAAATAGTTTTCAATTTTTTTTTGTCCCCTACAAGGACCCATAGCATGTTAACGCACATAAAAATGCATGCCAGTGAAAGGCAGTACACTCATTTTGAACTTTTTCATTCATTTTAATGGATGATTATGTGTGAACAGGCCCCAAGATAAATGAATCAAGTGAATAACATTGATCTCATTACAAAGGCAACAAAGTCAGTGGGATATATTAGGCAGCAAATAAATATGTCCATGAAGTTGATGTGCTGAAAGTACAAAATAATGGGAAGCGCAGTTTATTGTGTATGGGGATGTGTATATAGTATATACACATATATAGCCGCAGATTGGCTATGATCGTGTGCTGACCCTTGTCCACAAAAGCATGAGCATCAGAACTGGACAACGGAGCAATAGAAGGTGAACTGGTCTGATGAATACCTCACTTACCTGGGAAATAGACTACATCAGGATGCAGTATGGGAAGAAGGCAAGGTAGCCAAGGCAGTGTAATGCTTTGGGCAATGTTCTGCTGGGAAACCCTGGTCCTGCTATTTATGTGGATGAGAGGTCGACCGATATGGGTTTTTCTCTGGCCAATGCCGATGCCGATATTTAGAAATCATGGAGGCCGATGGCCAATATATGATGCCGATTTTTTTGGGCCGATATGTTAGGCCGATTTTTTTTATTTAAATTTTTTTTATCCTCCATCTCATGAAACCTAAGAGACACCTTTCCCACTGGGGCGTTTTTTTAGGCGCTTTTGGGCTGAAAATAGCGCCTGTAAAGTGCCTGCAAAACGGCTCCCCTGCAGTCTGTGTGAAAGACAGAGTGCTTTCACACTGAGGCGATGCGCTGGCAGGATGTTAAAAAAAAAAAAGTCCTGCAAGCAACACGTTTGGAGTGGTGTATACCGCTCCTCCGCCACTCCTGCCCATTGATATTAATGGGCGCCACTGCCGAAGTGCTTGCAATGTGATTTGGCAGCGGTGCTTCACGGGCGCATTTAACCTCTTCTTCAGCTGCTAGCTGGATTATATGCGCCCCACTAGCAGCCGAATAGCACCGCTAAAATTATGGTAAAGCGCTGCTAAAACTAGCAGCGTTTTACCATCAACGCCTGCCCACTCCAGTATGAGAGCAGCCTATAAAATAAAAACAGGTAGTCAAAACTTTTGGCCGAAAAAAAATGGGCTATCTTTACCGTTTTTTTTTTTTTTTTTAAATCATTTAGTGTATTTTTTTCCCCCCAAAAAAATGCATTTGAAAGACCTCTGCGCAAATGCCGTGTGACATAAAATATTTCAACAACCGCTATTTTATTCCCTAGGATCTCTGCTAAAAAAAAATATATAATTTTTTGGGGGTCTAAGTGATTTTCTGGCAGAAAATACAGGATTTTTACTTGTAAGCAAAAAGTGTCAGAAAAGATTTAGTCTTTAAATGGTTAAACTGAGAACTCTACACACAGAGTTGAGTTCATTCATTCAAGTGTAAACATTGTATCTTTATGCTCTTTTCTTGGCAGACTGCCCAGAGAGGAAACAAGTGCTTCTATGAAGACTCCTGCAACTTGCATTGACTTCTATTACAGAAGTCATTTCCAAGTCGTGCTGTAGTTCTAAATCTGCCTTTTTATCAGCTCAATCGGTCGATGCCGATTAATTAAAAAACGGCAAATATCGGCCGATATATCGGTCGACCTCTAATGTGGATGTTACTTTGACATGTACCACCTTCCCAACATTGTTGGTAAACAAGTACACCCCTTCATGGAAACAGTATTCCCTGATGGCAGTTGGTCTTTTTCAGCAGGATAATACGCCCTGCCACACTGCATAAATGGTTCAAGGATTGTTTGAGGAAAACAAAAATGAATTTCAGTTGTTGACATGGCTTCCAAATGCCCCAGATCTCAATTTATCAGAGAATCTGTGGGATGTGCTGGAAAAGCAGGTCCAATCCATGGATGCCACACATTGAAACTTACAGGATTTGAAGGACCTACTACAGACAGCTTGGTGTCAGATTCCACAGCATACCTTTAGAAGTCCAGTGGCATGGACAGGACTGTTCTGGTGGCAAAGGGGCGACCTACTCAATATTAGGTGGAGTCCCCATAATGTTATGGCTGGTCGGTGATACGGGGAGCACAGTACCTTTAGGGCAGGGACTGTATACGTATAGTATTATGCTGCGTAAAATGTTGGCTCTATATTATAAATAGAATGGAACACACACAAAGATTTTTGCACCCCACTGTAGTGCAAGAAGGAACAGCCTACTTAAGGCTCACACAGGGGCCACACAACTCTGGCCGCGGCTTTGCGAGGTGACCTGGACACGACCTTAGCGCGCACCACAGCGCGACTTACAAGGCGACTTCAAGTCGCCTCCAGGACAGGCGGCTTTCCAGTGGCCAAACAACAATAAGCTCTGTGGGAGGGGGAGGGAGGGGTTTGCCTGGAAAAAACGATTTTGTTGCTTCAGTTAAGACACGATCCGACTTTGGAGGTGACTTCCATTAAAATCAATGGGTACAAGTTACCTAGAAGTCAGATTGAAGTAGTACAGGAACCTTTTCTGAAGTCGGAGTGACCTCAGTAGTGTGCATTAAGATGACTCTCATTCACTTACATTGATTTTATCATGTCGCGTGACTTCAAGTCGGATCCAAAGTCGCCTGTGTGAATGGGCTCTAAGGCCGCGTACACACGGGCGGATTGTCTGTCCAACTTAGTCCGCTGAACCGTGTTTCAGCGGACAATCCGCTCGTGTGTGGGCTTCAGCGGACTTTTTCAGCGGACTGTCTGACGAACAAAGTCTTACGGAATTTCCGAAATTTTGTCCGTTCAAACTTGGTTTCAGCGGACAGTCCGCTCGTGTGTAGGCAAGTTGGACGAACTAAGTATGGCGCATGCTCAGAAAGGATTTACACGGCCGAAGGTTGCATTGCAGTGTATAGGACGTAGTTTTTCTAGTCCCGTCGTACGTGCTGTACACGTCATCACGCACGCTTTCAGCGGACTGTCTGCTCATCGTGTGTGGTCAAGTCCGTTCATGCAAATTTTGAACGGACTGTCTGTCGGATTGTCTGACGAACTTAGTTGGCCAGACAATCCGCCCGTGTGTACGCGGCCTAATGCCCCGTACACACGAGAGGACTTATGTCCGACAGACTTCCAAAGGCGTTCCGCCGGAGTTCTGACAGACTTTTCGGCCGAACGGACTTGGCCACACACGATCACACTAAACTCCGACGGATTCGAACGTGATGACGTACGACCCCACTCGAATAAGGAAGTTCATAGCCAGTAGCCAATAGCTGCCCTAGCGTCGGTTTTAGTCCGTCGGAGTAGCATACACACGAGCGGATTTTTCGAAGGGGACCGGGTCCGGCGGAGTTCCGTCGGGAAAATTTGAAGCATGCTTCATTTCTAAAGTCCGTCAGACTTTTGCGAAAGCTAAAGTCCGTTGCAGCCCACACACGATCGGATAGTCTGACGGACTCGGTCTGACGGACTTTGGATGTTGAAAAGTCCGCTCGTGTGTACGGGGCATAAGAGTGCTCTAAATTCAGAAGTGCATCATTGTTGCAACACCATTACAGGAAGTTGAATTAGGACGTCACTGACAGAATAAAACAGGGAATGTGGGTGACTTTGCAGATGGACTAGGAGTGAACGTTCTGTTCACTGTGCTGTATAAATTAGAGAATGCGTGTACTGACAGAAATGTATAGGTTGTTATTGCTGGACTCTTGAGAATTCTAGTAGCCTGAATGTCACTGGCTTCAATAAATAATGGGCCACTGCCTGGAGCAAGCATACAAGTCAGAGGAGCCCTAAAAACCCCTGATCTGCAAATCTGCTTTGGGCCAGTAAATTAAAAAGCACTGAAGTCACTCATGTAGCATTTTTAGAAGTTGTTTAGGATTTTTTTTTTTTTCCTCTACTGAGTAAACGCATTTTTAAAATATGTGCACATAAAATATTAGGTCTGCAAAACAATACATTAAGTGTAGAAATCTCAAGAGATAAGAAGTCAGTGGATGATTACATCCATTGAATTTCACCAAAACTAAAGCAGGACTTTAGAATTGTCTCTAACACATATTACATATAGTTAAAGTACATCCAGTTCAACCTTAAAAACAATAAGATATAATATATAAACAAATATCGTACAATCCAATATACCCAATTCTATACCCACAGTTGATCCAGAGGAAGGCAAAAAACCCCAGCAGAGCATGCTCCAATTTGCTACAGCAGGGGAAAAAAAAAATCCTTCCTGATCCCCCAAGAGGCAATCGGATTTTCCCTGGATCAACTTTACCTATAAATGTTAGTACCCAGTTATATTATGTACATTTAGGAAAGCATTCAGGCCTTTCTTAAAGTAATCTACTGAGCTGGCCAGAACCACCTCTGGCAGGAGTCTATTCCACAGCTCTTACTGTGAAGAAACCTTTCCGTATTTGGAGATTAAATCTCTTTTCCCCTAGGCGTAAAGAGTGCCCCCGTGTCCTCTGGGTTGACCGTAAAGAGAATAAATTTACTATAGTTCACTATATGGACCCCTTATATATCTGAGCATGTTGATCATATCCCCCCTTATTCTCCTCTTCTCAAGAGAGAATAAATTCAGTTCCTCTAATCTTTCCTCATAGCGGAGTTCCTCCATGCCTCTTATCAGTTTGGTTGCCCTTCTCTGCACTTTCTCCAGTTCTCCGATATCCTTTTTGAGAATTGGTGCCCAACACGCTATACTTAAAGTGCATCTAACGACAACAGCATGTTTTTTGTTTTGTTTTTTGAATAATGTTTGGGCCATATGCATAATACTTTTGGTCTTAAAGAAATGCCTTTGAGATGCCTGTTATACAAGGATGAATCAGAATGGAATCAAGACCAGCCAAGCAACTAGCAATTTCGGTAGGACAGCACACTGACTGCTGTTAACTTATCCCAACTATGCCAGACTCTGAAACAATTAAACATGTAAATAAAATGTTATTGCAGGCCACTCACTTTCTCAGAGTCTTTACTGAATCTCACCGGGAACAGTGGAGCATTATGATTTCAGGGCTCCTAAATCATCAAGAATTCAAATGGTGTGTTGAATATTCTAATGGTGTGTGTGTTCTTACTAACCAAGAAAGTTAAGGGGGGGCACAAACCTTTGGGCACACCTCCATGGGAATGTGGCTGCTATCCCCCTCTATTAATTTGCAGTGATATCCCAGGTGGGCTATAAAAGCCAAATGATTATTATGGGATTCTGGCCCAAATGTATTTAAGGCAGCTGAATCCAGTCCTGCTCCTCTTTGGACCTTCAAGCAAAAAGAAGTTGATGTCCATCGTGCTGCACAGCATGGAGCCTATGCCAAGACATCTGCTGGAAAGAGCAGAGGGCAGTGCAGGAGCTGTATGGCTTCAGCGGTGCCTGGCCCTGGATGCAGTAGGGGCTGAAGACAAGGCTGGGAGCGGGACAGATGGCGGGACATCCCAGCAAGATTTACCTGTTACATAGCTGCCTCACATGCCAGCCGTGGTGATACGTTGAGCCGACATGGGAGATGTGACAAGCTTCCAGAAACAAAGAGAGGAACTGGGGAATCCCCTGTAGTGACTCGGCAGCCGTCTGGAGTCAGATTGCATGGTGAGGCAATGGAGGCAGGTCCCAGCTTTGTGGTGACAGAAGGTGTCCCCCCTCCAGGGTCAACCGTTACTGGCATCTGTAAAGCAGCTGTGCAGACGCATGTGTCAGAGGTGTGTTATAAGGAGACTTTGCCTTGTGAGGGTTCTCCTCTCGGGTTTCACCTGCCTGCTGCTTCAAAGGTGCGAATATGGAATGGGGATTTTATTGGCATTTTAATCGCTTCTGCCCTCAGCTAAGGATTTTTCTTGCAGGAGATGACAAGGGGGATGATAGGTCAGATGAGCATAGGCCCACATTCCTTTTCAACTGGTTGCAGGGAGTATGCATTTTTTGCCAGCGTCAACGCTGAAAAGCGCCCGAGTTTAGCGGCGTCTTATTCCTGTGTGTCGACCATGTACTGGAGGCGTATAAAAACTTTGGCGGTTTTGGGTGGTTTCACTATGAGGAGACCTTTGGCCAGAAGCTATCAGAACATCCATCCTTGTGATGGGTCATGAAGGACACATTCTTTGCATTTTACTAAAGGTTTATACAGTTCACACTATGTGGGTGTCTCTCTCTTCATTCTCAATGTCTACTATGATGTAACATCCTAGATCATGAGTCTTGCCATCATTCCCCATTAATGTAAGGAGGGACAGCGTTTGGATCCCCTCTCTTTGGGTTTATCAAACGTTTCTGATTCTTATAATCTAGAGTTCACTTTAAGGCTTCATGCACACGAGACGCAGATGCAAACTCTGCTGGACACATGTTTTTAAAAGCTGAAACCGGCGTTTAGAAACGCGCGTTTTGCCACGATTTTTACCGCGATTTAGCGGCGTTTTACCGCGTTTGCGTCTAGAAGCGTTTAGTTAAGCTAACATCATAGACCCTTCCCAGCTCAAAAAACAGTATTAACTATTTCAGCAATTTTGTGAGACCAGAGTGAGTAGCAGCAGCTGTGAGAGCTGCAGTGTACTTGTATTTAGCGTCACTTGCCACGGCACCTGCCACAAGTTGTGGATTGTCCACTTGCCACGTGACTTGCCACATCACCTGCCACGTCACTTGCCACGTCATCTGCCACAAGTTGTGGATTGTCCACTTGCCACGTGACTTGCCACATCACCTGCCACGTTACTTGCCACGTCACCTGCCACAAGTTTTGGATTGTCCACTTGCCACGTCACTTGCCATGTCACTTGCCACAAGTTGGGGATTGTCCACTTGCCACATCACCTGCCACAAGTTGTGGATTGTCCACTTGCCACGTCACTTGCCACATCACCTGCCACATCACTTGCCACGAGATGTGGATTGTCCACTTTCCACGTCACCTGCCATGCCACCTGCCACAAGTTGTGGATTGTCCACTTGCCACGTCACCAGCCACATCACCTGCCACAAGTTGTGGATTGTCCACTTGCCACGTGACTTGCCACATCACCTGCCACAAGTTGTGGATTATCTACTTGCCACTTCACTTGCCACATCACCTGCCACGTCACCTGCCACAAGTTGTGGATTGTCCACTTGCCACAAGTTGTGGATTGTCCACTTGCCACATCACCTGCCACGTCACTTGCCACATCACCTGCCACAAGTTGTGGATTGTCTACTTGCCACGTCACTTGCCACATCACCTGCCACGTCACCTGCCACAAGTTGTGGATTGTCCACTTGCCACGTCACCTGCCACGTCACTTGCCACAAGTTGTGGATTGTCCACTTGCCACGTCACCTGCCACAAGTTTTGGATTGTCCACTTGCCACATCACCTGCCACGTCACTTGCCACATCACCTGCCACAAGTTGTGGATTGTCCACTTGCCACGTCACTTGCCACATTACCTGCCACGTCACTTGCCACAAGATGTGGATTGTCCACTTTCCATGTCACCTGCCACGCCACCTGCCACAAGTTGTGGATTGTCCACTTGCCACGTCACCAGCCACATCACCTGCCACAAGTTGTGGATTTCCACTTGCCACATCACCTGCCACGTCACCTGTCACAAGTTGTGGATTGTCCACTTGCCACATCACTTGCCACCTGCCATCTCACTTGCCACAAGTTGTGGATTGTCCACTTGCCACGTCACCTGCCACAAGTTGTGGATTGTCCACTTGCCACGTCACCTGCCACAAGTTTTGGATTGTCCACTTGCCATGTCACTTGCCACATCAGCTGCCACGTCACTTGCCACAAGATGTGGATTGTCCACTTGTCACATACCCTGCCACGTCACTTGCCACATCACCTGCCACGTCACCTGCCACAAGTTGTTGATTGTCCACCTGCCACGTCACTTGCCACAAGATGTGGATTGTCCACTTTCCACGTCACCTGCCATGCCACCTGCCACAAGTTGTGGATTGTCCACTTGCCACATCACTTTCCACGTCACCTGCCACAAGTTGTGGATTGTCCACTTGCCACATCACCAGCCACATCACCTGCTACAAGTTGTGGATTGTCCACTTGCCACATCACTTTCCACGTCACCTGCCACAAGTTGTGGATTGTCCACTTGCCACGTCACTTGCCACGTCCCCTGCCACGTCACCTGCCACAAGTGGATTGTCCACCTGCCACATCACTTGTCACATCACCTGCCACAAGTTGTGGATTGTCCACTTGCCACGTCACTTGCCACGTCACCTGACACAAGTTGTGGATTGTCCACTTGCCACATCACTTGCCACGTCCCCTGCCACAAGTGGATTGTCCACTTGCCACGTCACTTGCCACAAGTGGATTGTCCACTTGCCACGTCACCTGCCACAAGTTATGGATTGTCCACTTGCCACGTCACATGCCAGTCACCTGCCACAAGTTGTGGATTTTCCACTTGCCACGTCACCTGCCAGGTCACTTGCCGCGTCACCTGCCAGGTCACTTGCCACGTCACCTGCCACAAGTTGTGGATTGTCCACTTTCCACGTCACTTGCCACTTCACCTGCCACGTCACTTGCCACAAGTTGTGGATTGTCCACTTGCCACATCACTTGCCACCTGCCATGTCACTTGCCACAAGTTGTGGATTGTCCACTTGCCACGTCACTTGCCACCTGCCATGTCACTTGCCACAAGTTGTGGATTGTCCACTTGCAATTGCAATTGTTTAAAATATTTTTCTAATGGTTTTTCATCTTTTGCAATCATTTTTGAGATTTTTAATGTAAAAAAAAAAGGTCACCTTTAAAAACGCTTATAAACGAAAACGCGGCAAAACGCTGCTTTTTTCGTCTGAAACGTGGAAACTTTTGCGTCTGAACCCATTTTTTTGCTTCTGGAAAAACAAGGTTAAACGCAACTGCATAAAAACGGCAAAAAACGAGACTGTGTGCATGGACACATAGGATAACATTGAATGAGTTCAGGAGCAGTTGAAAAAAAGTGTCCAACTGCCTCTGAACACGCGTTTAACTGCATCTCGTGTGCATGAGGCCTTGCTGGTAAGAAAGCATTTTTTTCATTTTTGGTGGAGGCACATCTGGGTGATCCACTCACAGAATAATAATGTTTATCTTTGCTGGATGCACGTTTATGTATTTCTTGTGATTTGCACTTATTTTCACCACCATGGACGATTTATGAATATTCATTTTACATTCACTATTCAGCACGGCAACACTAGGCTTATATTCACTGTCCACAATCCAACCTATTGTGTTGTTGCCAGCAGCTTTTATGGTCTCACCTGCGCAGAAATTTGGTGGTTTAGCTTTTAAATATAAATTATGTACAATACATTGTAGGAAGTGGGAGGCTGAAACCTTATGCTCTCATGCCCATGCTAATTATGGATCTACTCTGTTTACATTCAAACATAGTGGATTTAGCTTAGGATCAGCTAATGCTTTGTACACAGGATTTTCCCCTATAAAGAGGCTTATAGATATAGAAGTGTCATCAACTGCTGATTCAGCAGCATATACAATATTGCGTATTTAATACAAATCTATATGCTTACTGTGCAACTGTAAAACCTTGTCTCATGTGTCTCTCAAATTCTTCTCACACAGGTGCACTATATCTTATTTTATGATACTGTTTAAGTGATGTACACTACTGTGAAAAAGTTTTAGACAGGAGTGAAAAAACAAAACAAAAAAAACAGTAAATTAAGAATGCTTTCAGAAATAGAATTGTTAATAGTTAATTTTTTTTGAATTAACAAAATGGAAAGTAAATGAACAGAAAAGAAATCCAAATGAAATCAATATTTGGTGTGACCATCCTTTGCCTTAAAAACAGCATCAATTCTAGGTACATTTGCACACAGTTTCTGAAGGAACCCTTCAGGTAGGTTGTTTCAAACATCTTGGAGAACTAACCACAGATCTGTGGATGCAGGCTGCCTCAAACCCTTCTATCGTTTCATGAAATTCCAGACAGACTCAATGATGTTGAGATCAGGACTCTGTGGGGGCCAAACCATCACTTCCAGGACTCCTTGTTCTTCTTTACACTGAAGATTCTTAATGAGATCTGCTGCTAGTTTGGGGTCATTGATCTGCTGCAGAATAAATTTGTGACCAATCACACGCCTCCCTCTAATGGATAGGCATCTGCCTGGATTTCTCAGCATTGAGGAAATAATTGATTCTGACCAAATCTCCAACTCCATTTGCAGAAATGCAGCCCCAAAATTGTAAGGGACCTCCACCATGCATCAACTGTTAAAAAAGGTTAAACACTGTGCTCAGGTTATACAAATAACAAATGTTAGAACATCAATATGTGTGTCAAAACATGCACAATTCCCAATGATATATTATTAGTTCTACTTTGTTGTGAAATAAAGTGCTCATGAGTAGATCAAAATTGAAGGTGCTCCAATTCAGTGTGCAAACAATGATGCCCTACATGGATGTGCACTCACCCTTCCGATCACTAGAATGGTCACTTGCGCTTTGTGGGGACAATGCAACCCCTAAACTGTAATCCAGGTCAGCTAGGCTCTGAATTGGAGCACCTTCAATTTGCTCTACCCACGAGCACTTTATTTCACAACAAATTGGGACTGTTAATATATTATTGTGAACTATTTAGCATTTTTTGATTCAAATGTTTTTTGTTATTTGTACAAGCTGAACGCAGTGTTTAACCTTTTTTATCTCGCTGTAAAGCTAGTCACTCCACATTCACACTGCTGCTGGCAACTATTTGATTCACCTTTCTCATTGGCGCAATTGTTTTTTTTTTTTTTATATGCTTCAACTGTTGCCCACAGACACTCATTGTACCGGTCTCCAGCCTTTCACAAACAAACTGCCTCCTGCTACAGCCAAATATTTGAAATTTTGACTTATCAGCCCAGAGCACCTGCTGACATTTTTCAGCACCCCAGTTCCTATGTTTCCTTGCTTCGTTGAGTCGCTTAACCTTGTTGTCACTTCAGCGGTATGGCTGTTTTGGCTGCATTTACACCATGAAGACCACTTCTGGCCAGACTTCTCTGGACAACTGATGGATATACCTGGGTCCCACTGGTTTCCAGGAGTTCTGATGTTTAGTGGTGATGCATTGCTGGATATCTCCTGATGTCGAAGGGATGCAAGCATGATACATCTTTCATCTGCTGCATTAAGTTTCCTTGGCCAACCACTGCGTCTACTGTCCTCAACATTGCAGTTTCTTTGAGTTTCTTCAAAAGAGCTTAAACAGCACATTGAAACCCCAGTCTGCTTTAAAATCTTTGCCTGGGAGAGACCTTGCAGAAGCAGCATAACTACCTTTTGTCAATACAACGGACTCTAGTCCTAAAAAATCTCAGGCTATGTGCAAGTGTAAGAACCAAAGCTGGTTTGAAGCCAAAAGGGTAGACACACCAAAATAGTGGTTTGGTTTAGATTTTTCTAAAAAAATAATAATAAAAATATAACAAGTAAAAAATATATTTTTGAAAGCATTCTTACTTTACAGCATTTCTTCACACCTGCCTAAAACTTTCGCACAGTTCTGTGTGTGTTCAAATTAAACCGCTGCATGCATAAAGAATACAAATCAAAAGAGTCCAATCACTGAGTAATAAATACTGCAAGATGTTTTGCAATAAACTAACTCATGAGGTATTTATGTCAGAAGTGGTCAATGCACAAAAAATAAAAATAAAAAAAGTGTAAAATAATCGCATATCTTGCAATATTTAACACATACATTTGTCTTTTTTAACTCCTTATTTTATTGCAGACTAGACCTCTGGCTGCAGCAGGAAGTGATGTGTTTACCTATGCTAAAAAGAGACAGCTCCCACTCAGGGCTCCTGGCTGTCAGAGGGCCAGCAGCTGTTGATAGCCTAACAACCATGATACATAAATGCCTGGCCCATTCAGCTGTCTGGTGAACAAAAACAAAGAGGGCAGTAAATGTGTAAACAAAAATAAAAACAAAAAATAAAGACAACTGTGCCTCAGACATGGATATTAGGGAGGACCCCATATATCAAAAACGAAGGGGGGGGGGACAGCCCCTCCCCCTCACAAAACCATACTAGACCCTTGTTCCAGCATGCAGCCTGGCTGAGTAGGAGGGTAGAATGCAAAAGCGACTCCTACCTCCCAAACAATACCAGACAACTACAAACACCACATGCCCTCAAAAAGCACCTAGTGTCCAATGTTGAGGAAGGCAAAAGCCTATTCTCTACAACCCTGGCCTATGGTTGTGGGGGTTTGAGGGCAGGGGGTTGGAAGGCTAATTGGAATCTGTAAGCCTCTTTCAAAATTAAGGAGGCCCCATATACCAGCCCCCCCCCCATGTAAATAAGACCCCATGTAATAAGAGACTTTTTGCCAAGTCCTTTATTAAAACTCCATATTCAGTAAAAGATATCACCAAGGACACCCCACCCCTAACTTTGCAGCCAAAGTTGGGACAAGTTAGCAATCAACAAGGAGAGGACTGCATTAGCAGCTGAAGTATCTTTCAGTGGTGAAAGACACTGCATCACTGGACAATGGGCGGGGGTGTTGTGGGAGAGGGTTTATTTACATTTTTTTGTGAATGGCTAAGGGAACTACATAGCCTTTACTTATTCATATGGGGTGGGTTTGTGTACCCAGTTTCCAGGGGCCCACTTACCTAAAAGGAGGGCTTCATGATTCCAATAAGCCCACTGCATGCGGATCCCCACAACCATTGAACCAGTGTTGTGGGAACAGGCCCTTGCCCTCATCAACATGGCGACAAGGTGCTTTGCCAGAGGAAGTCATCTGGCTCGTCGGCCTCTTTTTTGGGCAGCCAGGGTGCTTGCTGAGATAAGGTTCTGCTATGGAATTTGAACAGGGAAAGGGGTATTTTTTTTCTAGTTTAAAATCCCTACAAACCTGAAAAAGTGGGGAAACCTTGTGCAATTTTTTGTGGGGTCCCCCTAAAATCCATAACAGACCTTATGCGGCTGGTTTGACTCTTGGCGGGGACCCCATGCAATTTTTTTTTGTTACACATTTATCGCCTCTTTTGTTTAGGTTTTGCTGTCACTCTGGAAACCCCGACAGCTGAATGGACTGATAGGGCTGAGTCATAGTTATCCTAACAGTAGCCCCAAGAGGCAGCGGTCATATTTTGCAGCGGCAGTAATACAGCTGCTAAATTTTTCACTTCTAATTTTGTACATTTGGTAAATACCAAGTGGCTAGACCATGAGATAATTAACAAATGTTTTTCTGTGAATTTACATTTTAAATACTGCATGCAATATACATTAGTGAATTGACTCCATCATGCCTAAAAAATAAAATAAAAAAATAAATGAAAACGCGGAGGCAAAAGGAATAATGACCAAAAAATGTTCTAGAACTCACCTTAAATTTTTTTTGATATACTAGTTGATTATTTTGTATTGAAAACCAACGCCTAAATTAAATAAAGAAAGAACACAATACATCAAGCTGTATTATTAGGATTTACAATTATAAGTACTATTACTAGAAGTTAATGCAAACAATTAGTATAACATAATATAACAGTGTTAACCACCAGCAGAATAGCTTGGGAAGACACACAGAAGGAAGCCAAAAGGACCCATAGAGAGAAGACAATCCTACTGGAAGTATTGCATATGTAAATCCTGAGAGGCATCAGAATACAATACACATAATATCTGTATTGTAAAATGTGGCACCATTAAACTAAGAAAATTATGCACAGCAACCAGACAGGTGTAAATGTTATTCTCTTATTTGATTTCAAACTGCTCGAGTTTTCTTCATTTGGCAAAGGCTCAGATAAGGATTACCTATAGATTGGTTTACCCTTCATAAAAAGGCTGAAATATCTGCATATGGCTGTAAATAAGTAAAATTATCACCTTCATTAGACTTTCATAAAAGACTGATGAGAGCAATGGTGTGAAGGAAATAAGCTTTTCTACTGTTAACTTTTGAATGAATAATGCTGATTAGTTGTTATGGGTTGCTGCACACTACTGGCCTAATGACAGAATACAGCAAAGCATCCCGATGAGTCTTTTAAGGACCATAAACAATTAAACTTATCTTACCAGCCAGACGGTATTTAACACCTTTCACGAAAGAAGCATACTTCTAGACGACGGGCTTTATTAAAGCAAATAATGCTCTCAAAAATACATAGGCTGCTATTGGAGAGTCCCTTCTGGAACAATGCATTCCAAGTTAATAACAGAGCAAGCACGTTACCGTGCCTTCTTCTGGCCAGGTAAGGACAATAACTAGCCAATTAGGAAAGAAAAGTCCAACTCCAATCCGAAATTACTTTTTTTTTTCCATGGAAGTTAGGCCTGGCTTTAAAGAAACCTGTGCTGGGAGCAATATGCAAACATTTGTGACCTTCCAAATGCTAACTGCCTTGCTGTTGCAATGGCTTTAATACATTCCATTTACTGACCAGGGACAAATGACAAGTTCCTACTTTAACTGCTGAATACTTGTTCTAGTTAAGTACAGAAAGTAAATGCTAAAAGAAAAGCAAATAAAATAAAATATTTACAAGGCCAGGCTTGGAAGCCCATGCCCTTTACTTATAGGCCTTTATCAAGTATTACTGGTGTGCAACATTGCTGTAAGTGATACACCAATGTGTTGGACAGCCATGTGAGAAAGGTACTCACTCCATTGTTGGCTTCCATTGGCAGGCACCAAGCAGTAGGAAGTAGGACACTGACTCAATAGGCTTTGGGAGCTGTCATGCAAAGGAAAAAGTACTTGAGACACTGAATCTCTTGAAGGGTCAACTGTCTCATTTAACAAGGCAAAGAAAATGTACAAACTGCAGTAAGCAACAGTGAGCATAGCAATGATCGTTTGTCTTATAAATCTGTTACCAACAGGCAGAAATCTGTTAGAACAGGGTATTGCATTGCAAATGACAGTATTTTGCACTGTATTACTAGGTAAATCTACAACTGTTACAATGGTAATGAAAGTGAAGCAATGTGTTTAGTAGGTAGGAGAGTTTGTGCACATAACACAATTACAGCTAACTGCTATTAAGTAAATGGCAGCAAAAGGTTCTCATGGTGGTACACAAGAGTGGGGAGATCTTGTAATTTGGATTACAGGGGCACAAATTACAATATCGTTCCAGTCTTTAGAATGAAATTGTGTGCTTTATTATCCTCTACAGTTGCTGCCATCCTGTTCAAATGTTTAAATTGGTGAAAATATAGTTAAAACTGATTGGTAAGTAAGACTTTTTTTTTTTACATGCTAGAAAGTCAAGAGAACAGATTAATATCATGCTTTTGTTCACAATATGAACATTTAAAAAAGAAAAGCCTAAACATAAAAGTCAACGGCAGAAGTTAACTTCAGGCTGTTTTCCCATCATGTGTAGTGTGATCACATTAAAAGCGGAAACACTGAAGCCTAATAGGGGAAATGGAAAGCTATGAAGAAGCATAAAAGAATAGGAATCACAAGCTGGATGGGAGGAACACAAGGAAATACTGACACAGGACAAAAGAGGAAATCAAGTTCAATCACAAAACAAGAAGTTGTTAGAAACTAAATTAGTAATACAAATTCCCTGAGAAGGTAAGGGGAGTATATTTTTGTGTGCGAACTATAAAAATATTTCTAGAATGCAAAATGTAGGACTAGTATGAAATATGTATTTGAATTACATGAAGCTGCTATAAGGATGTGATAGTAAAAGTTTTTTGTTTTTTTTCTTAAACAATAAAGATGTTACACTTACCGGCTCTGTGCCATGGTTTTGCACAAAGCGAACCCAAACCTCCACTGGGGTCACCTCTCTGCCACGCGCTTAGCTCCTCCCCTTTTGAATGTGACTTGCTATGGGGGCACTCACGTAGGCTCTATCCCGAGCCAAGCTGCCTATTGATATGCACAGCATAGCTCAGCCTTCCCCCCCTCCTCATAGGGTTTTACTGACAGTAGCAGGCACCACTCGTCTACCGTATACTAAGGGGTTGATTTACTAAAGGCAAATAGACTGTGCACTTTGCAAGTGCTTTACAAAGAATACTTAATCCCATGGAAGAAAAATAAAAAAGGAAAAACTGCTTTGCCTCATTGCCGTAAATTTGATTAGCAGTATAGTTGGCTGGCTGTATCTGAGGTGCAGAGTTCAGGGTTCAGGAGTGCTTTATGTATAGAGTGCAGGGTCCAGGATTATGCTACGTACAGAGTGCAGCAGTGCACTACATACAGATTGCAGATTTGAGGGTTGTGCTATGTACAGAGTGCAGTTCCAGGGGTGCCTTTTACACAGAGTGCAGGGGGTGTAAGGGTGTATTACGTACACAGTGCAGAGTTCAGGGGTGTGCTGGTACAAAGTTCAGGGATGTGCTATGCACAGTGCGCAACCTCAACCCTCTCCCCAAGCCTCCTTGCATCTCTACTATTACCTGGCTCTGCTATAGTACCCCCCTGTGTAGGCAGATCTACTACCTGTGTATTCACTCTTGTATCTCCCTGTGTAGGTGGCTCTAATTTGCCCTGCAAGGAGATCGTTCTTGCGCGCTCAGATTCTGGAGGTCCATCCCCATCGTGAGTGCGTGCAGGGATCTGTTAGATCCAGGACTTGCTGAGAGCAAAGCTGTTCCTTGTAAACAGAGAAGGCTTCTGTGTTTACAAGTAACAGGAGGGAGTTGGAGTAAAGGGTGAGAGCAGGAGGAGGTGGCCGAATGGAGTTCCGCCACACCTTCTGGCTGCAAAACTGGATATGAGGGCCCACATGACAAGGCCTGGTGGGCCAGATTTGGCCCAAGGGTCTTGTGTCTGACATATGTGCTCTAGGGCAACTGCACTTGCAAAGTGTACACCCCATTTGCATTTAGATGATACATAGGGGTCGATTTACTACTTCTACAAGGCCAACTCCAACATCATGAAAGAAACCTCTTGTGTGTGAAAGAACAAGACAACAGCAAAGAGATTTAAAAGCAAAAGGGAATGGAGAGCTTAGAGTGTAGTTTATACACTCAAAACAACTCATCCTGCTTACAGTAGATAGACCTTTAAGTCAGAAAGTTTTCATTAAAAACACCAGGTCATAGTCCCTTGTATGTCACCAGACAAACGGTTATACATTTTGCAGATTGTACTCCTCAAATTAAAACACTGGCCAAGGTATGTGTGCTGTAGATTACAATGATATAAATTTCAAGATTCTTATCTAATAGTGAGTTACTGAACATGTAACACTTATGTGTGTGTTATTTCATTTAGAACACACAGCATAAACTTACAATGATAAAATGATCAGCTAGGGGTAAGGATGTGCTTCAAGGAGCACCTCTTGTTAATATTGCAGATACTCATACGACTTAAAAAGATACAATCATTAGCATGCAAGTGTTAAAAAGAGATTTGAATGTAGGTCAAGGAGCTATAAAGAGGGATGCAACAAATTGCAAGCTTATAGATAACATTTCAAATTTTAAATTTTCCTGAAATGAACACAGGAGGTAAAAAGGCAAAACTGACTGCAAGCAAGCACAGAGTTCAACCCTGTAGGAAAGATAACATGCAATGGAGAACATCTCATTGGACAATAGGTGCTTCCATTAGGGCAGAATATCAGAAAAGTTCTTACAAATGCTAAACATCATTCATGCAATGCGCTTGTGCAGATTACTAGAAAGAACATGTATATTATTTGTGCACCGTTTTCTGCATGTGTATGCATGGGACATTTCAGTGCATGGGTGAAATTCATCCATCTGGAATTTTTTTAGTAGCATGCACAAATTGCACTGTGCTCTCCTTTAAAACATATTCTCAGTTTATATTACAAGAATATCTGATATTATTAAACAATTTGCTCAAGGTAATCCAAATGTTAACCTCCGGTTTCAAACTCGCTAACTGCAGTAACACAAAGGAGATGGTAATCAATGGTAGGATTGCATTACACTGCACTAGATTGTGGACAAAGTCTATGTTGTCGATGTAAATGTACCAATGGAAGTGCCAGTAGATGGTTATGGATGAAACGAGATATAAAGTTCCATCTCTGAGGATTCCTGTCCAACAGTAAAGGGGTGCAAGAAGAAGAATTGTTCTATGTTGCTATGCAGAAGGGACATGAACAGCAAATGTAAATTTGGAATAAAAATGGAAGACCTCTTTGAGGTAAACATCTTAGACAAGATGTAACATACATTTTCAGTGGGGAAAAAAAACGAAATTGTTTATTACCCCTCAACATGATAAATAGCAATTTAAAGGAGATTTATCCATTGCAAGTGATCTATGCCAATTACAAGGTTCACATGGAGAGGAACGTGCCACATGTAATACATGAAGGGGACAGAAGAGGCTGATTGATACCTGGAGTGGTCTGGCTTTTTCCTGTCATGTGAAAAAATGGGGCAGGATTAAAACATACTGGAAAGGAGGAAGAGGAATGAAAAATGCAAAATAAGAGCAGCAGCATGACATGAAATTGGAAATCAAGAATGCAGTTTAAGCACTACAAATAAATAAAATAAATAAAAATGCAGCGTTGTATAACTGTGCTGATCATTGCCCTCAAAACGTTTTTCTGAATTATATCATTGTAACCATTTTTACTTTGTAAAGTTAGTGATGACTAAGAAAAAAAGGAATATTTAGCCATAACAACCCAAATAACAGCCCAAAATATGGCACCAATTACCTGTTCCAGGTTTTGAAAGCATTGCTAGCTCGTTTAAAGAGGTATCCTTCCATAACAACACCATTCTCTGCATCTGCATTGCACTCATAACTGGAGTCATCAGCAGATAAGCCCTAATATTAAAAGGGATGGAAAAAAAAAAAAACAGAAGGAAGTGAGGAATATGTGACCATCTGCAAAATCACAAAAGGAAATTCTAGTAATCAGCCATCACTAATGAAAATCAAATATCGGATTCAGGAATTTACAAGCACTGCTAGGGATTCAGAATATCTCGACTGCCCCAGAACTGGCTTAGCAGAAAAAGCAGTTTATAGAAAGGCCAACACCTGCAAAAATGACAGTGTTATTATTAGGTCTGATACTATAACAAGCTTCCTAAGGTAGTCCATCATGTTGTAGAATATAAATTAGACCCAATAGTATTCTTGAGACATTTACTCTGACAGCTGGCTTACCTATGCTTGTAGTTTGTGAGCTTCTCACTACCATCCTAAAGTGGTTCTAAAAGAAGGTGTTTTTTTTTTAGCTTCATGCATGAAGGTAAAAAAAACTTCTGTGTACAGCTTCCATATCCCTCCAGTCTCCTTTATACTTGTCTGAGCCCGATGTTGATCCAGGGTAATGCATGAGATCATCATTGCTACTCTCTCCTTGTTCACTGGTTCAGAGACATCAGTGGGAGCCATTGACTCCTGCTATTGTCAATCACAGCCAGTGAGGAGGAAAAGGGAGGAGCAGTACCGTGTGGCTTGGAAGCGAGCCTGCATGAGTGACACCATAGCAAGCAGCTTGCTAAGGGTGCACTTAGCAGGGGGGAGGAGCCAGGAGTTCCAGCGGGGGATCCAAAAAGTGGAGGATCACGGCTGCTCAGTGCAAAACCATTGCACCAAGCAGGCAAGTATACAATGTTTTGTTATTTAAAAAAAAAAAAAAAGTACATTTACTTTAAACTCCTTTTTAAACCACAAGAAAAGAAAACCTTAAGATTACAAGGTAATTAATTGGTGGTACATGAATCAATGATTGCTGGGGACACTCTTCATAAATATGGCTGGAGCTTCTGGTTGTTTTAAGTGGCTATACCTTTGCAAGATCATTTTCTGAACCTACATCCACTACTCTGTTCAGACTATACTAGCAGAGCTCTAAGCTTCAAAGTTATAAGTGGGCCATAACGATGCAGATCCCTGCTGACAAAGCAAAGTACAACTAGGAATACCTTGAATATTTACTTGTTGACAGTAGCTTATATTCAGAAAAATGGCTATTCTAAGAACAGCCAGTATCATGTGACCACCTATTTCCACTTACAGCCAGATCGAGAAACCGCTTTAGGCACTGCACACCATAGCAGCTTCCCAATCCTCCCCTGCTAGCATTAAAAACCTCTCAATGCGTTTCAGGCAGATGTTTGCCACAATTCATACTACTACAAAGCAGGGATAACTATAAATTCTGCAACATATATGGGCGAAGCACCATTAAAACACAGAGAAATGATGAACTTCACATATAACTAAAACACCAAAGCAGTCAGAATTGAAAAAAATTACAGTCATTTAACTTTGTTTTTATTCAAACAAATACATGCAAAAAGCCATGTAAAATTGTGGACATGTTAGTATTCAAAGCTGAGTATTTTTACTGGCACCATATAAATAATTCAAAGAATGATGTTTCAACTGCAGCCATGACCTTGATTGGAAACAAAAGCCATGCAGGAGACAATCAACTCGACATACTAATGCTCAGTGAAGGTCTTCAGTGTTTACTGAGCCTTTACACTGCATTTTTGTGCACACTTACCTTCTGCTGAATTGTTGAGTGTTTAAGCTCCATGTCTCTCTTTTCCTTTGCAGCATCCACAACAAGGCAATCCAACTAAAAAAGAGAAAAAACAAACAGCCGGTCAAAATCTGTCTATACTGTTTATTCTGTAAAAGGTAGTTTTCTTTGGATCATATACACTGCTATGCATATAGAATATATAAGTTTTAAATATTCTGTGCTTACCCAAAAAAACAAAAATGAAATTCTGTGTATAATTTAAAAAAAAAATAAAAATGGTTTGACCTCACTGGAAGATGGCTGCTTAAGACGAGAGCTCCCGCCACTATGGGTCTTTAACGTTCCACAGGAGGCACAATTCACCCCAGATAGCCACAAAAGCATGGGGACGGCATCCCGCTCTCCTCACGAGCAGCAAGGAGGATTGAGCCAGAATACCCCGGAGTTGTTATAGACACAGAGAAGCAATATGGCAGCTTCCCAACATGGTCAGTCACAAGCTGCGGCTCCTCCACTGACTTGAACATCGCCCGCACACACTATGACAGGGCCTGGGGAGAGAGCAGTGATCACCCCCAACAGCATCCCAGCCTTCAGGACCTACGCACCATCGCAGCAGATATAAATGACACTTTGTCAGCTGCTATATCTGACCTGCGCCTGGACATGCACGCCTTTGCTGACAGGGTCCATTAGGTAGAGAGGATAGCTGCACAGCATGACACGGTCCTCGGCTGAGTGACCCACAGGTAGATGCCCAAACCCTCCAGTTGAGAGATCTCCAAAGCCAAATGGAAGATTTAGATACTCGAGGTAGATGCCATATTTTGAGAATCCGCAGCCTACCAGAATCTGTGGAAACGGAGCACCTCACTACCACCGTTACAGGCCTGTTCAATAATCTCCTGGACTGGCCTGCACAGGCGGCCGTGGAGATGGAGAGGATCCATCGTGCATTCAGACCTTAAAAAAGGGAGAGAAACAGATCCCCCCCCCAGGGATATAATCTGCTGCCTCATGGACTATAAACTTAAGGTGGTGATACTCAGGAAAGCCAAGAACAGAATACAGCTTTCTTATGGGGGTGCAGATATCCATATTTACCAAGATCTCTCCAGCATTACCTTACAGCACCACAGAGACCTGAAACCTCTGCTAGATACCCTGTGTTCCAGGGGCATCCACTACAGATGGAAGTTTCCCTTTTGTCTCTCCTCCACACAAGGCCATGTGGTGCTACTGCAAGTACCCGAGCCCCTCCAGCTCTTCTACAACACCCTGGTCATATATATGCCCCAAACTGGTATGCTGAATTCCGCTGCACCACCACAAGACAAGACACATGCCGTGAAGAACCCATGGCTGCAGTAAGCACAGTTTGGTTCAGATGTGTTTTTTTCCTTTCAGTTTGTTCTTCCTTGCCCGCAATCTTATAACTGTCTTTTTTTTGGTTCAGTGCAACTCACTCTGTTACAGTTACCTCGATTACACATAGAATTGACCTGTTGAAAGATATGAACATTCTGTCAGCCTCCTTTCATTTCACTTGCTTCCCTGCTATTTGGCAGCACTCCACTACTAACATATGAGAATACTGATGCCAACCATAGCA
The DNA here is from genome assembly GCF_037356315.1 of Lithobates pipiens. Lineage (NCBI taxonomy): Eukaryota > Metazoa > Chordata > Amphibia > Anura > Ranidae > Lithobates > Lithobates pipiens. The sequence goes on along the minus strand of NW_027507758.1, from coordinate 348,767,345 downwards.
TGGCACACCTGCACATCTTTGCCAACTGCCCCCATCTCAACATGAGGTACACACTGACAATACAAGGGGCTAACTCTCCACCTGAGGCAAGGAATGTCATAGGGGGCATAAGTAAGCTCGAGCTAACTCTCGGCATTGATAGTGCCCGCTTCACAGTAATGCCAGTTGAACCTGCAGTATGTAAAGCTTAATGTAAAATATGTTGCTATAAAAAGGTGATGTATGCTTTGGCCTCTTACAATCAATATTACTACAAACCCTTGTACCTCTTTCCCCTCATTGGGGCTCAAACAACCTCATTCCTGACGACAGAAACGTTCAGTTCCCCCCCAGCTAAAATGTGCACAAGGGGCATTTCCCATTTCCACAGAAGCTCCAGTATACATCCTTGTACAATCCCAAAGAGACTGCTCTGAACCATGCACTGTTCTCTGTATTTGCAAAAGGGTGATCCAATACTCATTTAAGGGCCACAGGCAGGCGATTCATCCATCCCAGCCCCTAAGGGGGGGGGGGGGGGTTAGTTAGGCCTTAGCACCTACCACAATTCAGTACTCTATTGTCCGCCATCTGTGGGGAGGGTGGAGGAGATGTACCGATATAGGAGACTTCTTTGCTGTGAGAATACACTGAACAGCACACTGCAGCCTATTGCCTGCACTGCTGATCAAGTGAAAAAATAGCAGTAGAGCAGAATTCGATCAGTAGATGGTCTTCTATTCAACCACAGTGGCCCACACATGGATTGAAATTTGCCTGGTCCCTGCTGAACTGGCAAAATTTTGATCCACGTATTGCCAGCTTTAGATTTTAAACTGCAAACTCCCCAATACTTCAAATGTACGTTAGTAGGGAAAATACAGTACTGTACAACATTCTTTGTGACTGAAAAGTGCAGATCAATCTCTAACTTTGTCTATCTAGTTATCTTAATGTAAAGATAAACTCACATTCTAACAGCATACACAAACAGACTGACTCCGATACAGACCAAGCAAATATATTATCATTTTTAGCTAACCTGTATATGGTTTCTCTAGTGACCTATGCATAGAGGAGGAGAATAACCACTTGTATACCGGGGAGATTTTTTAATTACACACACTTTAAAATCTGAATTTTCTTTTTGCTAGAAATTCTTTAAACCTCCAAATAATGATATCAATTTACTGAAAGTAGAGGCCCTCGAGAATAAAATGGTAGTAGGCATAATTTTTTTATGTTGCATGATAGTTGCGCAGCTATTTATTTCAGGAAAAAAATGCACTAAAATGAAATGGAGTGCCAACAAAATACTATACCCTTTTTTTGGTAAAATATAAATAATGTGGTTGCATGGAGGAAACAGAGTAAACAGATCAAGCTTTAAAACTGTGCATACCAATGAAATTGCGGAAAACTATATAGTACCCAAAATTGTCCATAGGCAATGCTTTAAAGAGGCCTCACAGGCGATTTATCAGTTTAGAGCCCTGTAATTATTGGTCTTACTCCCATCTCCACAATATAAAGGCTAATCATTTTGTAGTCCCAATGTAAGGACTGGGTGGGTTATTTCACACAGGAAGTGAGCATGTGCACAGAACAGCTCTGGATTTCTGACAAGATTGAATGTTTAACAGACCAAAAGGAAGCAAATAAAAAAAAAAAAAAAGTTCATTGTTAGGATGTACATATGCTTTAATTCATCTAACAAAATCAAGCAGTAATACAATATTGTGCTAAAAGTTTAATTGGCATGAAGACCTGCCCCTTTTCTGTAGTATGCAAATATAAACAATTGCATCTCTATACCCAAGAAAAAAAAAAGAAAAAAAAAAAAAGGATAAAGCGCCATGTCTCTGCCATCAAGCGGTAGGAACAGTCGTTTTTAGATATGCCAAATAATTACCTGTTTGCCTAAATTCTGCATGTACGGCTCAAGTTCACTGAAAAGGTCATAACCTTGGTGGAAGAAAGCCAGATGGGCATACATAAAGGACAGCATCTGTTAACAAAAAAATAAAAATAAACTATTAGGCAAGAAATTCCTTGCAGATAATTATAAACATGCAGTAATTGCAGCAGACCATGCACACATCAACAATTCCCTGTGGGTAACATTACAGGTCTCTTTAGGGGAAAAAAAAAAAAGAAGGAAAAACACATTTAAAACCCATGCATTCAGTGACTCAGCAAAACTGGTACAAACCCATTCTCCTGGTCCTACAAACACATTTTATAAAACCTACAACATTTCCCTGCTGTCAGCTTTCTTCTAGAAAAAGCCTATGTTTTATTAGCTGTAAGCATGTTATAGAGCTCTGTACTGCGAGCAGGGGGGGACTAAAGCAGCTTGTCAGAGTTCTGCTGCAGTAGCAGCTCATACAGGAGAGAGATACAGATACACAGCAGCTCAGAACCTTGCTGCAGACAAGAAGGATGTCCAGAGATCAATACGCTGCTCCAAATACAGAAAAAGTGCACGGTGCACGTGGGGATACTGCAGAATCATTCCCTCTCCCTAGGGTATTAATGAGTGCACAAATCAATCTAATGATGGACAGAAAGAGGTAAATCATTTGACCATTAACATTTTAGATGTAAATAGCTTTTATTTTCCTTTCCATTTAAACTTTTTTTTTTTTTTTTTTTGTTAAAGAAAACCACAACAGCATTATGGATCATTTTCTGGAAGGATTCAGAGACGCAGAAGTTTCCAATTTCACCAACCTATAAGTTGACTCCGACTTGTATTTGGTTTTAATTACCAGCACCGTGCATATCACATGGTACATTCTGCCGAGACTCGCTGAGATATGTTGGCTATGCACTGTGACCAGAGCATAAATGAAACAGTAATTATCTGCATTTACCATTACTTTGAACAGGTTACTTCGCAAATTAAAGAAAAAAAATCTCTGGGGAAAATTATGAGTTTTTAGTACTTAAATAAGGAAGATGTGCATCAAAATTTTAGTATACAAGAGGAACTGCTGGTTAACATCAAAAACGCGGTTATGAACTGAAATTAAGTAGCGTGGTTTAAAGAGACTATATGCAAATAAAGAATAATACTGTTTGAACTATATTTGATAAATTACAGCAACCAGTACAAAGCAACTAATAGTAACCAGCTAGAAAAGGAAAACTATTTCTGGTTTAAAGTTGCTGCATTCCACAACCCATAACTGCTTGGGCTATCCTAGGCTACCCCATTTAAAGGCTTCTGTTAAACTTTGTACATGGAGTGTAGCCTTCAGAAGAGATTAACAATTAACTTTACCCACTTCAGCTTTTACACCCATTATGGAACAGGGCAAATTTAAAAGTAGAATTCTAGGCAAAACTTTTTTTTTTACATTTAGGATAAAATAAGAGAGGGTTATAACGTCTGTCCGATTTTTTTTTTTTTTTTTGCCATTTGTGTCCCATTGCAAAGATTTCCCTTTGCTTCCTGTCCCATAACCAACAAAGGAAGTGAGAGAAATTCCCTGCAAATTAAAGGAAATTCCTTGGGGACCCCCAAGTCACCAGAACTAGTTTCCCCCTTGAAACATTTCCCCTCTTACTTTTCTGGGACCAACCCAAAATTTGTGTTTTTATTTTACTTTCAACTATAATAATAAACAGCACAAAAAGAGGGCGAATCTCCATAACAGGGGCACAGACAGGTGTTCTAATACTTTGGGTGACGGCACCACGCATTGTCAAAATGCTCTCCCCTTCCCTGTAGCCACCACTGGCTGACACGGCATCATGTGACCAAACCGAAGTAGCCTAGAATAGAGAAGTATAACTTTTTGTTTATTTTTTTTAAAACAGGTTAGCCAGCATAGGTGTTAGGAGGGGGGAGTAGATATTGGTCTTTGGCGATATTGTCTTGTAAAAATAACATTTTTTTTATGCAATCCATAAAGTAAAAAAAAAGTAACAAAATCGGAAATTAAGTGTTACTATAGATAAAAAATAAAATCCCATACTTTTCTATTTAAAATGACACTAAAATTATGAATAAAAAAATAGTATTAGATGAATTTACAATCAGAATCTACTTGGTGATCAGCCTTTATTTTAAAAAAGAACTGTAAACCAATCATGGGCACTTATTATCCATCATCAATCAGTGACATAAAAGACAATAAATCCCTCAAGAGCTGTTCTATATTTCAAGGTGATAAACATACATTTAGTACTTACAGATTTTAAAATCTCAGATCTCTTTTTGGACTGAAGTACATTTATCTGCAAAAGAGAAAAAAAAAATGGAGGTCCATTAAGCTGACCACTGGTATACCATTTATAGCATGCAAACCACTGCTCAGTATGTATAATATATGAGCTTTCGCTAATAAGATAAGCATGCACAGTTTCCAGTGCAAAGGCCACGTCTAATTAGAACTCTGTAGAGGTCAAGCTAATGTGAACATTGGAATTTGCATTAGCAATTAAATAGCAACTACATAACGTTCTGCAGGATGTATTTTTAAAAGACTGTCAGAGAAAGAGTGTGTGTGTGTGTGTGTGTGTGTGTGTGTGTGTGTGTGTGTGTGTGTGTGTGTGTGTGTGTGTGTGTGTGTGTGTGTGTGTGTGTGTGTGTTTCAGAATAGGAGTGAGCTGAGCTGGGAAAGTAATGCGTGTTCACATCAGTTATGAGGTCATCCAAGGAATAGATCTATGTGTGAAATATACCCTGTTTAGGTCAGAGCATTTTTCACTTTTCTTTTCACTTGAAAGTGGAACTTCACTCTCGCAATCAACATTGATTATTTTGAATCCTACTGCTGCTCGCATTAGTAAATATTTGTGTGTTTTAAATGTTTTTTTTTTGTGTGTCATACATCCTAAGAGAGTCCTCAGGAGGGGCTTTCTCAGCTAAGCACACTCTTATGTGCATGCTTAAGCTAAGGGCAGGTGGATTCCAGGAAGTATATGCTACATCAGGGGTCAGCAACCCTTTTCCAATTAAGAGCCAGATTCAATGTATGTGAATGCATGGATGGTTGCATTTACCGGCTAATAAATGAAGATAATAATCCTAACATAGTAATACAAGTACAGGTTTGCCTCACTTTAAGGTGCTCCACTAATACAAAGCCAGATCACCCTAAGGGAGCATACAAGTTCACTCACTCGAGGCTCTGGCATTTCATTTCCGCAGGGTCTCCCACTCGCCTACACCCCCGTCAGTTGCGCTCATTCAGTTTCAGCATGTCTCCGGACCCTTTCCTTGTGACACCAGGCCAATGATGCTGGCGTTATAAAGTGAAAATGGTTTTCACTTTATATGAGTGCCCTGATCCCTATCCCGCTGTATGACTATAATCAACAAAACACAATAAAATTTGAACAACATTTACTTTTAAACATGAACAACAGAAAAGTATATATATATATATTATTTTTTTTTTTTCTCTCTGGACCCCTTTACATTACACTGACCCCCTACACACACCCCTTGCATATTACACAAACTCCCCCGCAACTCTGCCCTTTCCTACCTTGCCCCCATACAGAAAGGAAGACAGAGAAGAGCGAAACAGGGAGCAGGAAGCTGAGCGAGACATCGAGAGCTTCCAGGGTTAATATTTCATATTACCAAGCTGGTGATTGATTGCTAGGACCACCTAGCAACCCATCACCTGGAAAGTTAACTCCGGCAGCTCCTGCTGTCTTATCAGCACTGCTGTGTCTTCTCCAGTGTTCTCATTCAGCTTCCTGCTCTTACTTAAAATGTCCGTGGGCCAAGTGCACATGAATTCATCATGTGCAATTACGGGCCAGACATTTAGTGGCAACAGGCTAGACATTAAGCGGCGGCTGCCCTGGTGCGGCCCGCAGGTTGCCGTCCCCTGTGCTACATGAATCATTTGCCCTTACTCAAAATGGCCACAGCCAGAAATAGCTAGGGGTGCTTTTTAAAGTGATTTTTCAGCAAAATAAAGCACACATTAAATAGTGTTTTTGGTGCTCAGATGCAGCGAAGATTCACTTTAAACCAGCTATAAATATTACAGGATAAGCATAGACAGTGTTACGTTCCAGTGACATCAAGTGACTATCCTTGTGTCTTTTGAAGTAGAGCATGACAACCCCTTCAGCCACATGTTAATATCTATGATTAGCTTGCAGAATTCTGGCTTCAGCAGGAAACGTTATTAGGCCCCTTTCACACTGGAGCGGGAGGTGTTATATTTCCTTGAAAAATTTGTACAACAGAATGCTATTGGCTCTTGTGCTTGTGATGTTTCATTTGTGTGCATCCTTGTGTTCATCCTTAGTGATCATTTCTACAATGCCAGGTTTTTTTGTTGCCGATTCTTTGAAGTCATTCACATTATTGGTTGACTAGATGACCTTTTTTTCTTGAGTTGATGGGGTCGGCTCAAAATACAGTTACTGCATACAAAATTTTGATATTTGCTACTTTTATCTGAATTTCATGATGACATGCTGAAATACTCAATAAAACATTGAATTGAAAAAAAAAATCTTGGAGGGGGGGTATGGGGGGCAGGGCCGAGCCACGCTTTGTGTCTATGGATGCACACAGCCTGGCTCAAGATCGAGCCTTCACGTCTTCCCCATGGCAAGCACTTTGATATGGGGACAGATGAAATAGGGAAGACAGCCCTGGCGAGAGACCCCAAAAGAGGAAGTTCGGGGTACTATGTGCTAAACCACTGCACAGAACAGATAAGTATAACATGTTTTTTTGTTACAAAAAATGTAACCATTTACAATCCCTTTAATAGAACATGCTGTGTTCAAAGAAACACAACAGAATGCAAAACAGGTCACATGCAGCCTCTAAGCTGCCATGTGCATTGCTCAGTTAAAGGCATTCTGATTTCGCAGACCTGATTTTGATGCAAAAGCATTACACCCCTGGACAGTAGGGGTGCAGAATTGAATCACTGCATCGCAATTCGGGTGTCCCTGATGCGGCATTGATGCATGCAACTCAAAAAATTTATGTCGGGGCGATATCATCCCGACTTGCCCTGCCCCTCCCGGGAGAGCGCACCAAGCGTGTCTGTCAAATTAACTGTTTTGTAATAAATGCAGAGTTATAATCCATTAAGTGATGTCAGTAAAGAGGCGCTGTATTGCGCTTTTTAAAATATATACAGCTTCATACCTCATTTCTTAGTCTGTGTATAAGCCGCTCATGTGAATGCTCAGTCTGGCCCGCCTCTCTCATGTCTCTCCTGACGTCAGCCATGCCCGCCTCCCTTCCAATCTGACAGCTACAGTCGGTGGGCAGGGTTGACAACTCCCACTGACCTCAGGAGAGATGTGAGAGGAGAGCCAGGGCCAGGCAGTCACATGAGTGGCATATATATTACACACACACACACACACACACACTAAGAAATTAGATATGAAGCTGCATATATTTTAAAAAGCACATACAGCTTGGCACTTGATGGATATAACTCTGCATTTATTACCACACAGGTATTTTAACAGCAGTATGTAGAGTACAAATGTGTTTGTACTCTACTTACATTGGCTCCTACACGTGCTCTGTGCTGACATTTCCCCGACTTCCCCCATTTGCACATTCCACTGTGTTAACTCCTGGTGTGCTGGAAGGTGCAAACAGGGGAGCCCAGAGAAATGTCAGCACAGAGCCAGTAGTACAGGGAACTTCACAGGGCTGGCGGTCAGTTGTGGATTCGAATCCCTCCTGACCTCCCATCAGCCGTGTGTGTAAATTCCTGTACTCTGTAGTGCATTTTTTAAAGCGGTGTTCCACCCGTTATTTCATTTATTAAAAAAGTCAACAGCTACAAAAAGTTTAGCTGCCGACTTTTAATAAACGGACACTCATCTGTCCCATGGTCCATCGATGTGGCCACACGGAGCCCCTCTTTACTTTTGGGTGAACTCCACTTTAAAAGGAGTGAGATTATTTTTAATTCAAAGCAGAGTTCCAGTAAATTTTTTGATTATTAAAAGACAGCAGCTACAAAAAGGTGTATCTTCTGACTTCTAATAAAAAGACACTCACCTGTCCCGCAATCCAGAGACATGGCCACCCGAACCCCCCTTCCTCTCCCCTGCCTGTCCACAGCGCTGGCAATACTACTTGTGGGCATCTGGCTGCGACAGCTTGCAGCTTCACAGCTGGGTGCACATGTCTCACTACGCTGTCCTGCATAGCCAGGCAATCTCCTGGGACTTGTGATGTGTCCCAGAAGATTGCAGGGAGGAATGGCCCAAGCAGAAGTAAGCGCATCAGTAATCGTGATGCATCGCGGATTCAAATCGAATTGTTGACAGATAATCATAATTTAATCTAATCATGGGACCAGTAAAGATGTGCACCCCTACTGGACAGGGGCCTAAATTCTGACAATTTTATACCTTAGGGACATCATTTCAAGTTTCACAAAGATATAAGATGGTGGTCAGAAGATACAACTGCCAAATAATCATTCTTTACCAAACTACAATAACAAACAAAACAGACAAGCAGCTCTGCTTGGGAGCTCCCGTCAATTACCTCCCTTGAAGAAGGTGCAGGGGGAGTGTTGTGTGTTGGTAGTCTGGGCTGCCTGTTCGTGTGGACCAGATCAGTCAAGTTTAATGAATATAGGGGCACACATGTACAATAGCACAAAAAAGATGAGTGACAATATGAGTGCGTGCTTTGCCACCCGGAAGTTTAGGGAAGCCGCACTCAAGATCCTGGAAGATGTGGCTTAAGGGCAAAAGAAAGTGAGTGTTTCAGAGCATGATGGAAAGGAAATATTTTTTTAAGGTCTGTTAACCTAACATTTACAAATGTGTTGTTGCTAAAAAAAGATTAGGTTATATAACTACTTTAATATTCAGGGTTGGTTGTACAAAGGACTAGTGTAAATTGGTTAGTATTCATTCATTTGGATTAGGAAATCTTAAAACTCTTCATAAAAGTGTTACACAAGGGAATTTCTGTACAGTATAAACCACGTGAGAACTCTTGTGAAATGGAGGTATAGTAATGATGAGATCAGGAAGTACCAAGTATTTCAGTTACCTGTAAAACGTAGTCTAATGCAATGTGCCTGAAGCATTTCCGTGTTGCAGTAAGAATGTTAGTAGCTTCTTCTACCTCATGTTGTTTGGTCCGTTGCACCTGAGCATTTTTTGCCAAGGCATTTTCTTTTTCTTCACTGACTTTATCAAATTGTTTTTTAGCATCTTTGAATTTTCGAAGATCTCTGAAACAGAATAAAATTGCTTTGTTAGAACAAACGCAGAACTCAAGCTCCATTCACACTGAGATCTGTCATGCGACTTTGCACAAAGACTTAAAAGTCGCAGTGACTTTGAAGATATGCCTGCACTACTTTGGTGCGACTTTTGACACAAATTAGATCCATTGAGCGTAAAGTCAGATGAAAGTCTCATCAAAGTTGCACTGGAAATCAAGAGAGACATGCTAATGTAAATGAAGCCTCAGAGTATTCATCAAAATAGAAGTTAAGTTTAAACTTTCATATATACATCCATCGTGTGAAAAATAAAAAAAATGATAAACAGACCATATAACAAGCTCTCAAAACTACAGCTCTCCATTTCTGGACTTGGCTTAATAAGAGGTAAAGTAGCTCATGTGCAATAGAACAATACATACAATGAGTGACCTGCTCCCTTGCATTGTTTTTGCAGATCACTGGACTGAACTCAAACAGCACTGCATTGGACTTTTCTAACACTATGGAGCCCATTTATAGTGCAGAGCAGACATCACGATACACTGGACACAGCCATGTTTACAGCGCACCGCGCTGTGTTTTCTGAGCCATTTATTTATATCCAAAAGGGCAGTTTAGAGCCTAGGCTGTCACAATGAATTATCTCTGTGCAGGGAGATTTCTGATTAGAGGAAAGGCAGGACCTATAACGGCTCTCTACACCTTGTTTTTTACTTCCATTCAGGAATGGTACTGCATCGGAGTTGGAGTCGAAGGTAAATGTATAGAAAGAGGACAAAACTCTGGATAGCCGCACTCTGGGTTGAGTAAAAATTAGGTGCCTTTATTTCTTCAAATACAAGTGCAAAACTCCATTGAACAAAACATCACAGCAAAGGGGAACAAAAAAGGTTTTTGAACAACGTCTGACACGTTTCACGCTACAAACAGTGCTTACTCATAGCTAGTCGAAGGTACGTGGGGCATAACGCAAAATTTTGTAAAGCACATAACTACTTTTAAAATGTGGCTGTAGTTTTTTTTTAGCCATACCACAGCTTTCTAACTGGGGTACAGAAGTGGATGTTGTAAGAAAAGTAGTAGGACAATGTCAAATGATCAAGCCAAGTGTCCTTACTGTGCAGTGTGTATAAGCACCTAAAAAGCCAACTGGATAAAATAAACATTTCAAGGTAATACATTTATCAAGAAGGAGCTAACCAATGTCAACTTACTCTTTCACAAATGACTGGAGCTGTGATTTGATTGATCTTTGGGCTTGGTCAAACAGGATCTGAAATAACATCATCTCATTAGAACAAAAAGGGAAAAAAAAAATAAAGGATCTCAAAAGTTGTTTCACACTCTACTAATGATTTTCATACTATAACCATAAACAGACAAATGAGGGCAAAACACGTGTACTTCCTAATATATTGTATATACTTTAACCTCTCACATATTATAGTGCCTTGAAAAAGTATTCATACCCCTTGAAACTTTCCACATTTTGTCATGCTACAACCAAAAACCTAAATGTCTTTCATTGGGATTTTATGTGATAGATCAACACAAAGTGGCACATAATTGTGAAGTGGAAGGAAAATTATTTTTCCAAATTTTTTACAGATAAATATCTGAAAAGTGTAGCATGCATTTGTATTTAGCCACCCCTGTCAATACTTTGTTGAACCACCTTTCTCAATTACAATCTTTTTGGGGATGTCTCTACCAGCTTTGCAAATCTAGAGAGTGAAAGAAATGTTTGCCCATTCTTCTTTGTAAAATAGCTCAAGCTCTGTCACATTGGATGGAGAGCATCCGTGAACAGCAATTTTCAAGTCTTGCCACAGATTCTCAATTGGATTTATGTCTGGATCTAAAACACACGAATATGCCTTTATCTAAAGCATTCCATTGTAGCTCTGGCTGTATGTTTAGGGTCATTGTCCTGCTCAAAGGTAAACCTCTGCCCCAGTCTCAAGTCAAGTCTTTTGCGGACTCTTAAGCTGGATACACACTATACAAATTTTTTGCTTTAGATTTACCAAAACTAGGGATGCACCGAATGGGTTTTTTGGTGCCGAAACAGATACCGAAAATGAAAAATACACTAGGCCGAAAACCGAAACCGATACCGAAACAGCACCGATACCGAAAATGACTGTTTTTAAAAAATATTTTTATACAGGAGGTGGTCAGAGACTGGGGACATGGTACAGGAGGTGGTCAGAGACTGGCGACATGGTACAGGAGGTGGTCAGAGACTGGCGACATGGTACAGGAGGTGGTCAGAGACTGGCGACATGGTACAGGAGGTGGTCAGAGACTGGCGACATGGTACAGGAGGTGGTCAGAGACTGGCGACATGGTACAGGAGGTGGTCAGAGACTGGCGACATGGTACAGGAGGTGGTCAGAGACTGGCGACATGGTACAGGAGGTGGTCAGAGACTGGCGACATGGTACAGGAGGTGGTCAGAGACTGCATGCATGGTACAGGAGATGGTCAGAGACAGGGGACACAGTACAGGAGATGGTCAGACTGGGGACACGGTATAGGAGACGGTCAGAGACAGAGGACGTGGTACAGGAGATGGTCAGAGACTGGGGATATGGTACAGAAGATGGTCCGACTGGGGACATGGTACAGGAGATGGTCAGAGACAGAGGACCTGGTACAGGAGGCATCCCCCATTGCAGGCCAGTGTCCCCCATTGCAGCCAGTGTGCCTGTGCCCCACTGCAGCCAGTGTGCCCCATTGCAGCCAGTGTGTCCCATTGCAGCCAGTGTGTCCCATTGCAGCCAGTGTGTCCCATTGCAGCCAGTGTGTCCCATTGCAGCCAGTGTGTCCCATTGCAGCCCATTGCAGCCAGTGTGTCCCATTGCAGCCTGTGTGCCATTTTGCAGCCAGCCTGTGCAGGGAAGAAAGCCGCCTCTGCCGCCTGTTTGATCACAGCGCCGGGTACATCACAGCTTTCATTTCAATAGCTGTGTGTTCCCGGCCGCGCGCTGTCACACGCAGCCCCCCCCCCCTTGTCCGGGCACTTTGATAGACAGATCATCCGTCCAATCCTGCGGATGAACTGTCTATCCAAGTGCCCGGACAAGGGGGAGGGGCTGTGTGTGATGGCGCGCGGCCAGGAACACACAGCTATTGAAATGAAAGCTGTGATGTTCCCGGCGCTGTGATCAAACAGGCGGCGGAGGCGGCATTCCTGCGCTATACACCCCCCATGATGGGCGTCACCAGGGGCGGGGGCAGAGCCCTGCCCCCACACAGGCCACGCCCCATTTTCGGCTCCATTATCGGCTGTTTTTCTCTTTCGGCAAATTGCCGAAAAGGGCATTTTCGGCCGATATGTTTCGGCGGCCGAAATTTCGGTGCATCACTAACCAAAACCATATAATATGAGGTCAAATCTAAACACTTTCAATTTGTATACAATCAGGCAGGCCTTGGACTACATGGAAGGTAAATCTAAAGGAAATACAACAAAATTTGTAAAGTGTGTATCCAGCTTAATACGTTTTCTTTCAAGATTGCTCTGTGTTTGGCTCCATCCATCTTCCCATCAACTCTGACCAGCATCACTGTCCGCACTGAAGAAAAGCCTCCCCATAAAATTATGCTACCACCACCATATTCCATATTTCATGGTGGAGATGGTGCATTCTAAGTGATGCGCAGTGTACGTCTTCGGCCACACATAGCGTTTTGCTTTTAGGTCAAAAAGTTGAATTTTGGTCTCATCCGACCAGAGCACCTTCTTCCACACGTTGTTGTGTCCCCTACATGGCTTCTCGCAAACTGCAAATGGGACTTTTTATTATATTATTATACACGATTTAAACAGCGCCAATAGTTTACGCAGCACTTTACAATGTATAGGGGGACAACACTATTACAGAACAGTTCAATACAAAAAAGGTACAAGACTTCTAACAATAATAACAGTAAGGACTTCTAATGGCCTTCTTTCAACAATAGCTTTTTTCTCGCCACTCTTCCATAAAGGGCAGATTTGTGGAGTGGCCGACTAATAGTTGTCCTGTGGACAGATTCTCCCACCTGAGCTGTGGATCTCTGCAGCTCCTCCAGAGTTACTATGGGCCTCTTGGCTGCTTCTCTGAGTAATATTCTCCTTGCCCAGCCTGTCAGTTTAGGCGGACGGCCATGTCTTGGTAGGTTTGCAGTTGTGCCATATTCTTTCCATTTTCAGATGATGGATTGAACAATGCTTAATGTTCAAAATTTGGGATATTTTTATATAACCTGTCTGGTGTGTTCCTTGGCCTTCATGATGCAGTTTGTTCACTAAGTTTCTCCAACAAATCTCTGAGGGCTTTACAGAACAGCTGTATTTATACTGAGATTAAATTACATACAGGTGGACTCTATTTACTAATTATAATTATGTGACTTCTGAAGGAAATTGGTTCCACTAGATTTTAGTTAGGGGTATCAGAGTAAAGGAGGGCTGAATACGAATGCACGCAACACTTTTCAGATATTTATTTGTAAAAAAACATTTGAAATCCATCCATCATTTTCATTCCACTTCACAATTATGTGCCACTTTGTGTTGGTCTATCATATAAAATCTCAATAAATTACATTTTTGGTTGTAACATGACAAAATGTGGAAGGTTTCAAGCAGTATGAATACTTTTTCAAGGCACTGTAACTCCCCCCCCCATTTTGCTTTATCCAAAAAAGACTTTGTGTTTCTCTGTGGGAAAACAATAAGTGCAGACTTTCACTTTTTTTCCTTGAGGGAAACACCCTCCTTAATTTGCACTATACTGTTTGACCATCCTTACAGGATTAATCACACACGTGTCTCACATACACAGAGAAAACATGTAACCAGTATCATCATAATAGCAGTAAAATTTTTATCAGTTTCCGTTCTGTAAATTCCACTGAGGATTTCCTTTTCCTCATATATTATCAAGCCAATGTCCGAATAAGCCAGCAAACAATACTCCTGTTAATCATTGCAATGGCTTCAGGATGCACTGAAAGCATAGGTTAACAGCCAATAAGGACCAACCCCAAAGGAAACATTTTTTTTCCGGTTTTGAGTGAGAGAGGGTAGAACATCTGTCAGGTAATACTACAAATAAGAAATGGGAGGGGAATGGTGCACACACAAAAAATAAGCAGCGCAAACATATTACATGCCTACAATACCCGAGTAGGACAATATAAAAGTTGGTCATGGCCATCTTGAGCAAGGGCAGATGATTCATGTAGTATTTACTTCCTGGAATCCATCTGCCCTTAGATCAGGCATGCAGGCAGGAGGGTGTGCTTAGTGAAGACTTCTGGGGTACATGACATTTGCCTAGGTCTGAAAACCAAGAGGTAACTGAAGAGATGTATTAAAAGAAAGAAAACAAAAAAGAAAAAAAGGAAATATGATATACTTTCCTATCCATTTACTAATGCTAGCAGCATGAGGATTAAAAATAAACAGTCAGTGTTAGTGAGAGAGTGAAATTCTGCTTTAATCCATTCCCACCGATCGTACGCAGATGTGCATACTCGGCTTTCGAGGGTTATATCGGGATGAAGCCTGCAGCTACAGGTCGGACCAGGTGGTGCTGAGTAGTACCAATGGGTGGAGCCAGGTGGTACAGGCGGTGCTGAAAAACCTTGCTCAAGAGTGGACTTGGTGGGCCCAATGTTTATTAACTGTTTGGTACAGGATCTCCCAATTCCCGGTGAGGGTACTTCCAGTTGTTGATTGGTATGGAAGTCGCTCAGGGGAACTGTTGGAGATATCAGAGGTCTCTCCGGCTGGTGCAGTGAATGAGGATATCTTTGCTGGTGGGGCTGAGCAGTGGTCAGTAGAGGGCGCAGATACTGTCTCACCTGCTAGACCTTATGAAAAGGAAGGGCAGTAGTGGAAATTCTTTCTGTCACTGGCCAAGAGGTGCAGGTTAAAGTACCCGGAGACGCTGTGGGAGAAAGTGCTGAAGGTATTGGTTGCGGTAGCACTGTAATGTGTACACCAGTTGGTATTATCACAGTAAGGAATAAGTTGTGCTTGGGTCAGTGTCATTTGTTAGGACAGGCGCCCATGGAGAGTTGGACAGCAGGTGAGGTGGAGCTTGGTGATAGTTCCGTGGAGCATAGTCGCTCAGCTGTGTGTGGTCCCTCCTCAGGACAGGTCCTAACAAACTCTGAAAAAAGCACTGATGGTATTGGAAGTTGGGATCTCAAAATTGGTGATCTGCTAATGATTGGTGCTGTTAATAATGATGTGATTGCCATGGATAACCAGAGACTTGTATTAGGACCTATAGCGAAGGTTAAAGCTTATGTCAGTGAGTTGAAAGGAAGGATCAGGGAAAGCAGAGTTTCCCCAAGAAAAATGAATAAGCTCAGGGACCCAAAAAGAAGAGGGAGAAGTCTGAGGATGGGAAAATATAGGACCCTGTTAAGATCCAGAGAGGGACGTGCCTGGAAGCGCACCCGAAAAAAAGGTTGGGCCTACGTGGCTAACAGCCAGCACAGAGGTGTCCCAACCATGACGGCTTCTGGTGTTCCTCCCTCCGGATCGAAACAAAGGGGGGGGGGATATGTGGTAGTGAGGTACCCCACCAGTGTTTGGATAGAGGATTCTCAACCAGGCAGGTTGAGGGGCTCCAGTTTATTTGCTTATTTGGGAGGAAACTGGCTTTTCAGTTTCCTCATTGTTTGCTAAAATCCGTTTTGGGGATTTCGTAGCGATCCAGGTAGGATAAAATCCCCAGTCCTGGGTCCAGGTTTTGAGATCAACCAGCATACTGACTGGTCAGGTGTGTGGTGGGCTATTTGTAGACACCTGACCATGGTTCTGGGCTCCAGCCTCCCAAGGAGTCCAGGCAAGCAAGGGAGAAGTGTGCATGTCTGCACAGGTCGGTCTGTCAGAGCAGACAGAGGGTCCAAGCTTGTGGGCTGAAAAAGGAAGCTGCAAAAGAGTGCTGAGGTACTGGGTGTACAGGAACTCTGTTATAGAGCCGAGAGGGCTGAAGCAAAAGTCTGAGCAGCAGTGCTGCTAAAGAGAACCAGGTGGCTTGGTATTTTTGGGTTTACTTACATTGTTGCTGTGGAAAGCTGAAACCCGTGTGGGAAACTCTTCTGTTATTGAACATTTTCTTTCTTTAATAAAAGTGGGCCTACAAGCCCTTAAAACGGCATATCTGGCGTGGACTCAGCTCACTGGTAAGCTCTACCCTTAAGCTAAAACAACCCCTGATGTTAAATAAATATATATATATATATTTGGGGGTTTTAAGTAATTTTCTAGCAAAAAATAGGGATTTTAATTTGTAAACACCAAATGTCAGAAATAGGCTTAGTCATGAAAGGGTTAAACAGTGCAGATGCTACCTCGCTGAACTCCCACACCCAATACCAGCTTCACAATGGGGAACAGCAATTCCTCCAATTTTCAGCTCACAAGAGGAGTAACTAGCCTAAGCAGAAGACCCGGAACTCCGGCTGACTACTATACCAGATTCAAAGCTTGGAGTATGACAGTCCTCAAGACGTGCTTACAACAGGGTGCCCAAAGGAGCCAACTGTGAAGTTTCCTCCCCGGCCCGTTCTACCCATTGGATCAGCAATTTCCAGTAAGCCTCCTAGCTGCACTTACTCCGAGTCAGGCAGCAACAAAGAGAATGGTGACTTCACGGGATCCCTAGAGAAATACTTTTCTCTATTACCTACAAAGAAAGATTTGGAGGCCATTATTAAGATTGCCATAAGCGTGACATGGACGACCTAAGCTTGAGCCTGCAGGGCTCCCTCAAACAGAGGCTAGCGAGAATGTCATCACATCATTCCTCTCCGGGTTTGTCGAACACCAGACAGTACTGTCAGACCACCATTGACAACTACAAGTTCTTTTTTCCTGTATAGATGACCTAGAGGATCGCCATAGCAGTAATAATATACAACCGCGAGGTCTTCCAGAGCCGAAACAACACAACAACCTTCTTCCAACGTCCAGGGCATCTTTTACGCTTTACTAGGCAATACAGAGACTGAGCACATCGAAATCGACAGGCTACACAGGACCCCAGGGTTCTTCAACCCCAACATAACCAAGCCCCGGAAAGCGCTTTCCAGAGTCCACTTCTTCAAATTGAAAGAAACGATCCTTGCGAAAGCTAGGGAGAAGGGATCCACTGATTTTGATGTGGCCTAAATTAACACATAGCCAGACCTTTGTAGTGCTGTAGGTACTGCCTCTGAGATCTTGTGACCCATCTGACTGGAGTATTCCTCCGCATTCCCTTAATGCATGGTTGAGACGTGGTATCCCTCACATTAACATGTCTGCTGCTGTTTTTTCTTCTATGGAAATATAGGAAATGTTTTGTTTGCGATTTGATCATTAGCTTTTATGGCCATCAGCCGTGGGTTCCCCTGGAATGGATTTCTTTCCTGCTCTTCTGGTTATACCTGTCCGGTAGACACCCCACTTTGCTATAGGTCTTAAACGTTAGCAAGGAAGCTAGTTTTTGTGCAAGATATTCTTGTCACTCCACACACTGGCAGCGGTCTTGTTTCTGGAGGGCACCCCCATGGTGAAGGGTCATGTTTTGGTCCCACTTTACAATACAATGCAAAAATCAGTTATTAGCTGCTCTAATGGAGAAGAGGCTTCCTTACCTCTCTTACCCAACTAATCCCACCCATATCCACCCCTCTAGTACAGGTTTTCATCAGGTACAAGCTACAACCCTTGATGGAGCTCATCCCCAATAGGCTTCAAACTTGGAAATTTGCAACCCTTCTTGTGGCCGCCGTTGGAAATTTTCCAATATTTTATATAGATGGCCTGACTGATTAACCAGCCGGATGACTCACTCTCACTCATCCTTTTTATTTTATTCTCGTTCCTCTTTCTTGCTGTTTTTTTCTCTCTCTCGCTACTCGGTGTCAACTCAAGTCTAAAAAAAAAAAAAAAAAAAACACCCTCTCTACTCAGCGTTAAGCAATCAGATAGATTAACTGGGCCACTTAGGTACTCAATTATGTACCACTTTTAGGAACTCATACAGTATTCCAGATCCACAAAGTTTACAGGAGAATTTAAACCATACGTAACTTTTTCATACCAGATTAGTAGGATGCAGAAAGATCGAAAAATCACAAAAATGGTCATGACTTTCTGTTGAAAGGATTATCGCACTGTGATGTCTCTTTTCAAATTAAGTATTCGCAGTGACTGTTTTACTATGATGGAAATGTTAAACTTTTTGCTTTAAAAATAGTATTCCAAACCAAATCGTTGATTTTTAATATTAGGTACATAACAATTGGCATATAATTTCAGCGCCTCTAAAGCAGGTGCCTTCGTCCCACTTAACAAAATACATTATTTTTGGTCTTATGTATATTTAGTCATTTAAGAACTCTGCCTCACTGAAGAAATCAAACCTTGGCACATCATCATGTACACTAATCCACTCCTGATCCTATAAAGATGAGCAGATGCTGTAATCCAAGACAAGACAAGACAAATGCCAGCTGCCAGTTTGCACAGATCAAAAAAAAAAAAAACGGGTATTGCGGACGTTCTGAAGACACAGCTTGTATTTCCTGCAACTAACAAGAAAAGTCTCCATGTAGTTTACAAACCCTCCTTACGCTAAAACCCAAAGCTTTTGAAGCTGTGTGCCAAAATCAGAAACAAAGGCATATGTTAAAAATGACCACAATTAAAGGGGAATTAAGTCCAATGACATGATCAAAAATAGCAAAACTTATACAGTAATCCAAACAAAATCAGTCATAATTCAGTTGTCATTTATTATGTTAAAAGAGGACCTGAACTGAAACAGACAACAAAAGGCAGAGGACAAATGACTAGTCTCCAATATTTTCCATGCTCTCCCTGTAGCTGATCTTTTCCCCTGGTCTGACATACCATGCCTTGTTCTGCACTGTGCCGAAGTCACTATCTTTGTAGAGGAGCAGGACTTTACTTTTTCGTTTCAGAGCTGCACCCCTGATGACTAGTGGATAATTTCCAAGGAGCAGCATAAGAGGTAAAAGCAGCACAGATCCACAGAATGAAAGAAGCAGAATCAGAGAGATTTGTTGCAATGAAACTTCCCCCTTGGCAATAAATACAGTGAGAAACACAGCAGTGAGATGGCTAGATCACATTCCAGATCCCTTGAGACTGGCAATCAGAGGCAGCACCGACTTAGATGATCTCACACCGAAAATATTAAATAAGTCCACTTTTTAGACCACATTATGCCCATATTTAAAGGGGTTGTAAAGGTAAATGTTTTTTCACCTTAATGCATTCTATGCATTAAGATTAAAAAACATCTGACAGTGCCTGCACCCCCAGTCCCCCCGTTTTACTTACCTCACCCCTCGAAAGTCCCGCGCTCGTCCCCCGACGTCCTTTCCACCTTTCAGCCTGGCCGCTGATTGGCTGGAGTGGATGGAAAGCAGCGCTGCTGTCAATCACATCCACTGACGCAGAGCGCCGGGGGGCGGGGCCGTGTGATACAGCGAGCAGCTTATAGCCGCCGGCTGTATCACGGGAGTGCGCCCGCAGGTGCTTCTCACCATGCAAGGGAGCTCGCATGAACGTGAGAAGCACCTGTGGGAGGAAGCCGAGACAGCCGCCAAGGGACCCCAGAAGAGCAGGTTTGCGGTCACTCTGTGCAAAACGAGCTGCACAGTGGAGGTAAGTATAACATGTTTGTTATTTAAAAAAATAAAATAAATTCACTTTACAATCCCTTTAAGGTTTAACTACGGGGGTTTCTTCTGCCCTGCAGAAGCTGTCACTTTTGAATTTTGTGCGGCTGTGTAAGGCACTGCTCTCGCACAGCTGTGTCATTCATTCACTGAACTACAAGCCTCGTCTGCCACTGTGGTGACTGCCATACTTACAGTTCACTGAAACTTCCTGCAGCTCACCAACTAAAAGCCCATACCTCAATGCAGACAAAGGAGCTAGAGGAAGAGTCTGTAGGAGCCTGTGCATTGCACCCACAATCCGTTTATTGCAGAAACAAAGCTTTGCAGGCCTATTTGCATAAAAAATAATAAACGCACATGTTTTTTCTGCAAATATGGGTGCATTTATTATATTCATGCAAAAGCTAGGCTTAGTCTTTCAGTTGCGAGGCTGTAGGCATAATCAGGGTACTCCTCAGGCACAATTAACATTTCTAGATTTTTCCCTATAGCATGGCAAATCTTCAGCTTTTGAGTTCAGGCTCACCTTAAAGTGTTATTAAGCCCAGGAGCCTGCATTCACTATATCTGGTCTCCCACAGTACACAAAACTTGGAAATGCAATAGTTTTAGTAAATATAAACTGCTAAATACCTTTTCTCATCAGCAGTATATAGCAGTCTTGAGACTTCTATCAGTGTCTGTTTAAAGCTTGTAGGAGGTGTTTTTATGCTCCCCTGATTGTTCTACGAGGATGCCTGACCCTCTGTCTGGACAGTGCTGATTGGCCCTGTGCTAATCACATGCACTCTCCCAAGAAAAAGAAAAAAAAGCTCTCACAATACACAAAACTGAGCATGTGCAGCTTGTCCCCTAGCCCCTTTACTCTGTATAATCAGGAGATATATTGGGGATATATTGGGGACTCTGGAAGAAGGAGGAGGTCAGAGGAGATGAGATCTAACAGCCTTACACAAAACAGAGGATTAACCCCTTAGCTTCCACAGCAGGTATAACAAGCATGCATTACTGCATATACAGACTAATTTTACTGTTGTGGGATTAGTAACACTTTAAGTGTTCAGACGGATATGCTTTTACCGGACAGCACTGTGTTACACAATACCACTACTATAATAAATAATTTGTGACTTAAGACCAATCTTTTCCATATAACAATTTGATTCTATGAACTGCATAAAACCAGTGGGATTTAAAGGTGTAATAAAGGTCCGTGCCACAATTGTATTGTAGCAAAAAATATTTTTCCTCCCTCTCAAGCAAGGGAGCAAAACCTTTTAAGAAAAGTCAACAAAAGTGGTCTCACTAAATTATTAAGGCTCACCTGAGTGTACTGGAATCCTAGGTAGAATCGCGGCAAAACGTGACTCGTTTATTTCTTAATGTCACCCCAAACGCGGTGCGATTTTTGCAGTGATTGTCAAGCGGCAATAAAAAGAAAAATGGTACACAAGCTTCTTTGGAGCATTTTTTGGAGTGGAGGGAGGCCCATTCAAATGAATGGTGCCGCCCTAAAAACGCACCACAAAAAAAAGCCTTAACATTACAAATCAACCTCCTGGATTTGTTTTAGAAATACATGTATTTGGGGTCTAGGCACAAATACAAACTGTCTCAGTGTAGTTGTGAAAATCATAATATAGTGGAAATTAATATCAGTTAAAAAAAAAAAAAAAAAAAAAACTCAGTTTATAGCTATAGAAGACCCTTCTTTAGACCATTTCCATGTATGCACTTACATTATGAAACTTGATCATTTCTTCCAGACTGTCAGAGAATTTTGTCAGGCTACTCTGCAAAAAAAAAGGGAACAAACATACATAATCAGATTTAAGATAATAAGAATTGTAGTAGCCTATAGCAAACAAAAATAAACCCCTTTCATTGATGTGTGTCTAAGTAAACTGAGATCTTATTAGTTGTTACATTCTGCACAATCTAATGGCATAACTTCACTATGCTCCCTCAAAACCACAATCTACCAAAAGCAACATCCAAAAAATCCTACACAGGTTTCAACTAAATCAAAATTTGATGGGGGGCTAGGCAATTCCACCTAGCTCCAAAAGAAGATTCAGCAGCAGAGAGGAAATGACAAATGCTGCCCGAGACTAAACAAACCTACAACTTCACCTGGGTAATTCTAAACTCCAGATGTACATAAAAGACCACTATTTTTCCTGGCATATGATTTAAACACTGTATACTGTTGCTTTAAAGGACCTGAATCCATTTTTAAGGGTCTTTTAACACTCAACGCCTCGTCCTCACAAAAGGGTAGTTAGTATTGTCAGCCACTTAGGCTCTACTACATTATATAGAGCTTTCAGGTTAAAGGATACGTTAAAGCGGAGGATCACACAAAAATAGAACCTCCACATTTCCAAACACCCCCCCCCCCTCCGGTGTCACATTTGGCAGCTTTCATGGGGGAAGGGGGTGCAGATACCTGTATAATACACGTATCTGCACCTACTTCTAGGCATAGACTCCCACGGGAGTCACGCCCCTTCACGGAACCCCCCTCCCCGCTGTGTTCTGGGAAACACACAAGACCCAAAACACAACGGGGACCAGTTATGACGCGCAGCTTGACGCGAGCATGCGCAGTAGGGAACCGGGAAGTGAAGCCGCAACGCTTCACTTCCCAATTCCCTCACAGAGGATGGTAGCGGCAGCAACCGAGAGATTGATCGGCTTCGGCTGCCTACATCGCAGGCACCCTGGACAGGTACGTGTACATTTATCAAAAGTCAGCAGCAGCAGTATTTGTAGCTGCTGGCTTTTAATATATATATTTTTTTTTTTGAGTGGACCTCTGCTTTAACCTTTATAGTTGGGGTAAAATGTGTAACATGCCCTAGGATGAGCACCCTAATAATTCATTGACAATTCCTCCAGATTTGTAACTGTCTGCTCGTACAGAGGTACAGGCAGGCAAGCTGGAGGAAGTGTCTGCAGAAGCCTTCCATTGCAGTAGATCAAGAGGTCGCAGACGAACACTCTGCTGGCTCATTAGAAAAAAATAAATGCCAATTTTGTCCTGCGTAAATATATATATATATATATATTTTTTAAAGGTAAACTTAGCCTTTAATTTTAGGGGCAAGCTGGGGGCAGGTCAGAAACCACACTGCACTACTTTACCGCATGAAGAAAAGCAAGGTCATTGACCTGGCCATACTGTAAAGAAGGGGTGCCTTGGTGAAACAATAAAACAATTACTGTAAGCTGAAACTTTAGCTCTGCTACAACAGGCTTATGGTGAACATTCAATCATGAAATCAAGCGTTTTTGAATAGCATAGGCAGTTTATGGGGGAGAAAAAGATGATGCAAGAAGAGGGCAGCAAAAAGTGCAAAGGACAGATGCAAATGTGGACAAAGTGTGAACCCTTGTACGCACATGCTGGTGTTTTTTTTGGGGGGTTCATAACCACAAGGGGATAGTTCACTACGCGTTCATAGAATATGGTACAACGGTCAATCAAGATTGTTGCTTGTAAATTCTGAAAAGGTTTTGGGAATCTGTTCAGAGGAAAAGACCGCAACTCTGTTCTGACAAGTGGATTCTCCACCACAACAATGCTCCCCCACAAGATTTTTTTGTACAGTCTAGTCCAGTTTCAGATAAAAGTGGTCTCTGCAGAGGATTTGCTGCAAGATCTTTTATAGGTGGTGGGAGAGGGCTCCCGCCACTCTCTGGTGCCCTCCGTTGCTTCCCGGAGCCACTGGCAGTGGCGGACGCGATCGGGTCCTCTTCCTTGTTAGGTATGGAGCTGACTGAGGGCGAAGATGGCCCCGCCCAGCTCCTCTATACCATTGCAGGGAGGGAGCGACGTCAAAACGACACTTCTGCCCATGCATTTTAGTGTAAATATGAGATCTGAGGTCTTTTTGACCCCAGAGCTCATATTTAGGAGGTCTTGTCATGCTTTTTTTTCTATTACAAGGGATGTTTACATCCCTTATAATAGGAATAAAAGTACCTTTTTTTTCTTAAAGAACAGTGTAAAAATAAAAAAGATCAAATAAATAAGGAAATTCTCTTCCTCTGGGATCCTGGCCCGTCCCTCGGGACGGCGCTGGAGCTTTTGTCACGCTTCGCTGCCGTGTCTGGTCTGAAGGTCAGCAGGGACAAGTCCCAGATTCTGCCGGTGGACCCGGGTGCTAGGAGGCTGGCCGACCCATCACTTCCGCTACAGTGGGCGGAAAACATTAAGTATCTTGGTATCAACCTTTCTCCCAGAATACAGGACTTTTGTAAGCTTAATCTTCTCCCTATCCTACAAACTACACAAAATAGGCTTAAAGTGTGGGCTAACCTTCCCCTTACGCCGATAGGTCGAATTAATTTAATTAAAATGAAATTGCTTCCCCCTCTCCTATACGTAATGCGCCATTCTCCACTGTGGATACCCAGGGTTCTTTTTCAAGGATTAAACTCTCACATATCTATTTTTTATGGGGCACCACACCTCCCCAGTTCCGCTTGTCCATACTACAGAGACCTTGGGCACAGGGGGGTTTGGCTTGTCCTGATTTTTTCCTTTATTTCATCACGGCGATGCTCACACATCCCCACAGCTGGCTTGCCTCGGACCCCACCAACGCAGCAGTTGCCTTGGAGGCCTCAATTGTGGGATCGTTTGATGCACTGCGGAACGTTTTGTTTAGGGGCCCTAGGGCTCTGCATCCTCTTACTACCACGATGAGGACGGTGCTGAGGGCGTGGACTGGGGTGGTCGGCCACCGGCCGGCTGAGCTTCGGGTACGCTCTCCTAATACTCCATTGTGGCTCAATCCCTCCCTACCTGAATTCTACTATATTCCGGATCCGATTGTGTGGGCGTCGAGGGGCGTTCGGTATCCCCATCATATATGCGAGAATGGTGCATTACTGACTTTCGACCAGCTTAAATCTAGGTTTGACTTACCCAATGTGTACTTCTTCTGGTTCCTGCAGCTTCGCCATGCATACGGGACTCGGTTCGGTAGTTCGCCTCTAACCCTATATCAGTCTAATATGGAGCTGCTCCTGCAGAGACACTGCCTAAACCATTATCCACGATTTACAAGGCTTTGCAGCCCTCTGTTCATAGTGGATTGGAAAAACTGCAGGATTTTTTTTGGGTGGAGGAGCTGCCGGGGCTGGATGGGGAGGACTGGGAGGATATTTGGGACTCCCCCTTTAGACACTTGGTCTCCTCTAGAGACCGACTGATTCAATTTAAAATACTGCATAAATTTTACTATACCCCATATAGGCTTCATAAAATATATTAAAAAAAATTTACTTTTTCCAAAAAAGATAGTGCTTGTAAGACCGCTGCACAAATACGGTGTGACAGAAAGTATTGCAACAACTGCCATTTTATTCTCTAGGGTGTTAGAAAAAAAATATATAATGTTTGGGGGTTCCAAGTAATTTTCTAGCAAAAAAAAAAAAAAAAGAAGATTTTTAACTTGTAAACACCAAATCTCAGAAAGAGGCTCAGTCCATAAAGTGGTTAACAGTGCATTTAGCGGTTTACCTGAAGTTCAGCTTAAAGCGTATCTAAAGCCCAAACCTTGTCTTTTCTTTTTAGTTTTGGAAGGGAGAAGAGCAAGAACCTCTGTCCTTTATTTTGTTTGTATCCCACTGGAATTGAGATTTGGGCTCTCCATTTTTCTCGGTGACCCCTATCCCCAGAACAGGAATGGATGATTAAAAAAAAAAAAAAAACTGGCCAAGGTTTCAGACATCCCCCGCTATACTCAAATCAGATAACCAGATGCCTATATGCCAAGCAGACATACTTGCTTGAAAATGGCAGGTGTTTTTTGTGCTACTCAGTTTATTATTTATAATCCCTAAATCTGCTTGAGAGCAATGCCAGCAATTGAAGGAAAAGATAAAAGAAAATTCTGCAGCAGCACAGTCACTGAGTGGTCTGTTATCAATAGTGATGGTGTAACAATGGCATAGCTTCATATTGTTCCGAGTAGAAGCTGCTTACTTCAATCACTTTATCCTTGCTAGAATATTGGGCCAGGTCCCGGATTCCATTCATAAATTGCTTGTTGGCAGTACAATAAGCTTTTCCAGCATCGATCATTCCAATGCATAGTTTTACCAGCTGAAATAAAAAAAAAGTACAGCATTTACCAGTTCAGATCACACTCGCTGTGCACAGTTACAGATCAAATCCCACTTATTTACCTTGACAACTAACGAGGGTTGGTTACTTTTTCTGCAATGGACACATGTCACTTGCAGTCGGTAAAATGTATAATTCTAAACAGTTTTTATTCAAGTGCCGTGTAATTTATTCAGAACTATGAATCAAACAGCAAGAGCTTCAATAAAATACATTTTCATCATCAAATGGCTCAATTCACACCAATGAATTCACAGGCATGATGAATCACTAGGAGTGAAATATAAAAATAAGGAGTCTATTAGAAATGTACTTATTATAGAAAGAGGCAAGAATCACATATCTCTGTAGAATTAGGGCAGCATGAGGGAATTAACGTTAACGCTTCAATATATTTAAGACAAGTATGACTGAGTAGGTTTACCTTGTCAAGCTTCTGCTCAAGTTCTGATACATCCCCTTCAACTTCTTCTAAAGCAGCTCTGTAGGATGGAGATCAAATTTAGTTAAATTTTGAACCAAGGACAACCCGAAAAGGTACAGAAATAATGAGCCATAAAATACACCAAGATTGTCATGACAGCTTAATATTATCAGTGCCTACTGTCTAACTTCAGACCTAATAAAAATGTTAAATATTGTTGTGTGTGCAGCATACAAAACTATTCCAATTAAAAGATCTAAAATTAAAAATAGATTTTTGGGAAATATTGTTTTGGTTGATAAACAGTTTTTTTCAGTATTTTGAAAACAGTTTAACTGTAGTTAAAGCCAAAGCTGGCTGTATTACTGTGGATCACAAAAGTGCAGTTTGCTTTACACTTTTGTGACCTGTTATTAGCAGACAGTGGGCTGAAGCCTTCATCAAAAGCAATGTTTTTGATGAAGGCTTTGGCCGAAAAGCATCAGCATTTTTGTATGATGTTATTGTTATAATGCTACAATTAAAAAATAAATTCTATGGAGAAGCTGTCGAGTTGCTGGTTTGTACTTGTTATGGATTCTCTGTGAACTCAATTGGCCAGAGCACCGACCACTCTGCACATCAATTACATTATACAGTGGTAGAGCTTGGGGGAGTTCTCTTTTAAGACAGCGGGCTGAAGTCCGCTGTCTGCTGAGGTCACAGAGCCGGTCCAAGCTTGGGCAAGATTGTGACACTGGTGTGTCTGCATCTGCCCACATGCCTGGATTGGCACCCGGCTCAGTGAGCCTTTAAGAGCCTGAGCTGCCCACTCCCCTCCCTGCCACAGCCCAGCACTCCAGTAAACAAGGAGGGGGCAGAGCAGAGAGCAGTGACTGACAGTCAGCACCGAGCGATCTGTGGCGTTAGATTGCTTCGTTCTTAGTGTTAGAGCCGGTGGGGGACTGATGCTGCATCCACCTAGGCAAGTATAGATCTGCAAAAATCCCATAATTCTCTTTTAAGAGTTTTTATTTCCCTGCATGGGCTTACTCTACCAAGGCCATGTCTTATTTATTTAACAAAAGGCAGGGGTTGACTATTGTAATCTGAGAATCAGAACATCGCAAGCGAAGCTAAGTCAGGCCGCTGGAGATAAACACGCACAGCTGTAAACAGTGTTACAAGGTCAATGTTCTCTGAAATTAAATAAAAAACATAATGCAAGGCAAGTAAGGTTATGACCAAGAATGTATGATAGACCTGCTAAGGCTGCTGCCTACAAGAAAATAGAAAGAATCAAAAAGGAGAAAGAAAGAAAAAAAAAAAAAAAAAAGTGGGGGGTTGTCGATAGGGAGGGAAAGGGGTGCGCTATATTTATTATGGAAATACACATATACAAGTTTTATACAAGCTATTAAAGGAGGTTGGGCTCCAAGGGATCAGAATAATCAAACGCTATTAAAGAATGCAGGTTTACTGCAACTGATGTAAATGTGTCATGTCTACATGATTTGCAAAGATTTGTACAAAAACTCCATTTATAAAAAAAAATGATTGCTTTTTAATTTGTCAGCAAAGTTCCAGATCAGAATTATTTTGTTGTTTTTCATCTGGTTGCTGTTAAAGTGGAAAATCAAGCTCGCCAAAAACCTTCATGAAAATCACAAGGTCATCTGAAAACCTGGAAGTACAGGAAAAGAACAGAAGGATAACGTAGCTAGCCAAGCTGTATACCAATTGGGCAGAAATGCCAGATGACAACAATTGTGGGCAGAACTTATGTATGGTCTGCCTCATCACAGGCTGCCTTTGCCATTCTTACAGCACTCAGTCGTGCTATTTTTGTTCTCTTAACGTAAGCCTGTAATTAGTCAATTCTACGCTTCAGAGCAACGAAACACTGCAAAATCAGCGCATACTAAGTGTGATACTCTGATTTTATCCACAGAAGCAATAATCCAACCATTTCCACTATTCGATTTACCGAAGAAATGCATAAGGCTTGCTGACAAGTACCGGTAACCCAGCAGAGGCTTTTATACAGGAGAGAAAAGAAGAAAGATATCCATTTGCAATTATGTTACAGCTTTTTAAAGTATCAATAGCTGAGCATCAGTAACTCCAACTTAAAAATATACATTCAAATAAAAATAAAAAGCTAACTAGGCAAAGCGGCTAAATATCATTAACATGATCTGCTTGCAACCAAAGGATTTCCAGTTCTCTGAAACCTGTTTTGTGATGCAGACAGTATAACCTTTCATACTCAGCTTTCAGATTTGTAAAATTAATGTGATAACCCATTTTGAGGAGCTTTTGGAGGTGTCAATTTTGTTGAGGTCATACGTTTATGTGCTCAAAATACTTCATCTAGCTGATGGTGTGGACTACGCATTCAATAAGTGTACATTCATTTAAGAAAATAAATAAAATCACAGGATGCTAGAAATGCTAGTGGGCATTTTTCAAAAGGATTTCTCAACAAAAGCATAATGACATGGACGGGTGAATTTACTTTGAATATGAAAAATGAATTAAAATAGTGCTTTAATTCCGTGGTGCTCCGATAGAGTTTAGTTCCGCTTAAGGCACCTTTTACATGACCAATACCAGGTTTTGCCTGTCATTTTTTGGGCAGACCTGATCAAATGGTCCATTCATCTCTATGGTCCAGGGGGGGGGGATAAATAGACCTGTACCCATTTAAACCCACCTTCCTCCAATCTGGTCTGCTAGAAACAAACAGAAGGTGAACGGTTCTCCTCTGTGTAGGCAAATTGGAGGTAGTTGAGTGTAAAGTGACAACATAGTCTGTTTACACTGTTTACACTGGGCCACCCATAGAGCGCGCTCTGTCCATGTCAGCTCTTCATAAACTGAGCGGACACTGACCTGTCATCCACACGCTCTGCTCTAATCAGCAGTGGATATGAGAGTGGACCCCTTGCTGATCAGAACAAGGACTGCCCCATGTGAAAGTCAACTTTCTGTAACCTTCTGTACTAGAGTTTTTAGCCTAGGCCCCTTTTAAATGGTATTTTTCCATCCGTCATCAGATTGGGTGACGACAGACTCTACGGTCCATCTTCATCCAATCCCCCATAGAGGAGAGCGGCGCTCTGACAGGTCCGTCCCTACACAGTGTGCAGAGACAGACCTGTCATCTTCCTGCTCAGCGGGGAGCCCTTAAAGTGAGGAGGGACAGCCAATCAGACTTTTCTGCTGTTCTTATATGCTGATAGGAAACATGCTGATGGGAAGACAGCAGAGTGAGCAGGACGATGATTGCATCAGTTTGCAAATTCCCCTTTATTTTTCAGCACCTGTGGCTGTCAGAATACCACAACAGTGCCTGCATCTAAATGGATGCAGGTGCTGTTCAGCCAAAAATCAACCAAATGAAAAAACAAACCACAGAGCCAATGTTTCTGCAAGAATCAACCAAAATTCAACCTGTGCATGGCCAGCTTAAAGCAGTTGTAAACCTCTGAATGTTTTTTTTTCCCTTACCTGTAAGGTTTATGTCATAATGTGCTAGTATCCATAGTATGGACTCTGAAGGAATGGCACGGGCGCCAATTCCTTCAGAGCACATGCACCAGTGATGTCACTGGGTGCATGTGCAGTAAATATCTCCTAAACAGTGCACACTTAGGAGCTATTTACTCTACCTATATTAGGTAAGCCTCATTATAGGCTTACCTATAGGCAAAATGTAATGTTGAACGTTTACTTCCACTTTAGGCTGGGTTCACATTGCAGCGATGCGGGAACGCCACGAATCCGCGGCGGGTTCGAGCATCGCATGCCTCCCGGCGGCAGTTCACGCTGCCCTATGCGAACTGCTGGGAGTGTCAGTGAAATGTTAATGACACCCCCAGATCAGTTCGCATATCGCAGTGTGATCTGCAAACTTGGACAGGAATCGGATCGCATGGTGTGAACACCGATGGGATCCGATTCTGCTGCGGACCAAAAAAAGGGTCCTGTGCGAGTTTGGGGCGGGTGCGATGCGAATTCAGCCATACTATCTGCAGTGCAAATCACATCCAGTTCTCGTAACCGCAGCAGTGTGAACCCAGCCTTAAGGCTGCAATGTTTAGCTGTACTATAGTCTGCAAGTAGGTCTAGGAACTTACAATCCTGGATGTCAGAATCTCAAGACTGAACTAACAGAATTACAAATCTTTTTGGCATGTAAAACCATTTCTATATACAGTATGTACTGTATATTAAACTCAATAACAGAACCTTTTCTTTTGGTCTGCTTTGAATAAAAATAATAATAATAATAAAGGAAATATAATATAGATGTCCTTGTATAGCATAGCCCAAAAAAAATCATGGAGATACAGGCAAGATATCACCAGAAATTATAATTTTTGCTTTTCAAATCAATACCATGAATAGGATATGTTCAACCATTAACAGTATTATGTATGGCAGAAAATACAAGTCAAATGGCATCTATGGTATGCAGATTACTTTGTCACAAGGGACACAACCCCTCTTGTATGGATGTGGTCTGAGTGAACCACATGTCTTCAACATGCATTAGGCTTGTTTTCTACTTCCTGACCAGAAAAAAGTATTCTTTGTGCCAAACGTGTCGACAAAACCCCCCAATACAATGGGGGTCCCTAGCACACATTCAAGCTAGCCAGCTAAACCGAATGGTATGAATGGACGGGTCTCCCGTGCCAGGCTATTTTATTCTGACAGTCCCAAGCACTAGCTGTCAGAATACCCAGTGTCCATAGCTGACTGGGTGCAGGGGCTGGTCGGCTGACAATTTTAAGAACGGCTCTTTTGACAAAGGTTGGACGTGTACTTGCTAGAAAATTGGCTGATTTAGGGGAAAGTCTAACAGTGTAAAGCCAGTCAAGGGTACTACACATGAAAACAGGAATGGACTAGAATATAAATACTGGTACCTGGTTCCTGCTGAGTTGGCTGAAATTTAAGACATGGATGACCCTGTCTAAACCATCCAGCTTGAAAAGTCAAATTTAAAAATTGACTGGGCCTGGTGGAAATATATTGGTCGATCAGTGACTGCATCCTGTCAAAAGCCAGCAGCAAAGATTCCTCCATCCACATGGTTTATTATGGTTGGTGGAATCAACCGATTTTTTTTTTTTCAGTCTGGGGCAAAGTTTGAATATGAAAGAAGGCTGAAATGAAAGCTGTAGTACCAACAATTTGATACATCAGTCTTTTTTGCATGTAAGGCCAGGTTTTAATTTTGGCCAGTTCAGCAGGAACCCGTCCGAGATTCAAACCATGTATGGGCAGGCTAAATGTACCAACTTGATCGATCTTGGCTACAACCAGCCTTACAGATTCTACCTAGTGGCTGCTATAGTCACCAGCAATAATAACCGTCTTCTGGAAGGGACAGCTTCCCCTCACTCGAGGAATACAATGGCTCAGGGGGAGGGATTACCCTGTCAACACTGTGGGGTTGATTTACTAATGCTGGAGAGTGCAAAATCTGGTGCAGCTCTGCATAGAAACCAATCAGGTTCCAGTTTTTTTTTTTTTTGGTAAAAGCTTAATTGAACAAGCTAAAGTTAGAAGTCGATTGGTGCAGCTGTGCATGGTAGCCAGATTTCACGCTCTCCAGTTTTAGTAAATCCAACCCTATCTGTGTTGATGGGGGAAATCAAGAGAAATTTAGCAGGAAAGAAATTTGTTCTGTGTATGGCATGCATAAAAGTCTTCAAGCAGACTACAGTGGTTGTGCTTGGTTATACCCTTCCGGCAATACAAAACAGAGAAGCTAAAGGGGTTCCAAAAATGCTAGAATAATGGCAAAGGGGAGCAAGATTGCCTACAGCTATACAAGTAAGCCCCAAGTATGACATTGTTCCTGTGTGCATTTTAAGGGTTAAAGCTAAACATTAGACAGCTATAGATGAAGGGGAAATGACAAACCTGGCTACCTTGTCTTAAAGGGGTGGCTGGATGCCAAGACAGGGCCTTAGGGTTTTTTTTTTTACCCTTATAAAGTGGCAAGTAAACCTACTTTTACTTACATGCCTGTAATAAGGCTTACCTGCAGGTACTGGGAATATTTCCTAAACGTGAGTAGAGATACAAAAAGCAGTGACTTCCAGAGCTAATGTGGAGTAAGAGATGTCAGATAAAAGGTATATATGGTATCCCAAAACTAGGTGGATGCTGCCTTCCTCAGATGGGGTAATCCGAAAAGAACTACAAGAAAAACAGAAATGGAAGGCACGCACACCTAGTGCATTACCATGGATAATTTAATAAGAAGAAATTTTTGTATAGCACGGGGTACAGCTAACGCATTTTGGGGGCGCACCCCCTTCCTTGCGCTAGGCTAGTCTGGTACACCATGGGCACTAGGTGTGCATGCCTTCCATTTCTGTTTTGCTTTCATCTTCTAAACCTGCACTGTTCAGGAGATAATCAGAGTGCATGCAGCCAGTGACATCATTGGTGAATGCGCTATGAAGGTCCGGACCTTCAGAGCCCATGCCATAAACAGTGGCTTATCGCGCCCCTGGCCACGCATGTAGCCGGAGGTCGCAGACCCAAAAGGAAGACTGAGTGAAGATGGAAGCCCTCAGCAGGGACAGCGCAATGCTGGAGGGCTTAATTTTAAAAAGGTAGGTCTCTCATAATGTGCTAGTTGGTGCTGCATAATAGCACATTATGACATTGCCTAGCAGGGGATTTTATATATTTTTTTTTAACTGCAGTTAACTACTGCTTTAATGCATTCTATGCATTAACCTTCTATGCTGCATGTGTCCCCCTCTCCACCCTTATAATTTACTGAGCTTGATCGCTGTGTATGAGAGCGGCTCTCCCAGCTTGGTCTCTCCTCACTACACAGATTGGCTTCCATTGCTGTCAATCGAATTCTGTGACAAGGGAGCAGGGCTGAGCCACCCTGTCTGTGTCAATGTATGAAGACAAGGTGGCTCAGGAGTCAGCCCGCTTGAGTGCCCCCATGGGAAGCAGCTTCCTATGTGGGCACTCACCGAAGAAGAGGAGCCCAGTGTTTGCCATCTGTGTCCCATTCTGGAGATTTCCCTTCACTACCTCTTCCATTGGCAAAACAAGAAAAGACAGGAATTCCCTGCATATTAAAAGAAACTCTTGGGGACCCCCAGGTCACCAGAACCAGTGGCCCCATTAGAAGATTTCCTTCTATAATTGTACTGGGTACAACTCAAAACTTGGGATTTTCTATTACTTTCAATGATAACGGTAATCAGAAGAAAGAGAGGGTTACCAACTGCAATAAAAGCCTGACAGATTTTCTAATCCATCTCCACTCTATCCAAAACGAAAAAACAAAGTGTTGCCTTTAGTTATGATTTCAAGAAAAACCCTTGGTGGATTTACTACAAATGCATTAATAAATACCCTGCATATATTTATTATGATAGGCTGAGAAATGGACAAAAAAAAAGTCAAAAACCCTCTTACCACAATACCACAGGGTATTGTGATTAGGATTGTTAAAGCGGGAGTCCGCCGTTTTTTTTTTTTTTTTTTTTAAAAGCCAGCAGCTACAAATACTGCAGACGCTGACTTTTAAAATAATGACACTTACCTGCCCAGCGCGCCCGCGATGTCGGCACCCGAATCCGATCTCTCGATCGTCTCTCGGGTGCTGCCGCCGCCATCTTGGTTATGGGAATCAGGAAGTGGAGCCTTGCGGCTTCATTTCCCAGTTCCCTACTGCGCATGCATGAGTCGCGCTGCGCAATAAGGATGGTCCCCGCTGTCTCTGGGATCCGTGTGTTTCCCAGCAGGCAGCGGGGGACTTTCGGAAAGGGGCGTAGATTCTGCGGAAAGGGGCGTAGCTTCTGCAGAATCTACGCTGGAAGTGGGTGTAGATACCTGTACTGTACAGGTACCTGCACCCCCCTTCCCCCATGAAAGGTGCCAATTGTGGTGCTGGAGGGAAGAGAGTTCCAATGAGCGGAAGCTCCACTTTAGGGTGGACCTCCGCTTTAATCTACATATTGCAGTGCCCCACCGGTAAAAAAATGAATAAATACAAAACACAAAACACATGAATACTTTCTAGTATTCAAAAGGATTATACAATTTCAATGTATAGGTCATGTTTATTGCTGAGTTTTGACCCTTTACATTTGGGTTAAAAGGACAGTCCTTCACAATGACTAAAAAAAAAATCTTGAAATGGCAAAAAATAACAGTAAATCAAAATTGCCCATAGGTGATGCTTATAAGCATTTACAGGTTCAGATTCAGTGATGCCTTACACTTTTTTATTTTACTGGTAGGGGACAGGTCCCATTTATGGAGACACCAGGAGTCGAATATACCCCTTTCCTTCTGCATTACCACTGCATCGAATCACACACAGATCATGCTTTGACTTGCTGTTAGGCCGGCCATAGAAGAATACATTTTTTTCCCTGAAAGAAAATTACTCTCCAATTGAGCTAAGCTAAGCTGTTCTTTTAGCGGGTGGGTGGTGACCCGTCCCAGCCGGGAGAACACCGAGTAATGCTAACAGCTATAGCCATTGGCAATAATCGCATGTAAAAATATGGCATGTTGGTTGAGCGACTTGGGTACAATCCATAGATGGTTTGAATCTCTACTGAACCGGCTGAGATTTGAACAATCGATGGCTGCCTTTACCCAGCAAGAGAATTAATAAACTGAAACTGGAAGCCACTTCTGTTAGGGCTCCTTCACATGGACGTGCCCGTGTACAGAGCCTGCTCTGCCCAGCGTGGGAATCGCTCCGTTGATCCCCGCAGAGCAGGCAGATGACAGGTCTGTCTCTGCACACTGTGTAGGGACGGACCTGTCAGAGCGCCGCTCTCCTCTATGGAGGAACAGATGAGGACGGACAGTAGAGTCAGTCGTCAGCCGATCCGATGACGGATGGAAAAGTAGGTTTCTCCTCCCTCACACTTTTTCCGGATTGGAGCGGGTCAGATGTCAGTGGACATGGCACCGCTGATATCCGACGCTCCATAGATGTCTATGGAGTGTCCGTTCAGGTCCGCCTAAAAAACTGACAGGCGGACCTGAACAGACAGTCCGTGTGAAAGGGGCCTTACTCAAAGAGGAGATCAAGGGACAAATGCTCTCCTGCTCGTCTCTGAATGGTAAAAAGGATATGGCGGCTTTATAGCTGGAAAAAATATATAAATGCAATTATACCAAGCTTGCTTTCACCACTTCCCACCATTTATATTTGGCATGTAGTCCTCAAGTGGTTATGTTAAAACTGTTAGTTTTGGCCATTTTTTTTTATTCATTTACATTATACAATTTGTGTTAGAAAGCTTACATGAGTGCTTTGTGGTTCTGTTTGATTGAGGATTTGGACTAAATCATCTGATAAGGGATGAATCACCAAAACAATGACTCATCCCTAAATTCTGTAAAGCAACAGTTTCGAAGGGTACATTTGAATAGGAGACTTTTGCCCAGCTTTACCTGCTGACCAAATAGAAATATGAACAATTGAATTTTATAGTGAGTCATACTACAATCCAGTCTGATCTGGTTCACACTATAGCGATGCGGGAACGCCGCGAATCCGCGGCGTTTACCCGCATCGCACACCTCCCGCCGGCAGTTCACACTGCCTTATGCGGACGGCTGGGAGTGTCAATGTTATGTTAGGCCCGGTTCACACCGCTGCGGGGGGAGATCCGGATGTGATTCGCACAGCAAATCACGTCCGATCTCCGTAGCGATGCGAGTACAGCCATACAGATAGTATGGCTGAATTCGCAGCGCTCCCGCAGCAAACTCGCACGGGACCCTTTTTTGGGTCCACAACAGAATCGGATCGCATGGGGGTTCACACCATGCGATCCGATTCCTGTGCGAGTCGGCAGATCGCACTGCGATATGCCGACGGATCTGGGGGTGTCATTAACATAACATTGACACTCCCAGCCGTCCGCATAGGGCA
Organism: Lithobates pipiens; assembly: GCF_037356315.1. Classification (NCBI taxonomy): domain Eukaryota; kingdom Metazoa; phylum Chordata; class Amphibia; order Anura; family Ranidae; genus Lithobates; species Lithobates pipiens. The sequence continues at coordinate 348,730,953 of NW_027507758.1, read as the reverse complement.
GTGTGAACTGCCGGCGGGAGGTGTGCGATGCGGGTAAACGCCGCGGATTCGCGGCGTTCCCGCATCGCTATAGTGTGAACCCGGCCTTAATGACACCCCCAGATCCGTCGGCATATCGCAGTGCGATCTGCTGACTCGCACAGGAATCGGATCGCATGGTGTGAACCCCCCATGCGATCCGATTCTGTTGCGGACCCAAAAAAGGGTCCCGTGCGAGTTTGCTGCGGGAGCGCTGCGAATTCAGCCATACTATCTGTATGGCTGTACTCGCATCGCTACGGAGATCGGATGTGATTTGCCGTGCGAATCACATCCGGATCTCCCCCCGCAGCGGTGTGAACCGGGCCTAAGCGGGATTTAAAAAAAAAAAAAAAAAAAAGACAGGTAGGATTTTTAAAAGAGACCCTTAGACCCCTTTCACACTGGGGCGTTTTTCAGGCGCTTTAGCGTTAAAAAAGCGCCTGTAAAGCGCTTGAAAGAAGCCTCATCTGCAGTCCCAATGTGAAAGACCAAGTGCTTTAAGAACCCTTTCACAATGTCAGCGCCCCGAAAAACGCTCGTAAAGCGCCGCTTAAACTAGCAGCGCTTTACCAGCGTTTTTCGAGCGTTATTGGGGAGCTTTTAACCCCTGCTAGTGGCCAAATAAAGGGTTAAAAGCGCCCACAAAACGCTGCTGCCAATAGCGTTTTACAGGCGCTTCCCATTGATTTCAATGGGAAGGGGCGCTTTATTCACCGCTCCAAAAGCGCTGCAAAGAAGCTGCTTGCAGGACTTTTTTTGACGCCCTGCCAGCGCAGTGCCTTGGTGTGAAAGCACTCGGGCGTTTACATTGGGATTGCAGTTGCAGCTTCTTTCAGGCGTATTTTTTAACGCTGAAGCGCCTGAAAAACGCCCCAGTATGAAAGGGATCTCGGTGTGAAAGCACTCGGGCTTTTACATTGGGATTGAAGTTGCGGCTTCTTTCAGGCGTATTTTTTAACGCTACAGCGCATGAAAAACGCCTGAAAAACGCCCCAGTGTGAAAGGGGTCTTATTGTTCTGCTTGGTCATAAGCCTCTCTCTCTCTCTGCCTGTCAGCAATTGTGTACCTGGGCCACAAATGCACAGCGCAACATATGTTTATGGCACAGTCTTGAGATGATGAGATTCCCGTGTGCATGTGCAGGAGTGATGTCATTGTGGTCTGGCCAACCAAGCAGCGAAGAGCCAGAACCCGGAAGGAAGACCAAGACAAGCACCATTGACAGATGGAAGTGCCAACAGGGCAGCATTGGGTCAGGATTGCGAGGTCGGTCTGCTCTGTGCCTACTAGCACATCACGGCTATAAGTTCCTGGGGCCCAATGTTTTTTTATCTTCTTACATTTTAAAGTAGAACTATAGGCAAAAAGTTTCGTTTTTTTCACTTTGGGTAGCGCAAGGGAGGGTTATAACTCCTGTCATCATTTCTCCCCCCCCCCCAATCATCTGTATCCCATTAGGGGAGATTTCCCTTCACTTCATGTCATATAGCCAAACAGGAAGTGATAGGTAATCCCTGAAAATTAGGGGCATTACTTGGGGACCCCCGGTCACCAGAACTAATGTCCCAATTGGAACATTTCCCCTCTGTTACTTTTCTGTGGACAACCCAAAGTTTGGGATTTCTTTCCCTTTCAATGATAATGGTAAACAGGACAAATAGAGAGAGTAAATCTCCCTAACGAGGGGACACAGGCAGCAATAAAAACTTTCTAATCCCTTTACACTCTATCCAACACTAAAATTATTTTTTTTGCCTTTTGTTATACTTCAATTTTAGTTTTCAGTTTTTTTTTTTGATCAGCATACAAGACAGTACTTACAGTGGCTTAAGGGGTTAACACGAGCCACTAGACCTACCATAGCAACTAAGACTATTCCCACCCTTTTCGCCCACCTCCTCCATTGATAAAAGCCATACTAGCTTTCAGTAATAAAAAGGGTTCTAGGAATATGAATAGAGATGGACCTTTCATGTAACTTCCCAACACAAGGCTCTGGGCTGTAATTGGACACAGCTGATCAGCAGGTCCAAGCCATGAATCATTGGGGGCGAGCCCTGCTGACGAACTCCTGTGTACAATCACAGGGAGTGCCCGCTATGTTAGTGTGGAACCCCAAACCTGGAAACAGAGCGTGATATACCAGCATGTCGCTCATTGCAGGCAGGCAATCTGCACCGGTCAACAAAGATCATTTGTAATCAGTATAAACATACAAACTGCATTATGACACAAATGTGTGCAGCCACAAAACAAAAAACTGCCAGTAGAATGGCATTTCATCACCAACAATGAAATACAAAGCAGCTTCCTAAGAAGTTACACTACACATGATAACATCAGAAGCTTAGCATCTGGTTGAATGATGTCAGCAACAGTAACACATCACTGCATTGTGCCGTTAGAATTTGTGTTTACAGGCAAGAGACTCGGTTGCCCCTGAGATGCTTGTTAGGAAGGAGTTGAATTTTGCATTCACCCTTATTGTAGGTGTAATCCATATATGTTTATAAAATAAACCGAAAAACTGTTTCGCTTTGCTTTTCCTGCACCTGGCATTACTTTATATACTTCAGCAAGGTCCATGTATAAGATATAAAGAAAATGATTGCCAGCAGAAAACAAGAGGAATGTTTAGAAGCATCTGTTACACAATTACTATATTGCATTGCAATTCAATCCGCAACTTCCAAAGGGGGAGCACAAAATGAAACACAGATGTTTGGTAGAAGGGTCACTGCATTTTTCTCGTCTTGGATGTTTTTCCATTATACTCTGCCAAGGGAAACATTAGGACATTTAATACTAAGCAAACTAGGGGGGGGGGGGGATAATATACTCAAACATGAAGTATACCTATTTATTTATTTTTTCCATTTGTGTTTGCTACCATTTTCATACATTTGGCAGTGCAATAAACTTTATATTATTATTTTGGTGTAAGGTATGCAAAGATTAACAGAACAAGTTTACCCATTAGAAGACTTCCCCTTAAAGCGGTGTATAGTCCAATTTTTTACTTTAACCTACAGGTAAGCCTATAATAAGGATTACCTGTAAGCAAAAAGAATATCTCCTAAACCTGTACGGTTTAGGAGATATTCCCCCTGCTATGAGCCGCCGCGGCGCATGCGCACAGGGGATTCTCAGCTGAAAGTCCGGCAGATCCCAAACCTTGCCGGGAAGAAAACTCCTGCACGCATGCACTGGAGTGACGACATCGCGGCTCTGGCCACTCACAGCGCCGGAGACGCGATACCCGGAAGACACACTGAGGAAAAATGTCAGCTCCCTTGGCGTGGACCGAGTGAGATGCCGGCGCCTCATTCTAAGGTAAGTATTTCATGATGAGCTAGTATGCAGTACATACTAGCTCATTATGCCTTTTCCCTTGCAGGCATAAAAAAAAAAAAAAAAAAAAAGTCAGCGGGTTTACTCCCACTTTAACTCTTGATCTGGGGCCAACTCAAAGCTTTCTCGGCAACAATGGCCAGCAGTACAAATAGAGGAGTGAATCCTTTGACAAAAGGTTACACCCTTGCCTTGCAATCCAAAAAAAAAAAAAATTTTGCTTATAAGTACACTTTGTTGTTAATAAAGCTAGATTAATTAGTTTCAATCGGATCGAGCTGATCATTTTAACCACCCCTATTTGTGGTAAATGGTTTGTCTTATCCCTGTAAACTAATACATTCTGATGGAGAGATTACGTTTTTGACAGACTTGCAGGTGGGATCCATCACACCTAAAAATTGGTAAGCTGGTACACTTGGTACATTCAGCCCACCCATACATGGTTCGAATCGTGGCCGGTTCCAACTTAGTGAATCAAGCCTAATGTCTTTTATTATCCTTCTCTAAAACATTTCAAAGGAAGAAGCTAATGCTTCTGAGTAGCTGACACAAGCACAATAATACATTATTGCAAAATTTGTGTGTTAGGCAAACAGCCTTTCAAAGGGTCTAATATTCTGTCACATGGGTTAAAATGTTCCTTTTCTAAAGGACAATTGAACAATGATTGTTCTGCCTTTCTTTCAGAATTTGATAGATTGCTTTATATATTTGAGGGAGAATGGAGCATACAACGACCTCCTTGCACCAAATATATGTGTATGAAGATATTATATAGACATCACGACTGACCCATCTTTGTTCTGTATTTCATTTCAATATGTAACCCTGCATTTTTTCCAAAAACCCAAGGTCCTACACGTGAAATAAAATTCTAGCAAGGTCATGAAAGAAAATTAAAATGTAGCAAAGCACAAATGGCAACTGCTTTAGTCAATTCAGAACTAGCTTTTTAAAATAAGGCTCACATAAAAAGAGCATTGCACACAACAAAAACACACAAAACTTTACCAACACATTTACAAGCCAAAAAAAAAAACTAAATGTGTAAGCAGCACTGCCTCATCAAGGCCCCTCTATGAAGCGTGGTCTCTAGTCTATGAGAGCCTCCATTTTGGAGCATATGTAGCAAAAGGATAAACTAAGGGCAGAACTGCTGAATAAAGTGAATCTACACCCCCACCCCCCAAAAAAATAAAGTATATATGTTCCCTTCTGGTCTGATAAATATAACCTTGAAAGCATTTTGTTATAACGGTTTGATATGTTTAACCACTTTCAGACCGGACCAATTTGCTGGTCAAAGACCAGACCACTTTTTGCGATTCGGCACTGCGTCGCTTTAACTGACAATTGCGCGGTCGTGTGACGTGGCTCCCAAACAAAATTGACGTCCTTTTTTTCCCAAAAATAGAGCTTTCCTTTGGTGGTATTTGATCACCCCTGCGGTTTTTATTTTTTGCGCTATAAACAAAAATAGAGCGTCAATTTTGAAAAAAACGCATTATTTTGTACTTTTTGTTATAATAAATATCCCCCAAAAATATATAAAAAAACATTTTTTTCCCTCAGTTTAGGCCGATACGTATTCTTCTACATATTTTTGGTAAAAAATAAAAAATAAAAAAAAAAATCGCAATAAGCGATTATTGATTGGTTTGCGCAAAAGTTATAGAGTTTACAAAATAGGGATTGTTTTATAGCATTTTTATTAATAATTTTTTATTATTTTTTTTTACTAGTAATGGCGGCGATCAGCGATTTTTATTGTGACTGCGACATTGTGGGGGACCCATCGGACATTTTTGACACATTTTTGGGACCATTGTCATTTATACAGTAATCACTGCTATATAAATGCAGTGATTCCTGTGTAAATGACACTGGCAGTGAAGGGGTTAACCAGTGGGTGGCAGTGTAGGGGTTAAGTGTTCCTAGGGATGTGTTACTAACTGTGGGGGGGGGGGTTGGGCTTTCATTTAGTGAACACTGATCTCTGCTCCAATCACATGGAGCAGAGATCAGCGTCACTAGTTGCTAGGCAGAATGGAGAAATGTTGTTTACAACGGCACTTCTCCATTCGGCCGCTCCGTGAGACGATCGCGGGGATGCCCGTGGCGATCGAGTCCGCGGGTCCCGCGACCGGACTCACGGGGGTCCCGACCAGCACCGGAGCGTGCTGCCGGCGGCGCGCTCCCGATTACAGGGCAGCAAATTTAAAGGGACGTACATGTACGCCTGCCCGTGCCATTCTGTTAACGTACATCGCCGTGCGCTGGTCGGCAAGTGGTTAAACAAAAAAAAAAAAGCCTTGCTGATCTTACCAGAATTCATGTGTTTTCTACCTATTCTGACTCTCATCAATTACAAACAATTGAATTAACAATTCAAATGTTGTCAGTGATCTCGAACCAGGCTGGCCTATTTTATGTAGAATAAGAGAAAGACACAGTAGTCCTGTCTCGGTGAATGAGTGTTGTCATGCTAGGATTGGAAGTGTGTTACTGGAAGGATAAAATAAAAAAATAAGACAAAAAAGGCTGGAAGAAGAAAAAAAAAAAACCTTTAGGCAAGTACCTCATCTAAGGACTAGTAAGCTGCAGTGTAATACAATTTTGAGTTTAGATATACTTTAAGACCCCTTTCACACTGAGGCGCTTTACAGGTGCTACAGCGCCTGCGCTATAAGAAGAGGTGGATTCTAATTACTGGGTGCAGCAAGCACTTGCACGAGACACACTCTCATGTAAAAGGTATAAATAGTAAAAAAAATTGTGTTGCGCTACCAGAGTGAAGAAAAAGGGGGAAAAAAAAAAAATCAAAGAGAAAAGCTGATATAAAACCTTTGCCCCTTATGGTACATATAGATATACTCTGGGTTAGCCAAAAAGACACACATATATATAAAATCTACATACGTGTGTATCTAAAAGCCAAGGTGAAAAAATATCCACTTAGAATTGAAGTGTCAAACAACACATATTAATCCTCTACCAAAGGGGTTAAGCCCCACTAAAGTGCTCAAGTCTATAAATTACTCAAGTGTATATAAGAAAACACACATAGCCGATGTATATACAGTGCCTTGCGAAAGTATTCGGCCCCCTTGAACTTTTCACCCTTTTGCCACATTTCAGGCTTCAAACATAAAGATATAAAATTTTTATTTTTTGTGAAGAATCACCAACAAGTGGGACACAATTGTGAAGTGGAACGAAATCTATTGGATTTTTTAAACTTTAACTAATAAAAAAAAATGAAAAGTGGGGCGTGCAAAATTATTCGGCCCCCTTGCGTTAATACTTTGTAGAGCCACCTTTTGCTGCGATTACAGCTGCAAGTCGCTTGGGGTATGTCTCTATCAGTTTTGCACATCGAGAGACTGAAATTCTTGCCCATTCTTCCTTGCAAAACAGCTCAAGCTCAGTGAGGTTGGATGGAGAGCGTTTCTGAACAGCAGTTTTCAGCTCTTTCCACAGATTCTCGATTGGATTCAGGTCTGGACTTTGACTTGGCCATTCTAACACCTGGATGCGTTTATTTGTGAACCATTCCTTTGTAGATTTTGCTGTATGTTTGGGATCATTGTCTTGTTGGAAGATAAATCTCCATCCCAGTTTCAGGTCTTTTGCAGACTCCAACAGGTTTTCATCCAGAATGGTCCTGTATTTGGCTGCATCCATCTTCCCCTCAATTTTAACCATCTTCCCTGTCCCTGCTGAAGAAAAGCAGGCCCAAACCATGATGCTGCCACCACCATGTTTGACAGTGGGGATGGTGTGTTGAGGGTGATGAGCTTTGTTGCTTTTACGCCAAACATATCGTTTTGCATTGTGGGCAAAAAGTTCGATTTTGGTTTCATCTGACCAGAGCACCTTCTTCCACATGTTTGGTGTGTCTCCCAGGTGGCTTGTGGCAAACTTTAGATGAGACTTTTTATGGATATCTTTGAGAAATGCCTTTCTTCTTGCCACTCTTCCATAAAGGCCAGATTTGTGCAGTGTACGGCTGATTGTTGTCCTATGGACAGACTCTCCCACCTCAGCTGTAGTTCTCTGCAGTTCATCCAGAGTGATCATGGGCCTCTTGGCTGCATCTCTGATCAGTCTTCTCCTTATCTGAGCTGAAAGTTTAGAGGGACGGCCAGGTCTTGGTAGATTTGCAGTGGTCTGATACTCCTTCCATTTCAAAATGATCGCTTGCACAGTGCTCCTTGGGATGTTTAAAGCTTGGGAAATCTTTTTGTATCCAAATCCGGCTTTAAACTTCTCCACAACAGTATTACAGACCTGCCTGGTGTGTTCCTTGGTCTTCATGATGCTCTCTGCGCTTTCAACAGATCCCTGAGACTATCACAGAGCAGGTGCATTTATACAGAGACTTGATTACACACAGGTGGATTCTATTTATCACCATCAGTCATTTAGGACAACATTGGATCATTCAGAGATCCTCGCTGAACTTCTGGAGTGAGTTTGCTGCACTGAAAGTAAAGGGGCCGAATAATTTTGCACGCACCACATTTCAGTTTTTTATTTGCTAAAAAAAGTTTAAAATATCCAATAGATTTTGTTCCACTTCACAATTGTGTCCCACTTGTTGGTGATTCTTCACAAAAAATTTACATTTTATATCTTTATGTTTGAAGCCTGAAATGTGGCAAAAGGTTGAAAAGTTCAAGGGGGCCGAATACTTTCGCAAGGCACTGTATGCAAACACAGTTAAACTATCATCCGTGATAAAATGTAAAAGTGATCAAACACATAAAGTGCCAAGTGCATTTAACCACTTAAGGACCGCCGTATTGCCATTGTACGTCATCACAATGGCACAGGCAGGCACAGGCACAAGCATGTACGTGCCTGCCTTCCAGCGGGTGGGGGGGTCCGATCGGACCCCCTCCCGCTGGATACGGCGGTCCGGTTCGCTCCAGGAGCGATCCGTGATGAGGGGATGGCCGTTGGTTTCTGGCCACCCCCTCTGGATCGCTCCTGGCCAATGACAAGCTTCCTCCCACTGTGTATTGTTTACACAGGAAGGAGGAAGTGATGTCATTCTCCTCGGGGCGGTCTTATTGACCGGACTACGAGGAGAAGACTAAAAGTAAGTGCACCAAAACACTACACTGACACATAGGTACACATAGGTACACAAACCCCCCCTCGATCCCCCCCCGCCCCCCCTCCACCCCCAGTCACAGTGTCACTGATTGCATTGATCATTTCTTTACTGATCACTACATTCAGTGTCAGTTGTAACAGTTAAAAAACTGTCAGGGCAGTTAGTGTTAGGTCCAGGGTAGCCCCCTATCACCCCCCAATAAAGATTTAACCCCATGATTGCCCCTAGTTAACCCTTTCACCCCCTTTTTCCACTGTCACTAAGTGATCATTTTTCTGATCGCTGCATTAGTGTTGCTAGGTAGCTAGTTTTTTTTTAGGTTCACCGCCAGGTTTTTATAGCGTTAGGTACCCCCATATACTACCCAATAACGGTTTTAACCCCCTGATTGCCCCCTAGTTAACCCTTTCACCAGCGATCACAGTATAAGTGTCACTGGTGACGCTGGTTAGCCAGTTAGTTATTTAGGTTCCCCGTCAGGTTTTTATATAGCGCCAGGGACCCCCATATACTACCTAATAACAATTTGAACATCCTGATTGCCCCTAGTTAACCCTTTCACCACTGATCACCGTATAAGTGTTACGGGTGACTCTGGTTAGTTTGCTTTTTATAGCATCAGGGCACCCACCATTTATTACCCAATAAAGGTTTAACCCCCTGATCACCCGGCGGGTGATATCAATTAGGTTTTAGGGTCAGGGTCTGCGTCGCCCCAGGCAGCGCTAGGTTAGTGCCAGTACCACTAACACCCATACGCAAAGCATAAACCTCCTGTAGTGGTATAGAATCTGAACAGCTCAATATCTGATCAGATCTATACTAGCGTCCCCAGCAGTTCAGGGTTCCAAAAAACCGCATTGTTAGCGGGATCAGCCCAGATACCTGCTAGCACCTGTGTTTTGCCCCTCTGCCCAGCCCACCCAAGTGCAATATCGATCGATCACTGTCACTTACAAAACACTAAACACATAACTGCAGCGATCGCAGTCAGGCCTGATCCCTACGATCGCTAACAGTTTTTTTTGGTAGCATTTTATATTTAAATCCGGAAGGCAGTGCTTGGTTTTCGGGGTCCCGTACGTGGCTAGACTCCCAAAAAGTCCCCCACATGTGGTATCCCCGTACTCGGGAGAAGCAGCAGAATTTATTTTGGGGTGTAATTTGACTTATGCCCATAGCATGTGTGAGCAATATATCATTTAGTGACAACTTTGTGCAAAAAAAAAAAAAAAAGTTTGTAATATTCCCGCAACTTGTGGCAAAATATAAATTATTCCATGGACTCAACATGCCTCTCAGTAAATAGCTTGGGGTGTCTACTTTCCAAAATGGGGTCATTTTGGGGGGTTTTGTGCTATTTTGGCATTTTATGGCCTTCGAAACTGTGATAGGTAGTGAGGAGTGAAATCAAAAATTTGCACCCTTAGAAATCCTGAAGGTGGTGATTGGTTTTCGGGGTGCCGTGCGCGACTAGACTCCCAAAAAGTCCCACACATGTGGTATCCCCATACTCGGAAGAAGTAGCGGAATATATTTTGGGGTGCAATTCCACATATAACCATGGCATGTGTGAGCAATATATCATTTAGTGACAACTTTTTGTACAATATTTTTTTTTTTTTTTGGTCATTATTCAATCCCTTAAGACAAAAAAAAAAAAAAATATTCAATGGGCTCAACATACCCATCAGCAATTTCCTTGGGGTGTCTACTTTCCAAAATGGGGTCATTTGGGGGGGGGGGGGGGTTTGTACTGCCCTGCCATTTTAGCACCTCAAGAAATGAGATAGGCAGTCATAAATTAAAAGCTGTGTAAATTCCAGAAAATGTACTCTAGTTTGTAGACGCTATAACTTTTGCGCAAACCAAAAAATATACGCTTATTGACATTTTTTTTACTAAAGACATGTGGCTGAATAAATTTTGCCCTCAATGTAGGACTAAAATTTCGTTTATTCAATTTTTCTTATAACAAAAAGAAGAAAATATCTTTTTTTTTTTTCAAAATTTTCGCTCTTTTTCCATTTATATCGCAAAAAATAAAAACCGCAGAGGCAATCAAATACCTTTAAAAGAAAGCTCTATTTGTGGGAAGAAAAGGACGCAAATTTCGTTTGGGTGCAATATTGCATGACCGCGCAATTACCAGTTAAAGCAGCGCAGTGCGAAATTGGAAAAAGACCTCTGGTCCTTAAGGTGTTTATTGGTCCGGGGCTAAAGTGGTTAATGAACAAAAAAAAAAAAAAAATGAAAAAAAATCAGCAAAAACACACACACATACAATAGTCCAACTGAGTGAATATGTGTAGTGAAGGTACAAATGCAGAGATAAAGTGACTTAGTGCTTGCAACGTGCAAAAAGGATGCTTTCTCCACTTTAGTGACTCACAGTGTTTGTTTAGGCACACCAGGTAATTACCTCACTGCTGTAAGGTATACAGCATATCTATAGCCTTTTCAGGGACACACAGGGAATCAGGAGGGGAACTTCAGATACTCATTTTTATCACCATCCATAAAATTGCTCCATAGGTGGATTCAGATGTTGCTCAAGGAATAGATATAAGGACGACCATAGTGTAGTAAAGTTAAACTTTAACTAATTTATTTAATCAATTAAAATCTACTCACATAACAGCAAGGTGAGTCACACATTAACAGCAGACTATTAGCGGACCGCTCGAGTGTAGGCGTCACTTCCGGTCTCCGTATCCTACGCGTTACGTCACTTCCTGTGACTTCAACTGGGATGGGAGAATGAAAATCGGAAGTGGCATTAAGAGTACTGGGCGGGAGCGGCTCCGCCTAATATTTAAATATAGACACTCCCCGTGTAAACTAACACAGCGGCGCATCTTGGACAGAAACAAACAACCGGGGGGAGGATTGGGGGCCGTATCGGAACACCCAATTCCACATATTAGGCGTGTGATCATTATAGTATACATCATTAGAAAATTAGCAACAACGCCTTATATTGAATTAACTATTATGCAGTTATTTACAAATCACGTACCGCGGCCATTTTCTAGGAGACCATATATCTGTCTCCTACATATATACTGCGCCCATTTTTCTGGAGGTAAACATGAAAGGTTAGCTCAAAATAGACCTGTCATATTGGTGTCAGCAATGTATGCTGAACTAGAAGAAAAAAAAGGAAGAAGCAAACACATACAAAAGCACCTAAAATAATCAAATAAAAAAGGGGATAAGATCTTTATCCTCTTGAACCATATATAAAATCTTAAAATAATATTAAAACCTAAAATTGAAAAAAATATTAAAATTAATTTAAAGTTAATTTAAAATTAATTTAAAATTACCCAGTTTGAGAAACAGGCGTGGCTATGGGCGCCAAGTTTGCCCCAAGCGTGGCAGGCCTTTTTATGGCAAAATGGGAGGATGACACAGTTTTTTCAGATACACCCATTGAATTGGTCATGTATAAACGGTATATAGATGACCTCGTGATATTGTGGAAAGGTAGCACCAGCAGCTTAAAGGAGTTCCAAGAGAAACTGAATGTGAATGACATGAATATAATACTCACATGTAACACTAACGAACAACAGGTGACCTTTCTAGATCTAGAGGTGATACAAGAAGATGGGAAGCTATATCCCAAGACGCATTTCAAGAGTGTAGATAAGAATAGCTACCTCCCAATAACAAGCTGCCATCACCAAAATTGGCTATTCAATATTCCAAAGGGCCAGTTTATGAGATTGCGTAGGAATTGCAGCAAACAGGATGAATTTTTGGAACAAGCCAGGCTTATGGGACAAAGATTTCAAGATAAAGGTTATGAGAAAGATCTCATTGATGAAAAAATATTAGAAGTTGAGGAAATGGATCACCAAGTGTCGATTAAGGACACAATGAGACAAGACAAAAGTTACACAAGAAAAAATGAGGGGGCTATGATCTTAGATTTTAATGTTCAACATAAGAAAGTGGAAAAGATCATTAAAAGACACTGGCATATTTTGTTAAATGACAAAGACCTACAGAATGTCTTGCCACCAAGACCTAAATTTATATATAGACGTACCCCCACATTGCCGGACAGGATAGTTAAAATGATCCCAGACCCACCAACAAGGAATTTCACGTTCTTTACAGGTAAAGGGTTCTTCCCTTGTAAGAGGCACTTCGCATGTACGAGAGTAGGCAACCCGAAAAAAGTGGTTCAGTTTTCATCTACCAGCACAGGCAACATACACGAAATTAGAGACTTTATATGTTGCAATACAAAAGGGGCCGTATATGTGCTGGAGTGTAATTGTGGCCTACAGTACGTGGGTCAAACGAAAAGGCCCTTGAGGGTACATGTACAAAATATCATAAAGGGATTTGATAGACACAGCGTTTCCAAACATTTTGCGACACACCATAAAATGGATCCCCGAGATTTAAAATTTTGGGGTATTGTACTGTATACCAAGCATTGGAGAGGCGGGCATAAAGTGAGGACGCTTAGTCAGATCGAATCTAAGTGGATTTTCTCTCTCTAAACATTTGCCCCTAGAGGACTTAATGTCGAATTCGATTTGAACTGTTTTATTAGTAATTTAAAAAAAAAAAAAAAAGCTTTACTCCCTCCTTCGGCCTTTTTTCTGCCTTTCCCTCTCCCCCCTCCCCCCTCCCGTAGTTTAATGTAATTTAATTTAGTCTCCGTCTTTAAACTCTGTAATGTACGTGTCACCTCCGAGATCCTATTTATGAGATCCTATGCAGTAAATTACGTTTTTTTTCTCAAACTGGGTAATTTTAAATGAATTTTAAATTTATTTTAAATTAATTTTAATATTTTTTAAATTTTAGGTTTTAATATTATTTCAAGATTTATATATGGTTCAAGAGGATAATGATCTTATCCCCTTTTTTATTTGATTATTTTAGGTGCTTTTGTATGTTTGTTTGCTTCTTCCTTTTTTTCCTCTAGTTCAGCATACATTGCTGACACCAATATGTCAGGTCTATTTTGAGCTAACCTTTCATGTTTACCTCCAGAAAAATGGCCGCAGTATATATGTAGGAGACAGATACAGCACCTGCATAGCGTCTGTAAAGAGCCACTCCTATATCTCCAGTGTGAAAGCCCGAGTGGTTTCACCCACCGCCCCAGTGTTAAAGGAGCCTAAAGCAGAACTCCAGGAATTCAGCAATTAATGTGCAGGTATATTATGAGTCCACAATGCAGTTCTTCTTATGTCAGTTTGTCAGAATGTGTAAAGCAGGGTAAACACATACCAAAATTTGTCTGGCTCACCAAGAACCAGTTAAATTTCAAGGTGTGTGTTCCACCCAGTCTTGAACAGAAGCCGGTCTAACAACCAGTTTCTGTCAAACAGTCCTGCTAAAAAAAAAAAAAAAAACACAAAGTACGATCAGCCACTGCAGCTGATCTGTGTACTCTGATTGGGGGGTCCTTGCTGTCAGAATACAATAGCGCAGAGGGAGAGATCTCTGCATTGTGTATTATGTATACCCAGCCTGAGTGAACAACTTTTTATAAACAGGAACCACAGGTTCATACTACCTTTGGTTCAAAGATGGCTATGTATACATATCTGAATTTACTTTCAGATTCAAGAAAGGAGTGGAGCTTTCATGCATTTATATTCAATTCATTTTGCTCAGTGAATGCAAGATGTGCATAGTTTAACTCACAAGGTATTTTAAATGCATGCTGTACACAGAATGATGTTGGCTTGCAATGCAGCTGACCCACATACTGAAAGAGCTTATCAGCTAGTGAAGAAATTAGAAGCAAGGGTTCAAGCACAGCAAGATATATTTCACCATGCACTATAAAAAAGGGAACTATGTACAGTATCTAAATTAAAAGAAGTATAAGTTTATAGCCAACTTGAGACCCTAGTCTTACTTTAAAGTGGTTCTCTGCATAAAGATAAAAAAAAAAAAAAAAAAAAAAAAAACACCACAACTTCTGAGGCCCCCCCCCCCCCCCATAATCACCTGAGCTTGATCTCAAACCACCTATTTGCATTTGAGAACAGTGGCTCTCTCAGCTCTCTCCCTCTTCATAGGCTCAGAGACAGCAACAGGACCTGAGAAGAGGAGGATAAGTGCTGTTCTGTGCAATGGTTTTGCATGAAGAAGGTACAAAAGTTCAAGTGCTCGATATTTGAGTGTTTAACCGCTTACACAGGGGCAGAATGACACAGGCAGGCGAATCGCCATCATGTTACGTCGCTCCTTAAGGTGGCCACTAGGGGCGTGCGCACACCCGTAGCTCGCCCCGAAGCAGATGTGAGTGTCCGCGATCACAGAGATCCCGGTTCTCTGAGGGGAGAAGTGACAGATCTGTTCATACAAAGTATGAACAGCGATCTGTCATCTCCCCTAGTCAGTCCCCTTCCATTAGAACACACACTAGGGAACACAATAACCCCGTGCTTTAACCCCTTCACTGCGAGTGACATTTTTACAGTAATCAATGCATTTTTATAGCACTGATCGCTGTATTAATACCAATAGTCCCAAAAATGTGTCAAAATTGTCCGATGTGTCCCCCATACTGTCGCAGTCCCAATAAACATAAATAAATAAAGAAAAAAAATAAAGAAAAAAAATAAGACAATCGCAGATCGCAGCCTTTACTAGTAAAATAAATAAATAATAAAAATGCTATAAATCTATCCTCTATTTTGTAGATGCTATAACTTTTGCGCAAACCAATCAATCTACATTTACTGAGATTTTTATTACCAAAAAAAAAATGTAGAAGAATACATAGCGGCCTAAACTGATAAAAAATTTGCGTTTAAAAAAAAAAAAAAAAAATGGGGATATTTATTATAGCAAAAAGTACAAAATAGTGTTTTTTTTTCAAAATTGTTGCTCTTTTTGTTTATAGCACAAAATAAAAACTGCAGAGATGATCAAATGCCACCAAAAGAAAGCTCTATTTGTGGGGAAAAAAGGACATCAGTTTTGTTTGTGTACAGTGTCGCACATGCAATTGTTCGTTAAAGCAACGCCGTGCCAAATCACAAAAAGTGCTCGTCAGGAAGGGAGTAAAATCTTCCGGGGCTGAAGCGGTTAACCCAGTATAAAGCTACCTACATCCTAAAACATGACTATATTGGGAAAGAGTAAGAGGGGCAACACTTGGGTAAGTGCCAGATTAGCCACTATTTACATTTTTTTGTTTGTTCTCCCTCATACTCCTGAAGATGCAGGTTTCCACTTTCCATTAAACATGTAGAGGCTGGCTGACTATATGCACTATATCTCCTTTATGAACTAAAATCTCTTTGGTGAGAGTTGGCACTACCTTTGTGGGTGTAGTACAGCCATATTATATATATATATATATATATATATATATATATATATATATATATATATATATATAAAAAAATAAGGAACTTTTATTCCTATGTAACTTTTTAGTAAAAATAATTTTTTGTGATGTTATTTGTAACAATAATATTATGTGATTTTAATCTGGTGTAATGTCCTTGATGGTACAATGAAAAATCCTGTTGCTGCTCTTACGCTTTCCCAATATCCAGCACAGAGCAGGCAAGTACAACATGTTTATTATAAAATAAAATGTAAAAAAGAAAATGGGGTTTACAATGCACCAATATTTCGGCCACCGAGGGTTTAGCCAAAAGAAGAAAAAAAAGTGACGCTTGTGATGTTACGTTGCTTATGTTTTTCATAGGTCATGTGACTCAAAAAAAAAAAACACAACACTGTGCATTTTTGATGCGCTCTTGCTGCGTTCTTATGTAATGCACTTCATTGGGGAGGGGCGTTTTTGGTGCAAGCAGGATTTTTAACATCTCTTTAAAAAAGATATTCATTTAAAATTCATGTTATTAAAGTAGTTGTAAACCCTCAAGGTTTTTCAACTGCTGTCAATCAAGTACACGGGAGCCGGGGGCAAAGCCGAGTCCTGCTGTCTGTGTCAATGGATATAGCAGCAGGACTCAAGAGTGTGCCCACAGGGGTGCTCCCATGGAAATCGTCCCTCCGTGGGGGCACGTGATGAAGAGGAGGAGCCAGGAGCGCCACCGGGACACCTCAGAAAAGGAGGATTGGAGCTGCTCTGTGCAAAACCTTTGCACAGAGCAGTTAAGTATGACGTTTTTTGTTTTTTTTTTGTTTTTTGGAAAATAACAAACACCTTTACAATCACTTTAACCACTTACAGACCGGACCATTTTGCTGGTCAAAGACCAGACAACTTTTTGCGATTCGGCACTGCGTCGCTTTAACTGACAATTGTGCGGTCGTCTGATGTGGCTCCCAAACAAAATTGACGTCCTTTTTTTCCCACAAATAGAGCTTTCTTTTGGTGGTATTTGATCACCTCTGCGGTTTTTATTTTTTGCACTATAAACAAAAATAGAGCGACAATTTTGAAAAAAGCGCATTATTTTTTACTTTTTGTTATAATAAATATCCCCCAAAAATATATTTTAAAAAATTTTTTCCCTCAGTTTAGGCCGATACGTATTCTTCTACATATTTTTGGTAAAAAAAAAAAAAAAAAAAAAAAAAAAATCGCAATAAGCGATTATTGATTGGTTTGCGCAAAAGTTATAGCGTTTACAAAATAGGGATAGTTTTATAGCATTTTTACTAATAATTTTTTATTATTTTTATTTTTTTTACTAGTAATGGTGGCGATCAGCGATTTTTATTGTAACTGCAACATTGTGGGGGACCCATCGGACATTTTTGACACATTTTTGGGACCATTGTCATTTATACAGTAATCACTGCTATATAAATGCAGTGATTCCTGTGTAAATGACACTGGCAGTGAAGGGGTTAACCAGTGGGTGGCAGTGTAGGGGTTAAGTGTTCCTAGGGGTGTGTTACTAACTGTGGGGGGGGGGTTGGGCTTTCATTTAGTGAACACTGATCTCTGCTCCAATCACATGGAGCAGAGATCAGCGTCACTAGTTGCTAGGCAGAATGGAGAAATGCTGTTTACACGGCATTTCCTCCATTCAGCCGTCCCGTGAGACGATCGCGGGGATTCCCGCGGCGATCGAGTCTGCGGGTCCCGCGACCAGACTCACGGGGGTCCCGACCAGCGCGGGAGCGCGCCGCGCTCCCGATGGTTGGAGCGGCATTGAATATTGGACGTACCTGTACGCCAATATGCCTGCCCGTGCCATTCTGTCAACGTACATCGTCGTGCGCTGGTTGGGAACCGGTTAATTAAAAATATATAAATGCAATTTTTTATAATATATATATAAAATTTGTTTTTGTTTTAAAGCATTCATTTTGGCTCTGTTTTGGCCAAGTGCATCCTGAATTTTCGATTTTTGGTGCACCATTATTTACCGTCACTCTAATAGGAAAGCCATGCCTGTCAAAGTTTAGGGCCCCATTCACACCTGAGCGTAGCGTTTTCAGGCAGAAAATCACGCAGATTTTTACCAGGATTTTGCATTTTTTAATGGCATTTTGGCATGATTTTGTGCAGGGCAAAAGGTCACCAATGTAAAAAGAAAAAAAACGCCCAAATCTGCCCAATTCGAGTGACAGAGAAGGGTCCAGAACTTGTTTGAGCATCAGGCGTTCGGCTTCAGGCGACATGGAGTGGAGATGTGAACCATCTCCATTGAGAATAGATTTTTTCCCCTCCAGCGTTTTGTAGCTTCAGGCTTCAAGCTAAAAAACGCTCAGGTGTGAATGGGACCTAAATACATAGCTCTCCCACTGCCTGAGCGGACAAACGCCACTCTGTTCCCCCAAAGATCACTGTTAAACCTCTGCTAAAACCAAAATCTCTCAGTGGTGTTTACTGCTGACACCAACGTCACTACAGGAGACAGCAGGGACAAGGAAGTTGTCAAAAAGGAGCCAGTGAGAGTGGGGGGACCAAGGACTTCAACATGGATTGCCAGTAGACTTTGGGGGATTCATTTGCTAACAAGAAACAATCTGACAGGGGAAGAAAGCTAAGTTAGCGGGGAGAAATTAGAGAAGTGATTTCTTCAGTTTGTTGCTTTTACTAACCAATTGCAAGCTGGGAACAGGGACAAGGCCTAATTGTTTTACCTCAAGTAGAACTAAACTTTAAAGTAGACCTTCAGTAATTTTTTCCTCTTACAATCTATTAAATCTTCTGCCCTTGTTTTAACTTTAGATAGTAAAACATTTTTTTTCTGCCAGTAAATACCTTATACAGCCCACGTCCTGTTTCTTGTCTGCTCATTAGCCTAGGCTTAGGACATTATGCACAAATCTTTCTCTCTCACTCTTGTGAGCGTTTGTCAGGAAGGGAGTGGGATGAGTCATAAGGGGGCCAATGAGAGCTGAAGGGCTGCAGAGCTGGGGGTGTGCTTGTGTGTGTCTGTGTAAATCCAGGAAGGAAACAGCAGCTTCAGCTGCCCACAGTTAAAATGGTTGCAGCCAGACTCAGTGGAGGGAGATTTCTGCAGCGTATTTTGCAAGTACAAAATCACAGTATATATAAAATAATATGCAAAGTGGTTGGAAGGAAGCTTCAGAATGGCTAAGATGTTTTAATTACAAATTATGTGAGCAGACTGCAGTTCCTCTTTAAGAAAAGAGTAGCTGGGTGTCAATTTAAAAAACAAAGGTAAGAAAAAAAAAGCAGAACACCATCATTTACTTGGAAGTATTGATAGCCAGAACAATGAGACATTGACATGGTCAACATTCAAGCCTGTGGCTCCCAATGCTTCCTGTCTGTAGACATAGCAACAAGGGAAAATGTGTAAGAAGAAAAAAAGAAGTGGTCACCCAAACTCTTCGTGGTTTCTTTTCTTTGACATACAATTCACCTACTGATACATTTTAACAATATACTTAGCAATATCAACTCTTGTCAAGTTTTTATTTTCTGTCATTTCTGCTCTTCTCCTTTTCTCCAAAACGACTCCAAAATAAACATGTTGTAGTCAGCAAGCCCAACATCATGACATGTGTTAATGCAAGTAGGGAAAACAAATACGCAAGCCCTCAAGAAGGAAAAAAATGACCTCTGAGCATCAGATGGCTTATTTGTTCCCCTCTGCATTTCATTTGCAGGGCATGGTGCTCTGCTAGATTTAAAACAGGCTTCTCGGCCCATTTCCCCCTCTTACTGTATAAACAGAGATCATAATATATGCAAATCTGAGAGAACTGTCATCAAATGACAGGCCCAGAGAAAGCAGCTTTATAAAACTACATGTGAAAAAAAAAAAAAAAAAACGCATAGCAGTATTTGCATCTACAATGCCATGTAAAAAGAATGGTGCTTAGCAAATATAAACTGCTGAATAGCAAATATAAACTGCTGAATATCTTTTATCATCAGTAGAATATAGCAGTCTTGTGATTTCTCTCAGTGTCTGGTTAAAGTTTGTAGGAGGAGTTTTCACACTGCACTGACTGTCCCATCAGGATCCAGGACTCCTGACCCTCTGTCTGGATAGTGTTGATTGGCTCTATGCTGATCACATTGCTTCTCCCAAGAAGAAAAAAAAACAAACGTTCTAGCAATGCACACCAAACTGAGCATGTGCAGCCTGACTCCAGTAACTGTCTTATCCGGACCTGTTTTGGAGTCAGTGGAAGAGGAGAATCTGTGCCTACAGGATCAAACAGTCTTTTTACACAATGCAGAGGATTAACCCCTTAGGTTGCACAGTTAAGCGGTGCTATCGCGTGAAACGCGTTGACTACTTCTGTCTTCACGGTGTCATAATACTGTATTCGTTTGCCTTTAGCTCAATAAAGTTGGATTTTTGGAGTTGAAGTTGGTGCAGCCGTCTGGACTTTTGGATCTTACAAAATCTTGGTGAGGTCAGGGTCTTCTGAACTTAGGAGCCCTCAGACAAGCATTGACCTTAGCTCCAAGCTGTAACACCCTCTGCCATCCCACAATGCAATCCCATGCTGCTGTTGAGCTCATATTGTATCAATAGATGCCAGGAGCATACCAAAGTTCAGACCTGTTAGAGACAATTATGCCAGAACCATGCCATTTGAATACAGTAAAAACCTTGGTTTGAGTGTAACTTGGTTTGAGTGCGTTTTGTAAGACAAGCTAAATTTTTAAATAAAGTTTGACTTGATAATGATAAAAAAAAAAAAAAGAAAAAAAAGAATGGTGCTTAAAATTGCAACCCTTTCCAAGTTTACGTTTAGAGTGTTCTCAATTCTTTGCAAAATAAACAAACATTTTAAAGTAGAACTAAAGGCAAACCTTGTTTTCTAGTTTTGGACAGAGTGGAGATGGATTAGAATACCTGTCGGGATTTTGTTTTGCTAAAACCTGGTACAGATCATTAGATTACTGGACAAACGATCATCAGTTTGCTTTTTTTTTTTTGCATGCTAGTCTCATATTGAAAATAAAAAAGAGGTTACTAAAGCCGGGTACACATTACAGTTTTTTTAGATTTATAAAAAAAATAAAAATAAATAATATGCGCTTGAAGGATGGAAAAAAAATAAAAATAAAAAGTCCTGCAAGCAGCATCTTTGGGGCGGTACGGGAGAGGTGTATATACCGCTCCTAAACCGCCCCTGCCATTGAAATCAATGGGCAGCATTGCTGAAGTGCCTGCAAAGCGCTTTGGCAGCAGCACTTTTAACCCCTTGTTAACCCTTTCTTTGGGATTAAAAGCAAAAAGGGGTCTTATACATTGATCAGTGCATTTTTTTTTTTTTAGCACCGATTACTGTATTGGTGTCGCTGGTCCCCAAAAAGTGTCACTTAGGGTCAGATTTGTCAAAGTCCCGCAAAAAAAAAAAAAAAAAAAAAAAAAAAAAAAAAACGCAGATCACTGCCATTACCAATAAAAGCATAAAAAAAATAAAGTCCATAAATCTTTCCCATAGTTTGTAAACATGATAACTTTTGTGCAAACCAAGCAATATGCGTTTATTGCGATTTTTTTTTACCAAAAATATGTAGAAGAAAAACGCGTTCAGGAGCTGTTTTTTTGACCACAAAAAAAAAAAAAGCTTAAAAAATGTGCATAAACGCTGATAAATGATCAAAAACGTGGCTCACCAGCTTTTATCGTTTTTGATCCATTGAGAAAAAAAATAAAAATCTTAAAAAAACAATTTAAAAAAATTAAAAAAAGCGCAGAAAATTGCTAAAGACGCTAATAACACTATTGCAAAAAAGTTAGAAGACATTGAAAGACTCACTGGCATTTTTATAAGATTATTTTAACATCCAATGTGCATGGAGCCTAAAAATGTGCACTTTATTTTTATTCCACTCCACACTAGTCATTCCCACCCAGCAGCTCACATAAGCAAAAAGGGGTGGAAAAGACCTGGCCTCCACCTTAATGAAGCAGTAAAAAAAGAAAGTTAAAAAGGACACCAAGTTAATCTCTAAACAGGACCTAGTCATTTGGAATGGCGGGCAGAATAATCTGTTTGTGGGGCGAACCACATTGCATCAACTGTTGGCTATATTATAAGTCATTGAGGTACCTAAAGTCTGGAGAAATAAATTATGGCACTTTGCAAAAGTGGACATACACTTTAAATTGCTGTCAAATTTGAGAATCCCAACATATGTTTGTTATATTTCCACAACATAACTAAAAATATTTTGTTTGATAAAGCATCTCCTCCCCTGCATTGTAAATACAGGTGATCAGCCGCTCAGCACTGGGGCTATATAGAGAATGGTTTGTATGTTCTGAAGGAAGGCATTTCATGATTGGACAAGAAAAAGCGTGATGTCACCGCCTCGCACCTCGTCCAACAGGGAACACTTTGCATTCATTTATAAAACGGATAATGGTGTCCCGTGCTGAGCAGCTGACCTCCTGTTGTCACAATGCATCAAGGGTAATCACTCAACAAGGGACCCAGAAGTTAGCGAGATCAGTGGACCAGCGTTGTCTACCTCAGTGCTTTCCAACATCATCCAGGTATGGTATTGGTCCAAGTTTGACCAATGTAAGCATGTATAAAATACCAATGTCTGCAGTTATACTTTATCATTACAAACCAAGGAAGTTTTGAAATTCTAAGAAAAGAGAAAGTGAAAAATAAGCAGAAATTTTTAAATATTTTTAGATGTGAATGAGAACATGTCAAATTATAAGGTTGTATCCCAATTTGGCTGCAAAAGTGGAACTCCACTTGAAGATTACAGTAAAAAAAATAAAAATAAAAAATAAAAACACTGCAATTTTATCCCAGAGAAAGAGGCCAAACATTTATTTCCTGTAGTATTTGGCTGCAGGATTAAATAAAGAGGTGAAGGAACGAGAGGGTCACATGTGGCTCAGAAAAGACATGTATGATATGTCTGCTATAAAGCCAGTAGTGGAAAGGACAACGCTGACAAAAAGTCAATCTCTAACAATCCAGATGGGCCGACAGACAGAAAGAGAGCAGAAGGATGAAAAACATTGGCCAAACAGTGAATAAAGCCAATCAGATACGGTCACTGTTTGGGTATTCTGACAGCCACAGGTAGCCAGCAGCTGGTTAGCATGGGTGGGGAAATCTATGGTTTTCAATGATTCATCTGGATCACCAGGTGAAAATAAAAGGAAAAAAGCCTAAAAAGAGAAATCTAACTCGGCCACCACATTTACAGATTATTAAATTTAAAATATAGTACATTTTTGTTTTGGGTTTAGAGACACACACACACACACACACAGTGGCATAACTAGAACCTTCAGGGCCCTGGTGCAAAAAAACATGAAGGACCCCCCCTGACCCCCAGCTTCAGCCTTTCCCTCCGAGCCCAGTGGTGGAAACGACAAGGCCCGGTCGCAATTGTGAAGTTTGTGACCATGTTAGTTCTGCCACTGGCGTCTGTTTTTTTTTTCTACCATTTATTTTTTTTACAATATTTTTTTTTATATATATATTTTTTCAAATGTTTTAAGAGTTGGGGGGCTTTGGTGAGATATCAGAGGTCTAAGCAGACCTCTGATGTTTCACCTTTGAGACAGAGACAGGAGATTGAGAACACAGCCTCAGCTGCACAGAGTGAATGCACAGGAATAGCTCTGTATACAGCTGCCCCTTTATTCGCAAACTGAAGCATAGTAAATATAGCTTACTATGTTTCAGTCATGAATAGACTGAGTCCATGATCGGTATGGATCACTGACTCTCCATTCAGAAAAGGCTTCATCTTGACAGATACCTTGCAGCAGCCGGCAGGAGAGGGGAGGGGCCAGGAGAGCACGGGGTGGGGGGGGGGGCAGCAGAAAGAAGCTGCATAGGAGGAGCGGTGGGGGGCGGCTGCTTATAGAGGGACTGATCTTTCCATTTCCCCCACTTCTCATCTCCCTCCTGCAGGCTTTCAGCAGTTGCAGGAGGAAAATGGAGAGATCAGTTTCTCAACATTTTACCAGTCAAGGCGCAACATATGGCCTCTTCACTGCCTGTCAAATGCCTCTGAAAAGTGATCTGAGCCTGCATCGCTTTTCAGAGCAATGGTATTTTCTTGTTGGTATTATGAACCCACCCTAAAAAATCCATTCTGATCGTTAAGAAAAAGGGGGTCAGGATTAAAAGTAATGTGTATACATACACATACATAAGCACACACACACACACACAAACATATACACATGCACACAAATAAACACACAAGCAGACACACACATGCACACACCCAAACATGCAGACACCCACAAACATATATAGATCCCCCTTTTTTAAAAATCTGCAACTTGCTCACAGTACCTATACTCTCCATGCTGGGTACTGCACTGTAGGGGGAGGCAGAGAGCACAGCACAGCATACGCTGTGCTAGACACCTCTCCCTTGCTTTCACTTCCAGAGTAAACACAGAGTGGCCGAGCTCCTATACTGCCAATTTATGCATCGGCTGAGGATCGGGGAGTTCGGTTCCATATGCAGCCACAGCTCGGCGACTTCTACGACCCCTATACTTCCACCCCTGCATACACTAAAAAGTTGAATTTGGACATTTGGAGGAGGCTGAAAGTAAAAGAAGGTACTTTGTTGAGTTGAGAGTACTGACTTGAATAGAACAAAGTCATTTATAACCAAAGTTCAGCGTCAGTTTAATAGCTATTCCTTATAAAACCATATCTTGCATTGAGCCTAGGTGCACACCAGTGCTGCTTTTTGAATTTTCAAGTTACGTGCCTTCTGTAGGAGGAGACTGGTTATTAAAGTGGAATTTTACCAACAACTTAATGAAAAAAAAAAAATTGTATATTTTTTTAGCAAGGAACATACATTCCACAATAATAATTATGCTGCCAAAATGAGTGTTTGCAGTAAAACCGCCAAGAGCCTGAGCCAGCCCCTCCACAGCCCAGCACTCCAGTGAGCACTGGAGGGGCAGAGCAGAAAAGGTGATTGACAGTCACCAGCTCTCTGCAAGCTGAGGTCCGAGAGCTGAGCAATCAGCAGTGTTTGATCGCTCAGTTCTCGGTCTTCGAGGTGACGGGGGACAGATGCAGCTGGGATTGGTGCTGCAGCCATCTAGCCGAGTATAATTTTTTTTTTTCCCCAATTCCCAAACTTCTCTTAATTAGCATAGCCTTATTTCATGTCAAAGGTGCAGGTGTTAGTACATTTTAACCAAGGGATGTTTATGGAAAGATAAAGAAAAAAAAATTTACGGGCTTCAGACAACTGCATAAACCCATCTGTCATGGCATTTTTAGTTCTACGTTAAGGTGACCTGTGTGTAGCCCTATAGGTATATAAACTTATTTCCTTCCTTTATTAGTTGTCAGACATAGGCATAGCTTCAGTTACTTCCTCCATGGGGAATCTCTTAACCATGTGGGGATGAAAGCAAAATTGAAAGAGCGAGAACAATACAACAATAATGTGCTAGTGATCTGATGATAATGCGCATAGCCCTAATACACTCACGTGGGTGAACAATCCCAATAAACAAACTTCATTTTGTTCATTTTCTTTAAACAATTACCTGACTGACTCGCTGATAAAGGGAAATAGATACAATTAGATAAGAAGAGTTGAATGCTTTAATGCAATTTCCACTTGGAAAACAAAGTTCAAAAACAATACTTGTTTACTAATCCCACAATACACAGCAAGAGGGAGCAGCAAGTTTAAAGCCGGCCATAGAGGCACTATCACCAAAAGTATTGGTACGCCTGCCTTTACACGCACATAAACTTTCATGACATCCCAGTCTTAGTCCGTAGGGTTCAGTGTTGAGTTGGCCCACCCTTTGCAGCTATAACTGCTTCAACTCTTCTGGAAAGGATGTCCACAAGGTTAAGGCTGGGTTCACACCTATGCAAATTGGATGTGTGTTTCTCAGCATCCAATTTGCATAGCAGTAAAATGTGACTGGCTCTCTATGGAGCCGGATCACACATCTTCGTGGCGGCTGCGGAGTGCACTGTACAGAAACACAGCGCTTCTTTGGTCCTGCTTCAGGGCCAAATTCTAGGCAAAGATTCGGCCCTGAAGAATCAGAGAAGACAGAGAACAGGAATGCACAGCGTTCCCGTGCGATCTGCGTCAGGTTTAGGCGTGAACCGAGCCTTAGGAGTGCGTCTATGGGAATGTTTGACCATTCTTCCAAAAGAGCATTTGTGAGGTCAGGCACTGATGTTGGACAACAAAAACAAAGAAGTGAAAGGCACAAACCCCTAGCGCATTATCAGGGTAAAATTAAATGTATTGATATGCAAAGAAACCAATAAAATGCATACTCATAAAAGTATACAGCAAGTACAAAAGAAGGATGACACGAGGTAAAAACTTCAAGCGTTTCTCACATATACTAACGTTGGACAAAAAGGCCTGGCTCGCAGTTTCCCCTCTAATTCATCCCAAAGGTGTTCTATCGGTTTGAGGACAGTCAAGTTCCTCCACCCCAAACTCGCTCGTCCACACTATATTGCCAAAAGTATTGGGCCACCCCTCCAAATAATTTGGTGAGGGGTTGTGTTTCAGGGGTTGAGGTTGGCCCCGTAGTTCCAGTGAAGAGAACTTTTAAGGTGTCAGCATACCAAGACATTTTGGTCAATATTATGCTCCCAACTTTGTGGGAACAGTTTGGGGACAACCCCTTCCTGTTCCAACATGACTGTGCACCAGTGCACAAAGCAAGGTCCATAAAGACATGGATGAGCGAGTTGGGGGGGGGGGGGGGGTGACTTGACTGGCTTGTACAGAGTCCTGACCTCAACCCGATGAACAATGCAGAACCAGCCATACTCCATGCATACAGTGAGGCATTCAAAGGTTAATAGGGGAAGTAAAGGCATCTATATCAGCTTAAAAACCCTGCTTCCCCCTTCCTCCCACTTTTGTTGAATGGTGCTGGTAAAAAAAATATCTGTGTAAATACCCAATTTCAATCCACTCTGGTGCAGTCACGTGATGCAGAAGCTCCAGCTCCCCTGTCTTGTGTGGGTGCACGACAATGGGGCTGTATTCTGGAAGCCATGAAGTCACCTGCTGGCTTCCATTGTCTACCCCTGGACAGCATTCCCTCTCCATGATGCAGGACCAGACTGGAGCGGATTGAAATAAGGCATTTACACGGATCTTCTTTTTTTTTTTTTTTTTTTTTACCAGCACGATACAAAATAGGATGTATTGGGGGGAGGGGGGTCTAAGAAGTGTGCTTCTAAACAGACTTGTGTGGCTATTACTTACACTTTAACTCAGCTAACTAAAAAATTTGCTATTTTAGTAAAATCACAACAATGGGTAAAAACATTAGATCAGCCATCATTTAATCAGAAACACCAGATTAAAATCTAAACAATGCTTTTAAACCTAACTGCATTATATTAGTCTGGAAGATTTGGAGGGATCCCTGACCTCTATTACTATGCAGAAAGCCTGCGGTGCTGTGCTTCAACCACTGGAAACAATGAAGGAACAGTTCTAAACATTGCTGGACAGGGAAATAAAATACTTCTGGCTCTGTGTACACTGAACTTTTAATACCACTTCATCCACATGTGTGCTCCCACTGCCTTCAATCACAGAGCTAAAATGATCCTAAGCACAACAAGCCTAGAGTTCATCGATGTGTACAGGGATTGCAGGTGCTTGCAGTAAACGGATGAGCTCCGGCGTGTTCGCACAGCCTACGCGCAGAGCTCGCCAGGAAGTCGGCACTGCACTGCGCTAATCACAGGCAGCGAGACATTTCCCGATCTTTGCAGCCCCACATTGAGACAATATCTCACTGCTTGTGCTTAGCACAGAGCAGTGCCAACTTCCTGGCGGGCACTGCACATGGGTTGTGCCAACACACCGGAGCTCATCCTTAGCTTGCAGTAAGATGAGCACACTAAAAATACAGCAGGCTCCATGCATCTTCCAGGGCTTATTAAAAAAAAAAAAAACTGGGATTCCAGGTCTCCATTCATGTAGTCTACAAAAAGTCTATGGTGGGGGAAATACAGGGGATGTCAATGCCAATCACCTAAAGAGACAAATTAAAACACTTGAAGGGGGCTAAATCACTTGAGTCCCGGGCACCACTTTAAGGCCTGGTTCACACCTATGCAATTTGTTTTTGATCTGTTTCTGCAGTGCATTTTTCAATGCTCTTATGCTTTTTTGGTCAATTTGTTGTTGGGCAGATAAAAAAAAAAAAAAAAAAAAAACGCACAAAACTTATCAAAAACACACTACATGCTTTTCTGCAGCATCTCCATTGAGGTCTATTGAACCAAAAATGCACAGTTTTGCATTTAAAAAAGTTTCCCCGTGTTAAATGGACCATAGTGCGTTTCTGAAAAAAAGCACCAAGAAACTCATAGGTGTGAACCAGGCCTAAATTGGGTCAAGGACAGTGGCGGTTTGTCCCCAGGCTATTTTAAAGTAGCACCTGTGCAGCTTCTGGTGTTGGAAACACTGGCCGCCAGTGAAAACTGGGGTCCAGCGTGGAAATGATCAGAACCATGGTTTCAGATCTTATTGTACAGCACCCCATAGAAGCGCTTGTATCAGATCGCTGTAATCACATTGCTTCCACTTTGTTTTAACATTGGATGGGACCAGAACCATCTGTGTGTTGTGGTGCTGGGGTGTGCCATAACCCATATTAAGGGGCAGCTTCAAAATGAATGGGCTGCCTTACCACAATACTGCAAAAAGCCAGCAGGGGAGAGTCATTCATCCATGCTGTTTAGCACAGATACTGGAATCTTCATTGTTTTAAAAAAGTGCAGTGCCCAGCGTAGAAACCTTGATATGTTTAGCCAGCTTTACATAGTGCAGTGTCTTATCACATGCACAGTACACAGTGTAAAGATGGCAATAAAAGTAAAGATCTCTGAGCACTGAACTTGGCTGATTAAGGGCTAGTTTACACTTGCTTCAAAACCAGGCTTTGTTTAAGCGGTTCTTCACCCTAAAGGGGAAGTTCCGCTAATTTGATCCCTCCCCCCCTCCGGTGCCACAATCGCCACCTTTCAGGGGGGAGGGGGGTGCAGTTACCTGGATAATCCAGGTAACTGCACCCACTTCCGGCCAGACCGCCGCAGACCCCCCCCCCCCGTTGTGTTCTGGGAAACACAGTTCCCAGAGACACAGCGGGGGACCATAAGATGCGCAGCGCGACTCGCACATGCGCAGTAGGGAACCGGGCAGTGAAGCGGTTATGCTTCACTTCCCGATTCCCTGACAGAGGATGGTGGCGAGGGCAGCAGCGAGACGAGCGATCGCTCGTCATCTGCCGCCGACATCGATGGACCCTGGGACAGGTAAGTGTGATTTTATTAAAAGTCAGCAGCTGCAATATTAGTAGCTGCTGGCTTTTAATTTTTTTATTTTAGGTGCAGAACCGCTTTAAAGCTCTCTGTCACTAAATAAAATAGTTAGCTTACAGTCCTGTTTGCATCTGCTTTTGCTTGGTGCTTCAATGAGGCTTTGATGGGGCTTCAAGCTAGCTTTTCCATAGACTTCTATGGAGGCTTTGAAGACACTTCATCCGCTATGCCTTAGGAATACATGCATGTCTGTTTTTTCATCCGAAAACGGATGGATGAAAAACGGGCATACGGTCCGCCCATGTGAAAGGGGCCTAATAGGTTTTCTAATCCTTGAATAAGTCATCTCCAGGTGTCCAGATGACCCATCATTGTCCAGTAAGCGCTGCCACACCTGGGTTTCTGTTATGGTCAGCACCTGGGGGCCTACGATTGGTGGATGAGAATCCCAAGTGTAGGAGAGGTAAGATGCAATGAGGGGTCAGTAGATGCTGATGCCCCCCAGTATGTGATTGGTGGAGGAGACCCATGTATAGGACAGGTAGGATATGGTGAGGGGTCAGTAGATGATGATGCACCCAAGTATGTGACTGGTGGATGAGATCCATGTGTAGCACAGGTCAGTAGATGATGATGCCCCCAGTATGTGATTGGTAGAGGAGACATATGTGTAGGACATGGTGAGGGGTCAGTAGATAATGATGATGCCCCCAGTGTGTGTGATTGGTGGAGGAAACCCATGTGTAGGACAGGTAGGATATGGAGATGCATTAGAAGATGATGATGCCCCCCCAGTGTGTGTGATTGGTGGATGAGATCCATGTGCAGGATAGTTAGGATGTGGTGAAGGGTCTGTAGATGATGATGATACCCCCCCAGTATGTGATTGGTGGGTGGGATTCATGTGTATGCAAGGCCGTTTTTAATATTGATTGGACCCTGGACAAATGTTTTCATGCCCCCCCCCCATGCAATTTCTCTCTCCACCTGCTCTGAGCCATACAATAAATAGCAGCTAAACTTAAAATCAGTTTACTGTATCATATCAGACAGTGATTGCAATTGGTTACAGCATATCATTACCACTTACTGACTGGTTGCTAGAGGTTACAGCACACATTAAGGCTCACTGATTGCTAGAGGTTATAGCACATGATTTCTGCTTGTTGAATGGTTGCTTGAGATTACTGTACAGTAATACTGCTCACTGATTGGTTGCTATAGGTTACAGCACATCTTCTCCTCACTGCAGGGGAGTATGATATACATATGAATGCTGCCTTTATTTACAAATTAATGCTGCCGGCCTCAGCTATTTACATACCCCCTAGTATGTGATTGGTGGGTGGGATCCATGTGTAGGACAGGTAGGATATGGTGAGGGATCAGTAGATGATGATGCCCCCCAGTGTGTTTGGGATCCATGTGTAGGACAGATCAGTAGACGCTGATGTCCCCCAGTGTGTGTGGGATCCATGTGTAGGACAGATGAGTAGATGCTGATGCCCCCCAGTGTGTGTGATTGGTGGGTGGGATCCATGTGTAGGACAGGTAGGATATGGCGAGGGGTCAGTAGATGATGATGATGCCCCCCCAAGTGTGTGTGGGATCCATCTGTAGGACAGGTAGGATATGGTGAGGGATCAGTAGATGATGATGCCCCCCCAGTGTGTGTGGGATCCATGTGTAGGACAGATCAGTAGACGCTGATGTCCCCCAGTGTGTGTGGGATCCATGTGTAGGACAGATGAGTAGATGCTGATGCCCCCCAGTGTGTGTGATTGGTGGGTGGGATCCATGTGTAGGACAGGTAGGATATGGCGAGGGGTCAGTAGATGATGATGATGCCCCCCCAAGTGTGTGTGGGATCCATCTGTAGGACAGGTAGGATATGGCGAGGGGTCAGTAGATGATGATGATGCCCCCCCAAGTGTGTGTGGGATCCATCTGTAGGACAGGTAGGATATGGTGAGGGATCAGTAGATGATGATGCCCCCCAGTGTGTGTGGGATCCATGTGTAGGACAGATCAGTAGACGCTGATGTCCCCCAGTGTGTGTGGGATCCATGTGTAGGACAGATCAGTAGACGCTGATGTCCCCCAGTGTGTGTGATTGGTGGGTGGGATCCATGTGTAGGACAGGTAAGATATGGTGAAGGGCCAGTAGATGATGATACCCTCTAGTATGTGATTGGTGGGTGAGATCCATGTGTAGGACAGGTAGGATATGATGATGCCCCCCAGTGTGTGTGGGATCCATGTGTAGGACAGATGAGTAGATGCTGATGCCCCCCAGTGTGTGTGATTGGTGGGTGGGATCCATGTGTAGGACAGGTAGGATATGGCGAGGGGTCAGTAGATGATGATGATGCCCCCCCAAGTGTGTGTGGGATCCATCTGTAGGACAGGTAGGATATGGCGAGGGGTCAGTAGATGATGATGATGCCCCCCCAAGTGTGTGTGGGATCCATCTGTAGGACAGGTAGGATATGGTGAGGGATCAGTAGATGATGATGCCCCCCAGTGTGTGTGGGATCCATGTGTAGGACAGATCAGTAGACGCTGATGTCCCCCAGTGTGTGTGGGATCCATGTGTAGGACAGATCAGTAGACGCTGATGTCCCCCAGTGTGTGTGATTGGTGGGTGGGATCCATGTGTAGGACAGGTAAGATATGGTGAAGGGCCAGTAGATGATGATACCCTCTAGTATGTGATTGGTGGGTGAGATCCATGTGTAGGACAGGTAGGATATGATGATGCCCCCCAGTGTGTGTGGGATCCATGTGTAGGACAGATGAGTAGATGCTGATGCCCCCCAGTGTGTGTGATTGGTGGGTGGGATCCATGTGTAGGACAGGTAGGATATGGCGAGGGGTCAGTAGATGATGATGATGATGCCCCCCCAAGTGTGTGTGGGATCCATCTGTAGGACAGATCAGTAGATGCTGATGCCCCCCAGTGCGTGTGGGATCCATGTGTAGGACAGGTAGGATATGGTGAGGGATCAGTAGATGATGATGCCCCCCAGTGTGTGTGGGATCTATGTGTAGGACAGATCAGTAGATGCTGATGCCCCCCAGTGTATGTTGTCCTCCACAGATTAGTACTTCCCTAGTCTCACACTTCCTGCCTCCAGCCGCCCAGTGTGAGGAGCCCTGACCCCCTCATACACATACAGAGCTGCCCCCCCTCAGGACCATGTAGAGTCCGGCTACCCTGGAGTGCCCCGAGCCTTCCATGGCACCGCCGGACTACTTTCAGTCAGTTTCAGAATCCCCCCTCACATTACAGGGCCAGCCCTGACTTTACCTGAACCGGGGCGAGTCTTTCAGACACTCCTCAAAGTCCACCGTCATCTTCATGTCCCTGGCACTGTGAGAGCTATGAGAGGACGGAGCGGGCACACGGGCCGCGTTTACTAGACACAGCCGGACAGGAAAAAGCTAACCGAGACCGCTATGTGGCGCTGTACATGTCCAAGTTCCCCTCTCCCTAAACCCTGACACAGCCAGCTTCCCAGTCACCCACCATGCCAAACTCCGCCCCGACACGCCCATCCGCCAGGGCAACCCGTTGAGAGACAGCTGTGACAGCCAATGACTTCGCAGGGAAGGCGGAACACTGTGAGCTGGATGGGCGTGCCTGGTTACCTAGGACGACAGGGAAGTGGGACGAGTCACCCTGGAGGGAAGGGAAGGAGGAAGAGAGAGGAGGCCTGGGAAAGGATAGGGCGAGGTAGAGCTGGGATTAACCGCTGCGAATTGTTCTCGGAGTAGAAAGTCATACTGTACATTGGAGAGCTTGTATGAGGGCTCTTACTTGTGGCTGCTGTGGAGGGGGGTCTCCACTCAGCCCTGTGGGGCTGGTCAGACCTTTATGTGTGGATAGAGCAGTGAAGAGACATTCACCCCTCTACTTTATCACTAGAGGTGAGGAGAAATCTTCCAGAGAGGTAAAAACTCTACCAATGTGTACAGGGCAATTCCTCTCACTGTAGGGAGATTTCCACTCACTTCCTGTTGCACTTTAAAAACAGGAAGTGAGAGATCTTCCTGGTAGGATGCAGACAGATAGAAACAGCACAGTAAGGGCCCTTTCACACAGACGTGTCTGTGTACGGAGCCTGTTCTGCCCAGCGGGGGAATCGCTCCGTTGATCCCCACGGAGCAGGAAGCTGACAGGTCTGTCTCTGCACACTGTGTAGGGATGGACCTGTCAGAGTGCCGCTCTCCTCTATGGGGGATCGGATGAAGACGGACCACAGAGTCCGTTTTAATCCGATCGGATGATAGATTGGAAAAATAGGGTCTTCCTCCATCACACTTTTTTTAGATCAGAGCGGGTCAGATGTCAGCGGACATGTCACCAATGACATCCGTCCCTCCATAGAGGTCTATGGAGCGTCCATTCAGGTCTGCCTAAAAAACTGACAAGTGGACCTGAACGGATCGTCCGTGTGAAGGAAGGCTAAGTTCACATTGGAAAAGGTTGTGTTCCCACGCCGCATTCAAAACACACTGCAGTTTTCATAGTGGGTGTCAATGTTAACCACTTCCATACCAGTTTAATTCTGGCACTCCTCTCCTACATGGAAAAATCTTCTCTTTTTTTAATTCCGGTCCACAGCTAGCTCTATGGTAATCTGGCAGCGCACCGGAGAGCCCAGAAAGGTACCGGAGTGCTCTATCCCTGTTCCCCTGCCTGTAAAAGCAATCCAGCAGCTGCATAGCTTCTAGAATGGCTTTTAAATTAACGGGAGTTGCCGGCTGAAAACAAAGATATCTAATTGATGCCTGTAGCTGGGTGATTTGATTTTGGGAGCACCTTCTGACTATTTTTCATTTAGGTTCACATGATTTAATTTTTGTCCTGACACATTCTTTCTCCCCCATCCATTTTTCTTTTCTGTGGGGTGAGATATGCCTTGTGTCAACGCAGTCTTGAATAAGAGCAAAGCTTTTTTGTGGATATGGTGATATATGGGGCTCGTCTATCAGTGGTTATTTGTGTCCATATGGATAAGTGTACCCGTATTGCATATAAACATCACCTTACAGGCATATCTATGGTCATAAACATACCTTTTACAATTTATATTAAAAGTGTTACATAAGTGGCATTTGATGTGTAGCGGCCATAACCTTTTGTAGAGTGGCCTTAACTTATTGAGCTTACCGGTTACCTCCGCTTGGCTGGTCATTCCATGTCTAGGGGTTCCCAGGGTTTATACCCAACAACTTGGACGATGACACCAATAAAGTCCTTTTGAAAGGTTTTATTTTCTAGGGGTAATGTCCAACAACACAGTCTCATATAGGAACAGAGGGCAAGGGTGAAGAAACTCAGGCACCTTGAACTGCGGACATAACAAAGTCTCTAATACCACCCAGAGAGTAGCCACTCGCAGCTGGGCGCTTCAAGGCTGAACAAATCTCTAGCCAGAGATTATGGCAATCAGCACTTTGATTCAGAACTTGTAAAATCTCAGACCTAGAACAAGTTGTAACTGAAAGTGAACAGGAACCTTTTTCCTCAGTACCTGGAACGTTCTCTGTCTCCTTGGTAGTACTGGAAAAAGAGTGAATTCGTCAGTGTCCTTCACAACTCAGCAGCCAGGCACTTCTCAGGATGCCAGCTTGTTGGCCCTCTTCCGAAGAGTCCTCCCCCGGTCACTTTCACAAGCTGTGGTGACCCTCCAAGCCGAGAGCACACCCGGACACCTTGAATCCTCCCTTAGTTACTGTGCCTCGGACCAGCCGGTTCCAAGACTCGTGAACAGACGGATCCCTACCCCAGACCAGGCGGGTCTATTGGGGGTAACCAACAGAAGCATGTTGCGGGATGGTGAACACCCCGTGACCCCTCACGGGGCTACCCCAGTCCAGGAAACAAGAACAGACCGCTCAGGCCTCACAAACTCCTACTGAACACGTGACTCCAACATCTTAAGTACCCCTCCCCAGACATCTCAGTGGGGCCCGGCACACCCACTAATTGGTTCTGAGGAAGCTAATACCTAAAACGTCCAACCAGGCCTGATTCTGGCTTGTCATGTGCACCACACTGTGCACATGAAAAGCAGAACTTCTAATACAGCCCAGCCAAACTGATGTCAAAGTTAACCTATATAATTAACCCTCAGAACCCCACTACTGTTCTGAGGGAAAAAAATAAATTTACACAGGAATGACACTCTGTCCAAAATGTCATCCGCTACAGATGTGCAGGGTAGTGCACCCTAGTCTAGTTTTATTTGATCATCCAGATATCACCACTTCAACCTAAGGAAGTCATACGGAAAAGGAACAACACTCTACACCAATGGTACTTAAACAAGAACGTATGTTTACTGAAACCAGTGTATAAAGTAGTAGTAATTACAGTATTTATACTATCACACCAACATAGTGTAACAGCACAATAAACATTACAACAGTTTGTACATTTATAGTTGTCTATGATGGTCTCTGAGAATGTCTCCAATTGGGACTGATGCTCAGAGTGAATACGCCTTACTCTGGGCACCTTCCCACTTCCAGCACACTCTGGTAACTACAGGAATGCAGGGTTAATAATGAAATACAACACAATTACTAGGGAACCCCCTACTTTAAATGGATGCAAGGCCTTGCAATGAGAAATGTAGTCTATTAGTCTTCTTTCTTCTTTCATCTATTAGTGTTCTTTATTTGTGTTGTAACAATTGTAATCCAACAGTGGAACAACAAGGGTTAACGTGAGATGAATATTAGAACTAGGGTTGCCACCTGTCCGGTTTTTGTGGCAGCCGGATCTCTGGCTCCAGCCACAACAAACATCTGGGGTGCATGATCATCCTGTCCCATGCCTGGTATCAATATTCACAACTTCACACACTGCCTAAACATCGGTGCGCTCAGAGTCTGAGCCCAGCTCAGCAAAGGGCAGTGGCAGGTGCTCTGTGATTGGCTGAGCAGGCTGCAGGTGACAGGTCATGTGCGGGATGGATCGGATGGCGGACATGAAGGTCAGTAAAAAATTTGCCTGAGAGCCGTAGCTGCTGGTCACATGTGCATGCAGGGCTGCACTGTGTCTGGACAATCGCGCTAGCCCTGCATGCTATTGCATGGAATCCTAACCCACGCTGTGTCACACACCTACGGTCCGTCTCTCTCTCTTATCTGCTCTGTCAGACCCCCCCTTCTCCGCTCTGTCAGACCCCCCCTTCTCCTCTCTGTCAGACCCTCCCTTCTCCTCTCTGTCAGACCCTCCCTTCTCCTCTCTGTCAGCCGGCCCCCCTTCTCCTCTCTGTCAGACCCTCCCTTCTCCTCTCTGTCAGCCGGCCCCCCTTCTCCTCTCTGTCAGACCCCCCCTTCTCCTCTCTGTCAGCCGGCCCGTCTTCTCCTCTCTGTCAGACCCCCCCTTCTCCTCTCTGTCAGACCCCCCCTTCTCCTCTCTGTCAGACCCCCCCTTCTCCTCTCTGCCAGACCCCCCCTTCTCCTCTCTGTCAGACCCCCCCCTTCTCCTCCTGTGAGACGCCCCCCTCTTCTCTATCAGACCCCCCTTCTCCTCTCTGTCAGACCCCCCCTTCTCCTGTCAGACCTCTCCTCTCTGTCAGACCCCCCCTTCTCCTCTCTGTCAGACCCTCCCTTCTCCTCTCTGTCAGACCCCCTTCTCCTCTCTGTCAGATCCCCCTTCTCCTCATGTGAGACGCCCCCCTCTTCTCTATCAGACCCCCTTTCTCCTCTCTGTCAGACCCCCCCTTCTCCTCTCTGTCAGACCCTCCCTTCTCCTCTCTGTCAGCCGGCCCCCCTTCTCCTCTCTGTCAGACCCTCCCTTCTCCTCTCTGTCAGCCGGCCCCCCTTCTCCTCTCTGTCAGACCCCCCCTTCTCCTCTCTGTCAGCCGGCCCCCCTTCTCCTCTCTGTCAGACCCCCCCTTCTCCTCTCTGTCAGACCCCCCCTTCTCCTCTCTGTCAGACCCCCCCTTCTCCTCTCTGCCAGACCCCCCCTTCTCCTCTCTGTCAGACCCCCCCCTTCTCCTCCTGTGAGACGCCCCCCTCTTCTCTATCAGACCCCCCTTCTCCTCTCTGTCAGACCCCCCCTTCTCCTGTCAGACCTCTCCTCTCTGTCAGACCCCCCCTTCTCCTCTCTGTCAGACCCTCCCTTCTCCTCTCTGTCAGACCCCCTTCTCCTCTCTGTCAGATCCCCCTTCTCCTCATGTGAGACGCCCCCCTCTTCTCTATCAGACCCCCTTTCTCCTCTCTGTCAGACCCCCCCTTCTCCTCTCTATCAGACCCCCCTTCTCCTCTCTGTCAGACCCCCCCTTCTCTCTGTCAGACCCCCCTTCTCCTCATGTGAGACGCCCCCCTCTTCTCTATCAGACCCCCTTTCTCCTCTGTCAGACCCCCCCTTCTCCTCTCTGTCAGACCCGCTCTTCTCCTCTCTGTCAGACCCCGCCCTTCTCCTCTCTGTCAGACCCTCCCTTCTCCTCTCTGTCAGCCGGCCCCCCTTCTCCTCTCTGTCAGACCCCCCCTTCTCCTCTCTGTCAGCCGGCCCCCCTTCTCCTCTCTGTCAGACCCCCCCTTCTCCTCTCTGTCAGACCCCCCCTTCTCCTCTCTGTCAGACCCCCCCTTCTCCTCTCTGCCAGACCCCCCCTTCTCCTCTCTGTCAGACCCCCCCCTTCTCCTCCTGTGAGACGCCCCCCTCTTCTCTATCAGACCCCCCTTCTCCTCTCTGTCAGACCCCCCCTTCTCCTGTCAGACCTCTCCTCTCTGTCAGACCCCCCCTTCTCCTCTCTGTCAGACCCTCCCTTCTCCTCTCTGTCAGACCCCCTTCTCCTCTCTGTCAGATCCCCCTTCTCCTCATGTGAGACGCCCCCCTCTTCTCTATCAGACCCCCTTTCTCCTCTCTGTCAGACCCCCCCTTCTCCTCTCTATCAGACCCCCCTTCTCCTCTCTGTCAGACCCCCCCTTCTCCTCTCTGTCAGACCCCCCTTCTCCTCATGTGAGACGCCCCCCTCTTCTCTATCAGACCCCCTTTCTCCTCTGTCAGACCCCCCCTTCTCCTCTCTGTCAGACCCGCTCTTCTCCTCTCTGTCAGACCCCGCCCTTCTCCTCTCTGTCAGACCCCCCCTTCTCCTCCTGTGAGATGCCCCCTCTTCTCTATCAGACCCCCCTTCCCCTCTCTGTCAGACCCCCCCCCTTCTCCTCTCTGACAGACCCCCCCCCCTCTCCTCTCTCTCAGGCCCCCTTCTATCTCTCTGTCTGACCCCTTTCTCTCTCTCTGTCAGCCGTCTCTCTCCCTCTCTCTTTCTCCCTGTCTCTCTTTCTCTCTCTGTCTCTCTCTTTCTCTCTGTCTCTCTCTTTCTCTCAGACCTCTCTCTCTCTCTCTCTCTCTCTCTCTCTCTCTCTCTCTTTCTCTCTCTCCCTTCCCCTCTCTCTCTGTCAGACCCCCCCCCATCTTTCTCCTGCCTCTCTTTCGCCCCCCCTCCCAACCCCTCTTTCCCTCCTCAGGTGATCAGGGCCCCAATCATTTCTAACAGCAGCCTGGTGAATGAATGCTCCGACTCCCACACTTCCTGGCTCGAAGCAGCTCTTGGTAAGGCAGTCTATTGGGGGTCTTTCAGGTCAGGGGACACTGATGAAGGGTTCCTGATCTAATCAAGGGGGGGGGGGGGGGGGCAATATAAAGGAAGGGGAATCTGAACTAATGGAGGGAGTCTGTGGGGAGGGGGGTGCTGACTGCTGTTGACCACTTAGAGACCCCCATTATATCAGCACCCCCCTACTTAGAGACCTCTATTAGATAAGGGAAACTCTCTTTATATAAGCACCCCCTTTGGAGACCCACATTATATAAGGATCAGTGTTTCCTTATTTCACCCCTCTCTTTAGACACACCCAACATTTTTTTTTTTTTTTTTAAACACGCAGTGCAACCTCCACATATAATTATATTAATTCAAATGTGAAAAAAATTAATTGTGAATGATGGTGGAAACCCCCAAGGATAATCCAAGTCTTAATACACTCCAATCTTATTTAAACATACATATTGTTCAATTTCACACATACAATAGTGTATGAATAGTG
Source organism: Lithobates pipiens (assembly GCF_037356315.1). Taxonomy (NCBI): domain Eukaryota; kingdom Metazoa; phylum Chordata; class Amphibia; order Anura; family Ranidae; genus Lithobates; species Lithobates pipiens. The sequence goes on along the minus strand of NW_027507758.1, from coordinate 348,691,672 downwards.
GTGTAAATCCATTCCACAAGGTGCTGTGCTAATATCCAACGTATCTAACTCAAAAGGTGTTTATAAATTGTATATTAGCACAACACATTTTGAAATGGATTTACACCACTATTCATACACTATTGTATGTGTGTGGAAATTGAACAATATGTATGTTTAAATAAGATTGGAGTGTATTAACCACCTCAATACAGTGCAGTTACACCCCCTTCCTGACCAGACCAATTTTCAGCTTTCAGCGCTCTCACACTTTGAATGACAATTACTCAGTCATATGAAACTTGTGTCCTTTTTTCCACACAAATAGAGCTTTCTTTTAGTGGTATTTAATCACTAGTGGGTTTTTTATTTTTTGTGCTATAAATAAAATAAAACGTAAATTTTGTGAAAAAAATGCCTTTTTCTTTGTTTCTGTCATAAATTTTTGCTAATTAGTAATTTTTCTTCATAAATTTTGGCCAAAATTTATACTGCTACATATCTTGGGTAAAAATAACCCACATTAGTGTATATTATTTGGTCTTTGTAAAAGTTATAGAGTCTACAAACTATGGTGCCAATCGCTGAAAATTTATCACATCTGATCAGGCCTTCAGTACATCAGGTGTATCTCATTTCTTGAGACACTAACAAGTCAGGAAAGTACAAATGACCCCTTTTTACAAAGTAGACATTCCAAGGTATTAAGTAAGTAGCATGGTGAGTTTTTTTAAGTTGTAATTTTTTTCCCACAATTCTTTGCAAAATGAAGATTTTTTTTTTATTATTTTTTTTTTTTACAAAATTGTCATATTATCAGGTTATTTCTCACACACAACATATGCATACAACAAATTACACCCCAAAATACATTCTGCTACTCTTCCCGAGTATGGCGATACCACATGTGTGAGACTTTTACACAGCCTGGCCACATACAGAGCACCAACATTGATGTAGTACCTTCAGATGTTCTACGAGCAAAAATGACGCATCTCATTTCTCATCCACCTATTACACTTTTGAAGGCCCTGGAGCACCAGGACAATGGAATTTCCCATAAAATGACCCCATTTTGGAAAGCAAACACCCCAACGTATAATCTGTGAGGCATAATTAGTCTTTTGAATGGTTAATTTTTTTCCAGAAGTTTTTGGAATATGTGGAAAAAAATTAAAACGCATTTTTTTTTACACAAAATTGTCAATTTATAATATATTTCTAACACATAGCATGTATATAGCAAAAATTACACCCCAAAATACATTCTGCTACTCCTCCCAAGTATTGCGATACCACATGTGTAGGACTTTTACACAGCCTGGCCACATAGAGAGGCCGAACATTGAAGTAGTACGTTCAGGCGTTCTAGGAGCATAAATGACACATCTCATTTCATTCCTACCTATCACACTTTTGAAGGTCCTGGACCACCAGGACAGTGAAATTACCCACAAAATGACCCCATTTTGGAAAGCAAACACCCCAACGTATATTCTATGAGATATGGGCTGCAAATAGATACTCGGGTACTCTGATGGCCTGGTGACAGGTACTCGGGTACTCTGATGGCCTGGTGACAGGTACTCGGGTACTCTGATGGCCTGGTGACAGGTACTCGGGTACTCTGATGGCCTGGTGACAGGTACTCTGATGGCTTGGTGACTGGTATTTGGGTACTCTGAAGGGCGGTGACAGGTACTCATATGGACTGTGACAGGTACTCGGGTACTAAGATGAACTGTGACAGGTACTCAGGTACTCAGATGAACTGTGAAAGGTACTCGGGTACTTAGATGAACTGTGACAGGTACTCGGGTACTCAGATGGACTGTGACAGGTACTCGGGTACTCAGATGGACTGTGACAGGTACTCGGGTACTCAGATGGACTGTGACAGGTACTCAGATGGACTGGAACAGGTACTCGGGTACTCAGATGTGCTTTGACAGGTACTCGGGTACTCAGATGGGCTGTGACAGGTACTCGAATGAACCGTGACAGGTACTCGGGTACTTTGATGGGCTGTGACAGCTACTCGGGTACTCTGATGAACCGTGACAGGTACTCGGGTACTCTGATGGACCGTGACAGGTACTCGGGTACTCTGATGGACCGTGACAGGTACTCGGGTACTCTGATGGGCCGTGACAGGTACTCGAGTACTCTGATGTGCCGTGACAGGTACTCGGTACTCTGATGGACCGTGACAGGTACTCGGGTACTCTGATCGGCTGTGACAGGTACTCGGGTACTCTGATGTGCCGTGACAGGTACTCGGGTATTCTGATGGGCTGGGACAGGTACTCGGGTACTCTGATGGACCGTGACAGATACTCGTGTACCCTGATGGACTGTGACAGGTACTCAGTACTCTGATGGACCGTGACAGGTACTCGGGTACCCTGATGGACCGTGACAGGTACTCGGGTACCCTGATGGACCGTGACAGGTACTCGGGTACCCTGATGGACCGTGACAGGTACTCGGGTACCCTGATGGACCGTGACAGGTACTCGGGTACTCTGATGTGCCGTGACAGGTACTCGGGTACTCTGATGTGCCGTGACAGGTACTCGGGTACTCTGATGGGCTGGGACAGGTACTCGGGTACTCTGATGGGCTGTGACAGGTACTCGGGTACTCTGATGTGCTGTGACAGGTACTCAAATACTCTAATGGACTGTGACAGGTACTCTGATGGACTGTGATTGACAGGTACTATGAGGGGTGGTGACAGGTCCTCTTTATTGGGGGGTGGCAATCAGTATGATTGGTGTACACTGTAGGTGGTAACGAGATGTTACCGCAATCTCCTCCTCACACACGATCGGTGTGTGAGGAGGAGAACACGGTAACATCTCGTTACTGCGGTTTGTTTACATTTTAGTGATCGGCTGTGAAAGGATCACAGCCGATCACGTGGGTAAACAGCCAGCCAATGGCTGTTTACCAGCGTCGGTGACGAGCAGTTTTCCCGGGGAACACGCCACCACCGACGTGCACGCGCAGCGCGCTCACGATCGCGCGCATGCGCCGTGCACAGTCGGGGTGTGACCATCTGCGATCGGCCGTGACTTCATCACGGCCGATCACGTGGTAAACAGCCATAACCAATGGCTGTTCACCCCCTTCGGTGGTGAGCGGTGTCTCCGTGACACGCCGCCACCATAGAGACAGGGATGCGCGCCCACGATCGCGCGCATTCCCTGTTTAAACGGGAGGCCGTCATATGACGGCCTCCCGCCACAATAGGTGCACCGCCTGGCCGTCATTTGACAGCCGGCGGTCAGCATCTAGTTAATACTTGGATTATCCTTGGGGGTTTTCACCATCATTCACAATTAAGGTTGTGCTGCATTTTTTTCAATTTTTATTTTTGGGGGTTTTTAAGAGGAGGACTGATATAAAGGGATTCTGATCTAATGGGTTCCTCTATGGGGGTCCCTGTATTATGGAGGGTGTAATACTGACCCCTATATTAAGTGGGTGACATCAACCCTGTGTTATGGGGGTAACACTGACCCCTATATTACAAAGGGGGGGGTGATACTGACCCCTGTATTATGACGCCTAGGATTGCCACCTGTGCGGGGTCCACCGGAAATAGCTCAGGTTTTGAATCATGTGTCTGGATTTCAGTCTGCTTAAAACCCAGACACATTATTCAGACCGGACTGTGGCTTCCCAAGTAACCAAGATAGTCAGACACCAATCTGTTGCCACCTGTTAAAATTGGCCACTCCAACTGTTTGCCGTGGTGTGCTAAGTGTGACGCATTATTGCTCTCCTCCAGGTCTTTAAAATCCTATAGCACAAAAAAATTTGCCATGCGGCGCTAAAGTGTTCGGGTTTGGCTTGAAGAAAAGGTGGCAACCCTAATTAGAACAAATCCTGTGGTGTGATACATCTGTAATTGCCTCTGGTGTAATTGACTTTGGGTAACACAGTGTCAAAGTACAGTGAAGAGTAGACTCAGCCTGTCTATTAACCACTACAGCCCCGGACCAATAAACACCTTAAGGACCAGAGGTCTTTTTCCAATTTCGCACTGCGCTGCTTTAACTGGTAATTGCGGGTCATGCAATATTGCACCCAAACGAAATTTGCGTCCTTTTCTTCCCACAAATAGAGCTTTCTTTTGATGGTATTTGATTGCCTCTGCGATTTTTATTTTTTGCGATATAAATGGAAAAAGAGCGAAAATTTTGAAAAAAAAATATATTTTCTTCTTTTTGTTATAAGAAAAATCGAATAAACTAAATTTTAGTCATACATTGAGGGCAAAATTTATTCAGCCACATGTCTTTAGTAAAAAAAATGTCAATAAGCGTATATTTTTTGGTTTGCACAAAAGTTATAGCGTCTACAAACTAGAGTACATTTTCTGGAATTTACACAGCTTTTAATTTATGACTGCCTATCTCATTTCTTGAGGTGCTAAAATGGCAGGGCAGTACAAACCCCCCCCCCCCAAATGACCCCATTTTGGAAAGTAGACACCCCAAGGAAATTGCTGATGGGTATGTTGAGCCCATTGAATATTTATTTTTTTTGTCCTAAGGGATTGAATAATGACAAAAAAAAATAAAAATTTTACAAAAAGTTGTCACTAAATGATATATTGCTCACACATGCCATGGTTAAATGTGGAATTGCACCCCAAAATATATTCCGCTACTTCTCCCGAGTATGGGGATACCACATGTGTGGGAATTTTTGGGAGTCTAGTCGCGCACGGCACCCCGAAAACCAATCACCACCTTCAGGATTTCTAAGGGTGCAAATTTTGGATTTGACTCCTCACTACCTATCACAGTTTCGAAGGCCATAAAATGCCAAAATAGCACAAAACCCCCCAAAATGACCCCATTTTGGAAAGTAGACACCCCAAGCTATTTACTGAGAGGCATGTTGAGTCCATGGAATATTTTATATTTTGCCACAAGTTGCGGGAATATTACAAACTTTTTTTTTTTTGCACAAAGTTGTCACTAAATGATATATTGCTCACACATGCTATGGGCATATGTGAAATGACACCCCAAAATACATTCTGCTGCTTCTCCTGAGTACAGGGATACCACATGTGTGGGACTTTTTGGGAGCCTAGCCGCCTACGGGACCCCGAAATCCAAGCACCGCCTTCAGGATTTCTAAGGGCATAAATTTTTTATTTTACTCCTCACTACCTATCATTACCTATCACAGTTTTGAAGACCATAAAATGCCAAGATGGCACAAAACCCCCCCAAATGACCCCATTTTGGAAAGTAGACACCCCTAGCTATTTGCTGAGGGCCATGTTGAGACCATTGAATATTTTTTTTTTTGTCCCAAGGGATTGAATAATGACAAAAAATAAAATTTTTTTTTTTTTTACAAAAAGTTGTCACTAAATGATATATTGCTCACACATGCCATGGTTATATGTAGAATTGCACCCCAAAATATATTCCGCTACTTCTCCCGAGTATGGGGATACCACATGTGTGAGACTTTTTGGGAGTCTAGTCGCGCACGGCACCCCGAAACCAATCACCACCTTCAGGATTTCTAAGGGTGCAAATTTTTGATTTGACTCCTCACTACCCATCACAGTTTCGAAGGCCATAAAATGCCAAAATAGCACAAAACCCCCCAAAATGACCCCATTTTGGAAAGTAGACACCCCAAGCTATTTACTGAGAGGCATGTTGAGTCCATGGAATATTTTATATTTTGCCACAAGTTGCGGGAATATTACAAACTTTTTTTTTTTGCACAAAGTTGTCACTAAATGATATATTGCTCACACATGCTATGGGCATAAGTCAAATTATACCCCAAAATAAATTCTGCTGCTTCTCCCGGGTACGGGGATACCACATGTGGGGGACTTTTTGGGAGCCTAGCCACGTACGGGACCCCAAAAACCAAGCACTGCCTTCCGGATTTAAATATAAAATGCTACCAAAAAAACTGTTAGCGATCGCAGGGATCAGGCCTGACTCTGCGATCGCTGCAGTTATGTGTTTAGTGTTTTGTAAGTGACAGTGATCGATCGATACTGCACTTGGGTGGGCTGGGCAGAGGGGCAAAACGCAGGTGCTAGCAGGTATCTGGGCTGATCCCGCTAACAATGCGTTTTTTTGGAACCCTGAACTGCTGGGGACGCTAGTATAGATCTGATCAGATCAGATATTGATCTGTTCAGATTCTATACCACTACAGGAGGTTTATGCTTTGCGTGTGGGTGTTAGCGGTACTGGCACTAACCTAGCGCTGCCTGGGGCGACGCAGACCCTGACCCTAAAACCTAATTGATATCACCCGCCGGGTGATCAGGGGGTTAAACCTTAATTGGGTAATAAATGGTGGGTGCCCCGATGCTATAAAAAGCAAACTAACCAGAGTCACCCGTAACACTTATACGGTGATCAGTGGTGAAAGGGTTAACTAGGGGCAATCAGGGGATTCAAATTTTTATTAGGTAGTATATGGGGGTCCCTGGCACTATATAAAAACCTGACGGGGAACCTAAATAACTAACTGGCTAACCAGCGTCACCAGTGACACTTATACTGTGATCGCTGGTGAAAGGGTTAACTAGGGGCAATCAGGGGGTTAAAACCATTATTGGGTAGTATATCGGGCTACCTAGCGCTATAAAAACCTGGCGGTGAACCTAAAAAAATAACTAGCTACATAGCGACACTAGCGACACTAATGCAGCGATCAGAAAAATGATCGCTTAGTGACAGTGGCAAAAGGGGGGGGGAAAGGGTTAACTAGGGGCAATCAGGGGGTTAAAACCATTATTGGGTAGTATATCGGGGTACCTAGCGCTATAAAAACCTGGCGGTGAACCTAAAAAAAAAACTAGCTACCTAGCGACAGTTGCGACACTGATGCAGCGATCAGAAAAATGATCGCTTAGTGACACTGGCAAAAGGGGGTGAAAGTGTTAACTAGGGGCAATCAGGGGGTTAAAATCATTATTGGGTAGTATATCGGGGTACCTAGCGATATAAAAACCTGGCGGTGAACCTAAAAAAATAACTAGCTACCTAGCGACAGTAGCGACACTAATGCAGCGATCAGAAAAATGATCGCTTAGTGACACTGGCAAAAGGGGGTGAAAGGGTTAACTAGGAGCAATCAGGGGGTTAAAACCATTATTGGGTAGTATATCGGGGTACCTAGCGATATAAAAACCTGGCGGTGAACCTAAAAAAATAACTAGCTACCTAGCGACAGTAGCGACACTGATACAGCGATCAGAAAAATGATCGCTTAGTGACACTGGCAAAAGGGGGTGAAAGGGTTAACTCTAGGGGCAATCAGGGGGTTAAATCTTTATTGGGGGGGTGATAGGGGGCTACCCTGGACCTAACACTAACTGCCTTGACAGTTTTAACTGTTACAACTGACACTGAATGCATTGATCAGTAAAGAAATGATCAATGCAATCAGTGACACTGTAACTGGGGGGGGAGGGGGGGCGGGGGGGGCGATCGGGGGGGGGTTTGTGTACCTATGTGTACCTATGTATCAGTGTAGTGTTTTGGTGCACTTACTTTTAGTCTTCTCCTTGTAGTCTGGTCAAAAAGACCGCCCCGAGGAGAATGACATCACTTCCTCCTTCCTGTGTAAACAATACACAGTGGGAGGAAGTTCGTCATTGGTCAGGAGCGATCCAGAGGGGGTGGCCAGAAACTAACGGCCATCCCCTCATCACGGATCGCTCCTGGAGGGAAACAGACCGCCGTATCCAGCGGGAGGGGGTCCGATCGGACCCCCCACCCGCTGGAAGGCAGGCACGTACATCTACGTGCTTGTGCCTGCCTGTGCCATTGTGATGACGTACAATGGCAATACGGCGGTCCTTAAGTGGTTAAGTTCTCTTCTGTGGGACTACAGGTCCCAGCAACACTGTGTTAAAATACTATGTTGTATGAAAGTGCATTTAGGAAACTGTGGGTAGTAGCCCTCTCACCAAATTAGGTCTTAAGAATGGAACAGCTCTGTGATTGCTTGAACCGATCAGACCTTGGCGCCGAGGACTGAATTTTTTTTAAAGGTATCGGTCAGCCAGCCACCTTCTCCACCGCTCTTCCTCTGAACGAAGCCTCAGCAACAGTTGTCCAGCACTAGAAACTTGGTTTAAAGCTTTCTTTGACAGGCCTGCACCACCAGAATGGAGCTCCAACCATATAGGTCATGTAGAGGCTGTAGAGGAAGGACTTCCACCCAGGAGAGGCTGAAATATGCCCCCCAGACCAACAAAATGGGGCTCCAACCATATAGCTCGTTTAGAAACTGTACTGAAAGGACTTCCACCCAGGAGACACTGAACCTGGCTGGGGTGACAAATGGTAAGGGATACCTCGCAACTCCAATTCTGATCAGGTGAGGAAAAAAAAGGAGAATGCTGTGAGCCAGATCTGTCTTTGATTTATAGTTAAGCAGTCCTATATTGTATGCTGCCAAGATGCACCAGGAAAATGATTTCAAGGGTTTCACTTTGTTGAAAAGGTTGAGCAAGGCGTTTTTAGTGGTATAATGCCAAAAGTTTAAAACAGAACTCCGGACAAGCAAGTGAAGATACTGCTGAAATACATTAAAGACATATTGTCACATTACCCATTCAGGGAAAAGTAACAGGGTCTCTTTATAGCCAACCCCCAGCATTTTGACAGAGAATGAGATTTAGACAGTCTTGTTGTACAAACACAGATACTTCCTGGGTCTCTGCAGCAGTTACATTACACAGTTTGGGTTCGGGTAACACAGGCAGCACACTGATGAGGTCATTGCTATTTTCAACCCCTCTGGTAAGCATAATCACACTGTTTGAAACTTTTTCTGTTTACTTTGAATAGTCAAACATCTTCTATATGAAAAGTAGAGCTATTCTCAGTCATAAGTATCTGGATATCTGTAATTCCATTGGTCTCTGGTGTGCAGAAGCAGCCAGTTAGTTTATTCCACTGGAGGTTACAAATGTAAGCAAGTATGCAACAGATGTACACTTCATGAAACAGAAAATAAATGGTGTTTAACAGCACATTCCAGAAGTGTATAAAACCAGTTAAACTGCAAACCAGAATTGTAATCTTCTCTACAGATATTAGATGCCTCTTTTAGTGTCATTTAACCGGTTCCCGACCGGTGCACGCCGATGTACGTTGGAAGAATGGCATACCCACGATCGTCTCACGGAGAGGAAGAACGGGGAGATGCGGATGTAAACAAGCATCTCCCCGTCCTGCCTAGTGACAGTGTCACTGATCATAGCTCCCTGTGATCCGGATCTGTGATCAGTGATGTGTCACACATGGCCCATTCCCCCTACAGTTAGAACACATGCCTAGGACACACTTAACACCTACAGCGCCACCTAGTGTTAATCCCTCTTCACTTTTACACAGAATCCCTTCACATTTACACAGTAATCAATGCAATTTTATTTGCACTGATCGCTGTATAAATGTGAATGGTCCCAAAATCGCACCAAAATTGTCCAACGTGTCTGCCATAATGTTGCAGTCATGATAAAAATAGCTGATCGCCAACATTACTAGTAAAAAAAATATATATATTAATAAAAATGCCATAAAACTATCCCCTATTTTGTAGACGCTATAACTTTTGCGCAAACCAATCAATAAATGCTTATTGTGATTTTTTTTTTACCAAAAATATGTAGAATACGTATCAACCTAAACTGAGGAAAACATTTTTTTAATATATTTATAGGGGATATTTATTATAGCAAAAAGCGAAAAATATTGCTTTATTTTTTCAAAATTGTGGCTTTTTGTTTATAGCGCAAAAAATAAAAACCGCAGAGGTGATCAAATACCACCAAAAGAAAGCTCTATTTGTGGGGAAAAAGACGTCAATTTTGTTTGGGAGCCACTTTGCACGACCACGCAATTGTCAGTTAAAGTGAAGCAGTGCCGAATCGCAAAAAGTGCTCTGGTCTTTGGCCAGCCAAATGGTCTGGGGCTTAAAGCCTAAAGCCTAAAGCCTCATACACACGATAGGACTTTGTACAAACTTTCCCTTGGATTTTTGTACAAAGGCCGTCAGCCCTGATCTTGTATTGCATACACACGGCAGGAATTTTTCAGACAACTTTCACCAAATCATGTGGTTTTTCTGCTCTTTACCGCCACCTTTGGTCAACTTCTGTATTGTTGTCTAATCGTTTGCATTGGTTCTGAGCATGCCTGTTTGTACTTTGTACAAAAGTCCTATGGTTTTCTTTACACACGATCAGACTTTGCTCCATCGGACTTTTGTTGCCAGAAAGTTTGTCCGTTCGTACAGCCAACAAAAGTCAGATGAAAACCAAAAAAGTTTGTCCGATGGAGCGTACACACGGTCGGATGTTGCTCCAAAACAGCTAATTTGCATGTTTGTTGTCAAAAAGTCTGATCGTGTGTATGGGCCTTAACACAGATTTAAGGCCCATACACACGATCAGACTTTTTGACAACAAACATGCAAATTAGCTGTTTTGGAGCAACATCCGACCGTGTGTATGCTCCATCGGACAAACTTTTTTGGTTTTCATCAGACTTTTGTTGGCTGTGCGAACGGACAAACTTTCTGGCAACAAAAACATCTGGCTCCAGATGACGTCCGTGTGACGAAACGCGTAGGGCGTGGCCAGGCAACGTACACCTCGAGCTCAGGCGGAGAAAGCAGAGCGGGACTTTTAAAGCTGTATGCACAACCGCAATTTTAAACCTTTGGTTTGTAAGTAGTTTTAATCTATTTTGTGAATAAAAACAATGTTTTAAACGGTATCACACTATGGATGTGCCTCTTCTTTACCTTATATAACGTGGCACACTGCACTCACGGAAAAACGAGGGATCCCCAGTATCACATCTGAAGGAAGCCAGAGAGCGACACAATAGCTGATATTGTGAAGGCTGATCCACCCCGGACGGGGTCTTTTTTCCGGTGAGAGCATAATAATATATACGTAGCCACCGAACACGAGGAACACAACTGGAAACCATCACCTCCCCCCTTCACTTACGGAAGATTCCGTCACTTATTAGAGACTTGTTTCACAACTTTAACCGCTCACGGTTCACTTGCAATTTTGCACATTTTTTAATTTTAATTTTAATTTTTATTCAATTTTTTATTTAATTTTTTATGCCATTTTTTTCATATTTCATTTTTATTTTTCATCTTATATTGTACGATTTATTATACAGTACTAGCTATTACATTGTGCTACTATCGTGATATTCACCTTAAATATATTTTTAGAGCACTAATATTGATCAATTATTAATAGCACACCCACGGGTAATTCACCGATATCACATCTAGTCTTTTTATTTTTCTATTTACTTTACTTTATCGTATACCTTTATCTTTTATGGCACATGTGGATTTATTTGCACTTGCACTTTATTAATAACAATATATTGTCATAGCTATTTATGGTATAGGGATAAGCATTCCATATTATGGTCTCAATTTTTTTGTGTTTAATTAACCAGCACGCTGAGAATTATATGCAATAAGTGCTTCCACTCACAGGTGTTCATTAGCAAATAACATAGCGTATGTGATTGCACATTTGATGTTTGAACCTTGCTATCCCCATCCAATTGCCAGCACACTGAGAATTATATACAATAGAGCCCTCACCCAGAGGTCCGCATTAATAATAGGTACAGCGCCACATCTATTTCCTTTTTCCTTTCAGCATCTTTCCACCCATTTGGGTGGAAATAAATAGAGGCTGCTCTTACCTAACTTTTTATTTATTAGTATTCAACTTCTTTATTAGTATTCAAGTTTAAGGCTCCATAGCGCAACCTACACCCCACTCAATTCGTAATTTGACTTATGCCCATAGCATGTGTGAGCAATATATCATTTAGTGACAACTTTGTGCAAAAAAAAAAAAGTTTGTAATATTCCCGCAACTTGTGGCAAAATATAAAATATTCCATGGACTCAACATGCCTCTCAGTAAATAGCTTGGGGTGTCTACTTTCCAAAATGGGGTCATTTTGGGGGGTTTTGTGCTATTTTGGCATTTTATGGCCTTCGAAACTGTGATAGGTAGTGAGGAGTCAAATCAAAATTTTGCACCCTTAGAAATCCTGAAGGTGGTGATTGGTTTTCGGGGTGCCGTGCGTGACTAGACTCCCAAAAAGTCCCACACGTGTGGTATCCCCATACTCGGGAGAAGTAGCGGAATATATTTTGGGGTGCAATTCCACATATAACCATGGCATGTGTGAGCAATATATCATTTAGTGACAACTTTTTGTACATTTTTATTTATTTTTTTGTCATTATTCAATCCCTTAGGACAAAAAAAATAAATATTCAATGGGCACAACATGCCTCTCAGAAATTTCCTTGGGGTGTCTACTTTCCAAAATGGGGTCATTTGGGGGGGGGGGGGGGGTTTGTACTGCCCTGCCATTTTAGCACCTCAAGAAATGAGATAGGCAGTCATAAATTAAAAGCTGTGTAAATTCCAGAAAATGTACTCTAGTTTGTAGACGCTATAACTTTTGCGCAAACCAAAAAATATACGCTTATTGACATTTTTTTTACTAAAGACATGTGGCTGAATAAATTTTGCCCTCAATGTATGACTAAAATTTAGTTTATTCGATTTTTCTTATAACAAAAAGAAGAAAATATCTTTTTTTTTCAAAATTTTCGCTCTTTTTCCATTTATATCGCAAAAAATAAAAATCGCAGAGGCAATCAAATACCATCAAAAGAAAGCTCTATTTGTAGGAAGAAAAGGACGCAAATTTCGTTTGGGTGCAATATTGCATGACCGCACAATTACCAGTTAAAGCAGCGCAGTGCGAAATTGGAAAAAGACCTCTGGTCCTTAAGGTGTTTATTGGTCCGGGGCTGTAGTGGTTAATCACTTTCAGACCGGACCATTTTGCTGGTCAATGACCAGAGGTCTTTTTACAATTTGGCACTGCGCTGCTTTAACTGGTAATTGCGCGGTCATGCAATGTTGTACCCAAACAAAATTTGCATCCTTTTCTTCCCACAAATAGAGCTTTCTTTTGAAGGTATTTGATTGCCTCTGCGATTTTTATTTTTTGCGATATAAACGTAAAAAGACCGCAAATTTTGAAAAAAAATGATATTTTCTACTTTTTGTTATTAGAAAAATCCAATAAACTCAATTTTAGTCATACATTTAGGCCAAAATGTATTCAGCCACATGTCTTTGGTAAAAAAAAAAGTCAATAACTGTATATTTATTGGTTTGCGCAAAAGTTGTCACATCTACAAACTAAGGTACGTTTCCTGGAATTTACGCAGCTTTTAGTTTACGACTGCCTATCTCATTTCTTGAGGTGCTAAAATGGCAGGGCAGTACAAAACCCCCCCAAATGACCCCATTCTGGAAAGTAGACCCCCTAAGGAAATTGATAAGTGGCATGTTGAGCCCATTGAATATTTTATTTTTTTGCCTCAAGCGATTGAATAATGACCAAAAAATAAAATGTTTTTTTTTTTACACAAAGTTGTCACTAAATGATATATTGCTCACACATGCTATGGGCATATGTGAAATGACACCCCAAAATAAATTCTGCTGCTTCTCCTGAGTACGGGGATACCACATATGTGGGACTTTTTGGGAGCCTAGCCGCGTACGGGGCCCCGAAATCCAAGCACCGCCTTCAGGCTTTCTAAGGGCGTAAATTTTTGATTTCACTTCTCACTACCTATTACAGTTTTGAAGGCCATAAAATGCCAAGATGGCACAAAACCCCCACAAATGACCCCATTTTAGAAAGTAGACACCCCAAGCTATTTGCTGAGAGGCATGTTGAGTCCATGGAATATTTTATATTTTGCCACAAGTTGCGGGAAAATTACAAACTTTAATTTTCTTGTATTTTTTTTTCACAAAGTTGTCACTAAATGATATATTGCTCACACATGCCATGGGCATATGTGAAATGACACCCCAAAATAAATTCTGCTGCTTCTCCTGAGTATGGGGATACCACATGTGTGGGATTTTTTGGGAGCCTAGCTGCGTACGGGGCCCCGAAAGCCAAGAACCGCCTTCAGGTTTTCTAAGGGCGTAAATATTTGACTTCACTCCTCACTACCTATTACAGTTTTGAAGGCCATAAAATGCCAAGATGGCACAAAACCCCCACAAATGACCCCATTTTAGAAAGTAGACACCCCAAGCTATTTGCTGAGAGGCATGTTGAGTCCATGGAATATTTTATATTTTGCCACAAGTTGCGGGAAAATTCCAACCTTTTTTTTTTATTTAATTTTTTTCACAAAGTTGTCACTAAATGATATATTGCTCACGCATGCCATGGGCATATGTGAAATGACACCCCAAAATAAATTCTGCTGCTTCTCCTGAGTATGGGGATATCACATATGTGGGACTTTTTGGGAGCCTAGCCGCGTACGGGGCCCCGAAAACCAAGCACCGCCTTCAGGCTTTCTAAGGGCGTTACAGTTTTGAAGGCCATAAAATGCCAAGATGGCACAAACCCCCCCCAAATGACCCCATTTTGGAAAGTAGACACCCCTAAATTTAGGGGTACACTAGTGAGACTAGGTAATAAATGGCGGGTGCACTGAAACTATAAAAAAATAACTAACCAACCAGCGTCACCTGTAACAGTTATATGGTGATCACTGGTGAAAGGGTTAACTAGGGGGCAATCAGGGGGCTTTATGCGGTAGTATATGGGGGTCCCTGGCGCTATAAAAAGCTGCGGCGAACCTAAATACCTACCTGCCTAACTAGCGTCACCTGTGACACTAATACAGCGATCAGAAAAACGATCGCTTATTAGGCTGGGTTCACACTGGAGCGATGCGGGAACGCCACTAATCCGCGGCGGGTTCCCGCATCGCATGCCTCCCGGCGGCAGTTCACACTGCCCTATGCGAACTGCTGGGAGTGTCAGTGAAATGTTAATGACACCCCCAGATCAGTTCGCATATCGCAGTGCGATCTGCAAACTCGGATCGCATGATGTGAACACCCATGCGATCCGATTCTGCTGCGGACCAAAAAAAGGGTCCCGTGCGAGTTTGCGGCGGGTGCGACGTGAATTCAGCCATACTATCTGTATGGCTGAACTCGAATCGCACAGAGATCGGATGTGATTTGCACTGCAGTGCGGTGCGAATCACATCCGTTCTCATAAACCGCTGCAATGTGAACCCAGCCTTAGTGACACTGGCGATGGGGGGTGATCACGGGGTTAAACCTTTATTGGGGGGGTTAGGGGGGTACCTTAGAACTAAAGGGGGCTAACCCTAACTGCCTTAACAGTTATTACAGTCACAAATGACACCCGCCGGGTGATCAGGGGGTTAAACCTTTATTAGGTAATAAATGGCGGGTGCCCTGAAACGATAAAAAAATAACTAACCAACCAGCGTCACCTGTAACAGTTATATGGTGATCACTGGTGAAAGGGTTAACTAGGGGGCAATCAGGGGGCTTTATGCGGTAGTATATGGGGGTCCCTGGCGCTATAAAAAGCTGCGGCGAACCTAAATACCTACCTGCCTAACTAGCGTCACCTGTCACACTAATACAGCGATCAGAAAAACGATCGCTTATTAGGCTGGGTTCACACTGGAGCGATGCGGGAACGCCACGAATCCGCGGCGGGTTCCCGCATCGCATGCCTCCCGGCGGCAGTTCACACTGCCCTATGCGAACTGCTGGGAGTGTCAGTGAAATGTTAATGACACCCCCAGATCAGTTCGCATATCGCAGTGCGATCTGCAAACTCGGATCGCATGGTGAACCCAGCCTTAGTGACACTGGCGACGGGGGGTGATCACGGGGTTAAACCTTTATTGGGGGGGTTAGGGGGGTACCCTAGAGCTAAAGGGGGCTAACCCTAACTGCCCTAACAGTTATTACAGTCACAAATGACACCAATGCAAAAAATAAAAATAAATGCTATTGGTGTCACTGTGACTGGGGGGGCAGGGGTGATTGGGGGGGGGTGATCGGGGGGTGAAGGGGGGGTGTGAGTGTGCCTGGCATGTTCTACTGTGAAGTGTCGTGTTGGTGCAACTCACTGATCCTCTCTCCTCGGTGCCAAAACGAGAAATACCGACACGGAGGAGAGATTACATCACTTCCTCTCCTGTGTTTACATTACAGGAGAGGAAGTGATGTCACGCCTCACTTCCATTCGTCAGGAGCGATCGAGAGGGGGTGGCCATGAATGAATGGCCGCCCCCTCATCCCGAATCGCTTCTGAACGACAACCGACCGCCGCTGCCACCGGGGGGGGCCGATCTGGCCCCCCACTCGCGGGAAGGCAGGGACGTACATGTACGCCCATATGCCTGCCCGTGCCATTCTGTCGACGTACATCGTCGTGCGGCGGTCGGCAAGTGGTTAAATAAGCTTTGACAAAAAAAATAAAAAATGAAAGATGATATGCACCAGATTTTGCACTCTCCAGTTTTAGTATATCAACCCCTATGTGTGGTGCATTTCAGTACCATTCATTGTACAGTAGAACACAAAGCAATACAGTATATTATTATTATACAGGAGTTATATAGCGCCAACAGTTTGCGCAGCGCTTTACATGAGGGCAAACAGTACAGTTACAATACAATATTCAATAAAGAAGGAATCAGAGCTTACAATCTAGAAATGAGGGTCAAGAGAAACAAATAGTAATAACTGTGGGGGGTGAGCTGATGGAGGAACTTAAAATACAGTTAGGTCTGGGTAGGATAGGCTTCACTGAAAAGGAGGGTTTTCAGGGATCATCTAAAAGCTAATTGAGTAGAAGTTAATTGGACAGATTGGGGTAACGAGTTCAATAGGATTGGAGAGGCTCTGGAAAAGTCCTGGAGTCGAGCATGGGAGGAGGTGACGAGGGAGCTAGAGAGCAGGAGGTCTTGAGCGTAACGAAGAGAACGATTAGATTGGTATTTTGAGACTAGGCTAGTGATGTAGCTGGGGGCTAAGTTGTGGATGGCTTTGTAAGTAGTTGTCAGTATTTTGAATTTAATTTGGAAGCCAGTGGAGGGATTGGCAGAGGAGTAGCAGATACTGAGCGGTTGGTATGGTGGATGAGTTTGGCAGCAGCGTTCATGATGGATTGAAGGGGGGATAGACTATGTAGAGGTAAGCCAATGAGAAGGGATTTGCAGTAGTCAAGGCGAGAGATGACCAGGGAGTGAATTAAGAGCTTTGTTGTGTCATTGGTTAGAAAGGGGCACATCTTGGAGATTTTGCGGAGGTTGAGGCAGCAATATTTAGACAGTGATTGGACATGGGGCTTAAAGGAGAGTTCAGAGTCCAGGACTACACCTAGGACCTTGGCATGTGGGGATGGGCTTATAGTTGTGCCATTGAGTTTAACAGAGAGATCAGGGGAAGGGGCACATGGTGAAGGTAAAATTATAAGTTCGGTTTTGGATAGATTGAGCTTGAGGAAGTGGTGTGACATCCAGACTGATATATCTGATAGTAAATTAGTGATATGTGAGGAGATGGAGGAAGTGAGAAATAGATTTGGGTGTCATCAGCTTAGAGATACATATACCATGAGCTGCTAACTCACCATAACGGATAACAAAAACATGCTTACGTTTTTGTTATCCATTATGGTGAGTTGGCAGCCCATTAATAATGTATGGAATGCCTTAAGGCAACGCACATTTACTCATGCCATAACAGCACCACAACAGTATGCTGAAAGGGGTTGTAAAGTCAGAAGGTTTTTATCTTATACATTAAGATAAAAAACCTGTGTGCAGCAGCCCCCCTCAGCCCCCCTGTTACTTACCTGAGCCCCATCTTTGTCCAGTGATGTCCATGAGTGTCTTGGCTGTCGGAGTCACTCCTGATTGGCTGAGACACAGCAGTGATGCCATTGGCTCCCGCTGCTGTCAAAGTCAGTTAGCCAATCAAGAGAGAGAAGGGGCAGAGCCAAACCGCATCTCCGTGTCTGACTGGACACACGGATCTGCATCTTGGTTCGGGTGCCCCCATAGCAAGCTGCTTGCTGAAGGGGCACTCAACAGGAGGCAGGGGCCAAGAGCACAGAAGAGGATCTGGGCTGCTCTGTGCAAATCCACTGCAACAGAGCAGGCAAGTGTAGCGCTGACATCCTTGCCTATTGATGTGGTTAGGTATGCTTTAATGTAAGGTTTATGGACATTACTGTGGTTTCGTACCAGAGCCATCTAGTGACCAACTAGGGGTAAATCACCTGTTTATTATTACCTCAGAACAACCTAAAGACTTGTACAGGAAGTGACGGTTTGTTTGGATTCTGAAGGTTGACCTTGTTACCCAGGAGTCCGTGTGACCTACCCATGAACACTCTCTTACGCAGTGCATGCTGGATAGGGGATAAAAGGAACCCGAGCAGCCATTTTAGGTCCCTTGGGACCACGCTGCCTGCCTGTGTGGATCCGTGGAGAGGTTTCCCAGAGACAGCGGCTGACAGCATCACAGAGCGCCAGCCTGTTTGTTTGTGAGGTGACCTGACGGAGCCTGAAAGATGGTAGTCGGATTGAGAAGGTCCAAAGACACTCAGCAGAGAATCGGAGAACCGGATTGATTCAGCGGAGCAATACAGAGCGTCTGGCCCAGCTGACGGAAAGGCAAGCTACAGTCACCAGACCAAAGTGATCACGCGGAACTCTGATCCAGTTGATGAGCGGCCCACCGTTTGTTAACTTTTGCACGCAGTTAGACTCCCATACAGGCCTCACTGGAACCTGTAGTTCCACAGAGGAGTAGCAGAGCGCCTCAAGCTTTGTAAATAAGTTACTGGAGTTACACCAGGAGCATTTCAGCTTAATCCTCCATGAACTTTGGATTACAAATACAAAGGATTGACTTTAGCTAGCGAAGAAAAGAAGACCCCGGATAAAAGTACTTTAAGTGAGGCCTCACTTATAGCATTAAAAGCCATTAAAAGCAGGGGGAGCTCCCAGGTTATACATATATATACATTTTGTATTGTGATCAGTATCAACATTTCTTGATGACTTCTCTGCCTGGTTACCCTACTTTCTTTCTTCTGAAATCCCCACAATCATTCTCGGGGACTTCAACATCCCTATTAATACTAACACTTCTGCCCTTTCCAAACTTCTCAGCCTAACCTCTTCCTTTGACCTGAAGCAGTGGATACATGATCCTACTCACTCCGAAGGCAATATCCTTGACCTCCTTTTCTCTCACCTTTGCACTCCATGCAACCTCTCTAACTATCCATTCCCTCTCTCTGATCACCACCTTATTAGTTTCACTCTCTCCCTCTCCTTCACCTCCTCTCCCTCCAACCACATTAAAGTTACCCGCAGAAACCTACGTCATCTCAACCCTTCACTTCTCTACTCTACTGTCGACAACCTCTACGACAAAATCTCACCCCTATCCTGCACCAACCTAGCCACTTCTGTCTACAACGCTTCACTTCTAGCCTCTCTGGACTCACTGGCCCCCCTCACTACACACAAAATCAAGCCCCGACCCCTTCAACCTTGGCAAACAGATGTCACTAGAAGTCTGAAAAAACATAGTCGTGCTCATGAGCGCCTGTGGCGCAAGACCAAGTCTCAGAGAGATTTCAACCAATATAAATCTGCCCTCCAAAAATACAATTCCAGCTTCCTCTCTGCCAAGCAGAACTATTTTATCACTCTCATCAGCAACCTATCATCCCGTCCCCGTCAACTTTTCTCTACTTTCAACTCTTTACTTCGTCCTCCACCGCCTCCACCCACCAACTCACTTACTGCCCAGGAGATTGACAATCACTTCAAACAGAAGATTGATTCAATTCGCGCGGAGATCTCTACTGTTCTGATACCCTCCACGCTTTACACATCATGCCCACAGGCACAATCATTACTTCCCTCTTTCAACCCCACCACTATAGACGAAGTTGCTAAACTACTTGGTAATGTCCACCTTACCACCTGCCCTCTGGATCCTGTTCCCTCACAAATGCTACGTTCACCCTCTGGCTCTATGCTACACTCTATAACTCACATCTTCAATCTCTCCCTCTCTTCTGGCATCTTCCCCAACTCTCTAAAACACTCCTTGCTCCCCTTCTTATCCAAACTCCTCGAACGTCTGGTCTACAACCGACTGAGTGTCCACCTCGCTGATAATAGCCTTCTTGATCCCCTTCAGTCTGGATTTCGCCCTCAACACTCCACAGAAACTGCTCTCCTAAAACTAACAAACTATCTACTAACGGCCAAAACCAATCAACATTATTCTGTACTCCTCCTCCTGGACTTCTCTGCTGCCTTTGATACGGTTGACCACCCCCTCCTCCTCAAAAAACTCCACACCTTTGGTCTCCGTGACTGTACTCTACGATGGTTCTCTTCCTACTTATCCAACCGCACCTTTAGCGTTTCCTACAACTCTACTTCCTCCTCTCCTCTTCCTTTCTCTGTTGGGGGTCCCCCAAGGTTCTGTTCTTGGACCACTCCTATTTTCAATCTATACCTCCTCCCTGGGTCAACTGATAGCCTCCCATGGCTTCCAATACCACCTCTATGCTGACGACACCCAAATCTATTTCTCTACCCCTCAGCTCACTCCCTCTGTCTCCTCACGTATCACTAATTTACTATCGGATATATCAGTCTGGATGTCACACCACTTCCTCAAACTCAATCTATCCAAAACTGAACTTATAATTTTTCCTCCCCCATATGCCCCTTCCCCTGATCTCACTGTCAAAATCGATGGCACAACCATAAGCCCATCCCCTCACGCCAAGGTTCTAGGTGTAGTCCTGGACTCTGAACTCTCCTTCAAGCAACACATCCAATCACTGTCCAAATCCTGCCGCCTCAACCTCCGCAACATCTCAAAAATATGCCCCTTTCTAACCAATGACACAACAAAGCTCTTAATTCACTCACTGGTCATCTCCCACCTCGACTACTGCAACTCCCTTCTTATTGGCTTACCTCTACGTAGTCTATCACCTCTTCAATCCATCATGAATGCCGCTGCCAGACTCATCCACCTTACCAATCGCTCTGTGTCTGCCACTCCTCTCTGTCAATCCCTCCACTGGCTTCCGCTCAGCCAAAGAATTAAATTCAATATACTAACAACTACGTACAAAGCCATCCACAACTCTGCCCCCAGCTACATCACTAGCTTAGTTTCTAAATACCAACCTACTCGTTCTCTTTCGTTCCTCTCAAGACCTCCTGCTCTCTAGCTCCCTCATCACCTCCTCCCATACTCGCCTCCAGGACTTTTCCAAAGCCTCTCCAATCCTATGGAATGCCCTACCCCAATCTGTCCGCCTATCTCCTACTTTATTAGCTTTTAGACGATCCCTGAAAACACTTCTCTTCAGAGAAGCCTACCCCACCCACACCTAACTGTATTTTCATTTCCTCCATCAGCTCATCCCCCACAGTTATTACCTTTTGTTTCAACTTGACCCTCCCTTCTAGATTGTAAGCTCTAACGAGCAGGGCCCTCTTATCCCTCCTGTATTGATTTGTATTGTAAGTGTACTGTCTGCCCTCATATTGTAAAGCGCTGCGCAAACTGTTGGCGCTATATAAATCCTGAATAATAATAATAATGTTGAAATATATTGTGCTGACGTCCTACATTGGGATGACAGCACAATTCCTGTAAGTACCTGTGTAAATATTTTGCAGTAAAGATATTTCTGGTTAAGTATCCAGTTGTGTGGCGTACTCTTTCTTCCCACCAGGTGAAGCCAGTGGATCCTGAGGGTACATAACAGGTATTTTGCATCGTTTTATATTGTACTGTATTACATTGCACCACAGCTGTGCCAAGGGGATTGAGTCAAGTTAGTGGGGTTTGTAAGAAGAGTGCAGGCCCAATCTAATCAGCAGCTCCTTTGGGGGTTAGTGCTACACAAGTATAACATGTTTGTTATTTTTATAGAAAAAAAAAACAAGAGTTTATGATCAAGTGTGAATCAGCCCATTGTACTTTTCATAGGGCAAACTGGCAATGTTTTTGTATACTGAATATTAGTAACTAGTAATGGACTATACACTAGGCACCAAGGTGTAATGAACCATTGGCTCCTGCTTTCCTCCGATAGGTGACCTATGGTTCTCTGTTATGCGAGCCACTGGTACCATTCTCTTGTGGAGTTTGTGATGATATAGAGGACTAGGCACCCCAAAACTGTGTGAGATGACACAGGGCAGCCATGTTGATTTAAAATTTGTAAGCTAGCAGTCACATTTTTTAGAATAGGATACACAAAGCCAGCTTGTGACCTGCAGACCAACAAGATTAATGTTATGGAGTGGCCAGCCCAGTCCTCGGGCTTAATCCAATAGAAAACTTGTGGCATCAAAAATGCTGTTTCTGAGGTAAAACCAAGAAATGCTGAGGAATTGTAGAATGTAGTGCAATCGTCCTGGGCTGGAATACCTGTTCACAGGTGCCAGAAGTTGGCCGACTCCATGCAACACAGATGTGAAATAGTTCTCAGAAACAGTGCTTATAAAACGAAATATTAGTTCAGTGATTCACCGGAAAGATAATTTATGAGTAGACTCTGTAATTTTTTGGGAAAAGCCTTTTTTACTTTCTATAAAGTAATAACACATTTGAAACATTTTTCTTCATGTTTTGATTTGGGATAGATTGTGCAGTGTTAGCAATGCATTTTTGTGTATGGAAATAAAAGCCATTATAAGGATTTTGAGCACTTTTTTTAAACACACTGCTATTATTTTGTACACAACTGTAACCCCAGGAATGCATCTCCATAGCCATTTAAATTGAGTAAACATTTCTCTGAGGGTCTGGATACTTTAAAAGAACTGCTATATAAATGCAGCAATGGCCATCAACCATTTTTCTATAACATTACCAAGCAGACCACTAGTAAACAAGGATCTGCTAAAGAGGTCTATCATATGCCCCACCACAGTCTGTTTATACAGGCCTGGGTTATCTACCTATTAAGACATGTTGTAATAGCGTGGCAGGCAATATACACCTTTGTCTGAGTGTTTTTTTCTCACAGAGACATGCTTTCGGGCCTATGGTAAATGTTATAGCAAGCAGTGGAATGCAAAATCAACATGTCCAGGTGCTGTACTATCACATCACAAATCCTGCATGGTGAAGGGATCCTCATCGATTTCCATGAATTCTGCTTCTGGGTAGGGGTTTACCTATTATATATTATTATATACTGTATATGTGTTATTATACACATACTTATAATGCAGAAACTGGCAACTGTACTTTGTACCGGACTATAAAACTGTAAAATATTTTATTCTCTGGCAAAACATTAGATATCAGGGACCTTGTATTTTGGGCACCTAAAGCAATTGTTGTGACGTTTATGGAGAAATAACCCAGAAAAACCTAGTACTTGATTTGCTATCTGAAGCTATGTAGAATTAATACAGCACTCTTTCTTAGGCAAGTGAAAACTAAAGTATAAATACGTTAATAGATTTATGAGTGGTTAGAACCACTATTAGATTTTTGTGTTTATTGCTGTTTGTGTCCTCGTTAGGGAGATCTATGCTCCTTAACCACATACGGACCGCCCGCCGTCATTATACGTCAGTACTTTGAAAAGAGATATTGTTGTTCTGGCAGCAGCTAGCTGCCATAACTCTGATATCCTCTTCTTAAGTGGACCTCCTGCTTTCAGATAAGTGTTCTCTGCAGGAGATTTGCAGCGAGATCACTTTTATCAGTGGCGGGAGAGGGGCTGTTGAAGACCCCTTGTGTTGAAACGCGTCGGAAAGCTTTTCTGTACCCCACATGGCTTTTATCAGATATCTTTTGATTTTAATTTTGGGATCACTTCTTAATTATATAAAGATTTTTTTGGTGTGTCATATGTAATCTATGACATATTATAAATAAATCCATTGTTTTTTTTGACCTGCACCATTTGGAGCCCCCTCTGTTTTGTTTTTCTTACATTTCGATTGTGATTATTGGAGGAGAAAGGAGAGACAAAACAAACCTGTCCTTGACACTCCCACCTTGGAGTGCCCGCTTTCGTGCAGCTGGGTGTTGGAAAATTGAGGACCCTCCACCAGGATCCACTCAACGATTGTCTGCATATGGTACCAGATTGTTACCACAAGCTCTGTTGACCCACCATCGTAAGACAGGTGTGTCCAACCATATCGGTAAGAGTACCCATCCTTCTATCCTTGAGTGGTTGATTTAGATCCGATTCCAGATAGCCAGTTGGTCTCAATGTGACTTCAGACAACTAGTTACAGCTGTTATCACTTGCATCGATTTCCCCAGAATCGTTTGTGCTTGACACCATTTTATCGGACATTTATGTTTACACATCTTACGTGGACTATTTTTACATGATACATTGGAGCTAAGCTTTTCAGTATGAATTAATATCTTTTCTTTTTGGCTTTTGCCATTCACTTTCAAGCACATTGTGTATCACTTTGGTGTGTTTCTACTACACATATTAGAATTTAGCGCTGCACTAATTATCTTTATTTTTGTTTAGCTTTGTTTGTTTGAGTGCTAGCTGCTCATCACGTTGATATATTGTAGCGCAGTGTTTTTCCCATTTCTTTGATTAACATCCTATGTTTGTGATTGCTATACCTCTATTTTTATATTTTCATTTTATATCATTAAAACGGTATTACACCAGGCAGCCATGCGCTCTCTTTCTTTTTATGTTTCAGATTTTGTCTGCCACCCAGTGGATTTTTGAGAGAGCTGCAGTCCCTAT
This sequence comes from Lithobates pipiens, assembly GCF_037356315.1. Classification (NCBI taxonomy): domain Eukaryota; kingdom Metazoa; phylum Chordata; class Amphibia; order Anura; family Ranidae; genus Lithobates; species Lithobates pipiens. Next base: position 348,666,920 of record NW_027507758.1, on the reverse strand, counting down.
AGCAAGATAACTTTGATATAGACTGTTTTCTGAAGGACTGTTTTTATTTTGAAGTAGTGTTTGTGGGGTCAGCGTTGATTCTCGGGGGTTGTGTTTGTTTGAATTCAAAACAAGCAACCTGTAGAACTTTTTAAACGTCTCCTATGAGATTTTTAAGGGTAAAAGTTTGTTGGCATTCCATGAGCGGGCGCAATTTGGAAGCATGACATGTTGGGTATCAGTTTACTCGCCGTAACATTATCTTTCACATTGTAAAAAAATGGGCTAACTTTACTGTTGTCTTACTTTATAATTAAAAACAGTGTATTAAAAAAAAAAAGTGCGCTTGTAAGACGGCCATTTTTAGGGTGTTAGAAAAAATATATATAATGTTTGGGGATTCTAAGTAATTTTCTAGCAAAAAAAATGTTTTTAACTTGAAAAACACCAAATCTCAGAAAGAGGCTCGGTCCTTAAGTGGTTAATTGCCCAGATTTACCAATTTTTAGTTGCCACCAGAACAGAAATAGAGGGAAAACCTTCCAATCGGTAAAAATGTCCCTGTGACAACCAAGATAGAATTTTCCTCACATTGAATATTGAAACAATATTTGCGTCTTTGCTGCTGACAGAACAGGTAACTAAAGGGAATTTTCCCTATCGAGAGACAGATGGCAAAAAAACTGACAGCAATTTGAACCCCCTACCCTACCCCCCCCCCCCCTACCCTACTCTATCCAAAGTTAAAGAAAAAAAAAAGCTTCATATATACTTTAAGCATTGGTTATATACTTGTAGCACTGACCCCAGAAGGAGCTGCTGGTTTTGTTGTGCTTACCATTACCTTCTTGACCTCGCCTCAGTCTAGGGGTTCCCGTGGTAGATGGCCCAAAGAAATGCAGAAACTGACACTGGATCCTCTTTTGGGATATTTATTTTCAGAAGCTAATAAAAGGCACAGAGTTAGAAAGGAAGTTCAGGTACTTTTGGAACTACAAAATCCAGAGAATAAAAGTTTCGCAGCTGGATTCTCACAACCTCCAGATAGACCTCCTCTCACTAGGCCTAGCAGCCGGCAGGGTGTTAAGTAAGGCAAAGTCTCTGCCACAGACTTGGATGTAGAACACTTGAGAAATGAAAGTCTCTGCCACAGACTTGGATGTAACCGAGGGACGTAGATAAATTTAGAGAACTATGATACGGTACCAGTATCTCTTAGCCTGTCCGGCGATACCGTATGAATATAGATCCACAAAGTGTCCTTCAACTGAGCCTCCAGGCTCCTACTGAGAAAGCAGCCTTACGTATGGCCTTCTCCGGAAGAGTGCTCCCCTGGATGCTTCTCCAGTTGCTGGGCCTCTCCCTAGGTGAGATGGCACTGTACCACCTTTGAATCACTATGGCCTCATATCCATTCAGGCCTGTCCCTGCAGTTGCTTCGCCTTGGGCTATCCAGCCCTGAGGCTCAGAATTGCATGGATCCGCACTCCATGCCAAGAGGGCCATGGGGGCTGGCCAAGAGGACCAGGACCGAACAGGCAGACAATCCCTTCTCGACTGGAACCCAGAAGCACGTGATCGCAGTACCTTAAATACCACCTCCCAGAATGCACAGCAGGACAACACTCCACTTTTAGGTAAATGGCCTGGTTTCATGTAAAGAGTAGTTCAAATAGTTTTCCATTTACACCTGGCAACACTGGAGTCATTGGCTTGAATGACAAACACAGCAATACCTGCCTGCAGTTTGCATGTTCTCCCTGTGCGTGAGTTTTCTCCAGGTACTTTAGTTTCCTCCCAAACTCCAAAGGCATGCTGATAGGTTGACTGGATCCTGTCTAACCTGGCCCTAGTATGTGTATGTATGAATGTGAGTTAGGAACTTGATTGTAAGCTCTTTGAAGGCAGTGACAGATGTGAGTGTATTATATGTGAAGAAAAAGAAAAATGAGACCAAGGATGTCCCAAGAATGCTCAGGGGGAATCAACAACGTAGTATGATCAATGAATAAGGTAAACTTTATTAAAAAAATGCACAAAAATCTAGAAAGGAGCTCCACATATGCTGCACTTGGCTGCACAGGCGGGGCTCATTCCTCCACAATACTTAAGTTAAAACACACGCACTGTAGAAAAAACTAAATATACAAAGTTGGAACATTAAAAATGAATGCTAAAATGATGAAAGCCTACAGCGGGATGTACGGGAGTGAAGGTCTCTGAAAATAACGGCCAATCCTAATTAACCTCACACACCAGTAAAAAAGATCTGAAAAAAGGGAACAAATTTCCAATTGAGGGCAGTCCAGTTATTCCAGTGTTTCCATACTCATGAAATAGAGGCAGATATTTCACCTGCCACAGACAGAACAGCTCCCTGTACATATCTATGAAGAGGGGGAGGAAGTTGTGATCCTTGAAGCCATCCATTTTCAACACAAGACAAACCCTAATGTCAGGCTAAACTCTCCTACTCTTGTCCCAATCTAGGCCTCAATCTATAAGCAGTATAGCTCACTGATGCCCCAAGTTAAAATTGTACCTTCATTATCACGATCAGTGCTTTCGCTACTACGTCCTCCCCTCACAGATCGTACATACGACACATGCGTGTTACACTTTATATACACTGCGCATGCATAATTTCCGCCTGCCCTGATGTTCTTTCTAGTCTATTCCCTGCCCTTCTCTTTTGGCGGCATGTTGGAGAGCACATGGCGGAGAAAGAGCAGGTTCATGCAGACAGCAGCAGCAACAATGAAAGCACGGAGCCACGTCCCCATCCTGGAGGAGATTTAAGGCCTCAAATATGTCCTTTGTAGAGATGGTGGACATCATGAAGTGGGCCAACTATGATGGGAAGTATGGACCATACCCAAACCCAAATATAAGAAAGGCAAAGATCATGACTAAAGTTGTGAAAAGTCTGCACAGGAATTTTGGGGTACAACGATCCAAGGAGCAATTGAGGAAACGCTGGTGAGAGCTGAAATTGAGGGAGCACGATCAGTACAGAAAGATCAGGAAAGTGCTTGTCCTGTTTTTCTATTATTATTATTATTACTTGCATGCAGCTCCATGTGCTTTTCTTTACTGTTGCACAGTTAAAGATGGCAACTTTCAGGTTCGTGGGTACAGTAATTGGTCTTAGTAAACATCATTCGTTCGTCCACTAATACAATGTTTTTGGCAGATGCAGGTTAACTACATTTGTTCAGGCCTATTTGTATTAAATAGTTTAGTACATTGCTGTCTAGATGGGTTTGTAACTAGAATGAAATGCAAACTTGATTCAGTGTAAGGGGAGGACACTCAGCAGCTGTTTACACATCTGGACGCAGGAGCACTAGTGTGGGACACAGCACAAACTTTTTAGGGTGTCCCACACAGGTGCTCCAGTGGATACTAGGGGTCTCTCCATGGGTGAAAATGTTCCAAAAAAGGTAAGTATACCAGCTTTAGAAATGGAAAACAAACGTTTTCAGCTTGGAACTCGGCCAAAAAAGACAATTGTACTTCACTTCCAAGCAATGTTTCATATTACTATTTCTGGCCTCTAATATCTGTGTGCTAAGTATATCTTTTTTGTATTCAAATACGGTTGCACCCCCGAAACACATCCATTGATCCCCCATGATGGGAGCTAGCACAAGTTGACATTAGGCATGGGATCAGGAGGGAAAATCCCATTTTGACTCTCAATTTGTGTGCGTCTTCAAAATGTGGCTTTCACAGGGGTGACATCACCCCATCTGATGAAGGCAAGATCAACACAGTTTGGACATACTAATGTCTGATATTGCAATTTTTTAACAATATTTTAAAAATCCTTGACAGACTCAGCCATCCACAATTTTCTTTCTGGAGGCCTCAGAGAGCTCTATTGATCTTGACATGGTGACACCTCACATGTTGATATCAAAGAGAACACCAGACTGTAGATGTCTGAGGTTTAAGTTAGACTCTGTCAGAAACCACGATTCAGACCAAGACAAAAGTACAATTAAATCACACTTGTTTATTAAATAAAAATAAAAAGGTAAATAGAAAAAGCATAGTCAAAGCATAGCCAGAGTCCAGTAACCGGATAGAGTAGTCAGCCAGGCCAGAGTTCAATAACCAGATCGGGTAATAAGCCAGGCCAGAAGTCAGGGATCCAAGTATAACAACAGCAAGCAGGATAAGGAGCCAGAAGGGATGTCAGCAAGCCAGTCTTTAAACAGAACCGCAGGAGATGGTTTCTTGTGATGTGACCAAGGAGAAGGCAGAGGTGAAGTGAGCTGGACAGCTTTAAGTAGGCAGGTCAGACGAGCATGATCAGGAACAGCTGGTAGCTGTGGAGAGAGATGAGAGCTGGTAATTAGCTGAGCAACCAGCCCAGAGAAGGAAGGGCTAAGCCAGCCCTGACAGACTCCCTAAGGAGATTCTAATCATTGGCACCTAATTTAGAATACCTATATTATATATATAGTTAGTTATATTTGGTGTTGTATGTGCTTTTATGTTAATGGTATATTGTATACCCCTGTATGTTGTGGTCCTTAAGGTGCCCATCTAATAGTTTTTTGAAATTATCTATGCTCCCCCGCTGAAACCACCGCTTGTGGAATAGAATCACACATCCTTACCGCTGTTACAGTAAATAACCCTCTACTCAGATTAAGGTTAAACCGCTTCTCTTCTAATTTTAGTAAATAGCCACGTGTCTTTTTAAATTCCTTTAAAAAAAAGTTTTATTTCTATTGTGGGGTCACCAGTACAGCATCTGTACATTGAAATCATATCCCCTCTCAAGCGTCTCTTCTCCAGAGACAATAAGTTGAATGCTTGCAGTCTTTCCCCGTAGCTGAAATCCTCCAGTCCCTTTATTAGCTTTGTTGCCCTTCTCTGGACCCTCTCCGGTTCTAGCACACCCCTCCGGAGAACTGATGCCCAGAATTGGATGGCATACTCCAGGTGCAGCAGGACCAGAGTCTTGTAGAAGGGAGAAATATTGTTTTATCTCTGGAGTTAATCCCCATTTTAATGCATGCCAATATTCTTTGGGCTTTGCTTGCAACAGCCTGAATTTGAATGCCATTGCTGAGCCTGTCATCTACTAGGACCCCCAGGTCCTTTTCCATCCTAGATTCCCCCAGAGGTTCTCCCCCTAGCGAGTAAATTACATTCATATTTTTGGCACCCAAATGCCGTTTACATTTTTCAACATTAAACCTAATTTGCCATATAGTTACCCACCCCATTAATTTGTTTAGATCTTCTTGCAAGGGTTCCACATCCTGCATAGAAGTTATTGCCCTGCTTAGCTTTGTTTTGTGCGCAAATACTGAGATTGAGACGTTTATATCCCATCCTCCAGATCATTTATGAAAAAATTTAATGGGATTGGTCTCATGACAGAACCTTGAGGGACCCCACTTTCCACACAAGACCATTCCAATTACTCCCCATTTATCACCACCCTATGGACTGTCCCCGTAGCCAGTTTTCAATCCATGTACTCCCCTGTGTCGACAGACCTTAGTTTGTACAGTAAACGTTTATGGGGTACTGTATCGAATGCCTTTGCAAAATCCACATACACCGCATATACAGGCCTTCCTTTATCTAGATGGCAGCTCAACTCCTCATCAGTAGCGGCGAGTGCTCAATTTTTTTTTTAGGGGGGGCACAAACAACCTGAAAGATTCTGAAAAAAAAGCATCAATTGCAGCCTCACTGTGCCCATCAAATGCAGCCAATCTATCCATGGCTGCTTTAGCCACCCATCATATGCAGCCTGTGTGACCCCCCCCCCCCCACCACACACCATCCGTCTGACTGGCACACACTTACCCCATCCTGGTGGCGAGTGGAGGCTGTGAGCTGTGGGACACGCAGCAGGCGACGACGGTGAGCTCCTGTGTCATCCATGGCTCTCTGTCCTCCCGTTCTTCTGTTCTGTTAGGTGTCCAATCAGGGTGCCTGTGCCTTCAGCCAAACAGGGATGAGTATTAGATCCACGTCTCCTGACTGGCTGAGAGGCGGTTCAGTGTTAGCAAAGCAGATATTAATTTGCTTTGCTAACCCAACTGGGTGAACTGTGAGCGCAATGCTCTGCACTCGCAGTCCACCTTTTTTGAAGCCTATGGCTCTAATCAGGTGCTTCAAAAAAAGACCCACAACTGGAATTCAGGCGCCCGGCATCAGAAAAGGGGCTGGACGCTTGAATAGGGGGTGGCTACAGCGGCCATGGATAGATTCATGCAATGCCCTTAACGGAGGCACTGCCACTGCTTCTCATAGAAAGTTAATAGATTGGTCTGGCAAGAACGATTCTTCACGAATCCATGCCTATTACTTCTAATAATACAGTTTTTATTACTAAAATCTTGTATCTAGTCCCTTATCATCCCCTCCAAGAGCCCTTTTTTAAATATTGGTGCTACATTGGCTTTTCTCAATTTTTTACCATTCCAGTCAGTAGACTGTCCATAAAAATTAGGAACAATGGTCTGGCTATCACTTGACCGAGTTCCTTAAGGACCCTCGGGTGAAAGCCATCTGATCCCAGTGACATTTTAATGTTACGTTTTTCAAGTCTATTTCTAATTCTATCCTCTGTTTGCCATGAGGGTACTTCCTGTGTTGTGTTATGAAGATTAACATTGCAGTCTTGTTTACTAAATCCCCCCCACCCCGTTTCCCTTGTGAAGACTGAGGAGAAGAATAAATTCAAAACCTTTGCCAACTCTCCGTCTTTTGTAACCATTTTTGATTCCCTTCATCATCCCTTCCCTAATTCTATCTTCAGGGATTTGAACTGGTAGTACATGTAGGATGTACTTATTTTTTCCATATATGACATCTTTTTTTATTTTAAATTTAGATCTTGAAAATAAATACACCATTTTAAGTATATAATTTTATCAGTAGACACAATTTGAATCAACATGTAATGTTTTTATTAAAATATGTTAAAGTCAACAATCTCCATGAGATATACATACTTTTTCACAAGACTGTACATGTAATTACAAAGGGTAGTAGATGTTCACATTAGGCACAATGGTTATTTGTGTTATCTGACTTCCTGTTTTAGGTAAATTGACTCTTCCTGTTTAAAATAAACTGAATACTGTCTTTCCTTTTCACTCCACCCAGTGATAGATAAATTCAGAAGAGATGTTTTGAGCAATGTCAACTACCTGACTTGATTTTTGTAAAATGTACTAATGTACAAACTAATGAATATAATCTGAAGAAGTCCAATATTTATGTAACCTATTTGATTTTTTTTAATACCCCATAGCTCTCCCTGTCCAGGGAGTGACATATCCAACAGTTGCTGATGATGTTTGAGACACTTTTTTGATGGCATTTATTTAAGTTTTGTGTATTTGGAGGAAGATTTCTTCCTTTTGCCTGAACATGCAGCTGGACGTGTCTGTGTTCCTGCATACATTATTCAAAGTTTTATGTGGTCTTGTTGGATATTCTACTGTATGCCCCTGAGAATGGGAATCCATGGAGCTCTACAAGGAAATGTATATATTTCTAATGTTTATTGGTAATTAATATCCCTGAGGAAGACATTTGAAACGGCGTTGGATAGCCCGGTACATGTATTGCTGTTATTGAACCTTTGATCATACAGCCATTCATGGTTTTGGGTATCACCATTTTTATGTTTTGTGCTTTATCTTGGACAGTTTTGACATAATGTTTGTTTTTAAACATGTGCCTCATGTGAGGCGTTTTTAAAGTGATATCAATAAATAAATACATTTTTATTATCTTTGGTTGCCTTTTAAAAGTCCCATTCAATGTGATACTTTGATATTAAATACCCCATAGCCAACCATGATTTAGGCTACCACAGGCAAAAGATGGTAGACACTAAGGGGTTGATTTACTAAGAGTGGAGCATGCTAAATCTGGTGCAGTTGTGCATGGTAGCCAAATCAGCTTCTAACTTCAGCTTATTCAATTAAGCTTTGACAATAAAACCTGGAAGCTGTTTGGCTTTAAAGCGGGATTGCACTGTGGAAAAAAATATTAAAAGCCAGCAGCTACAAATACTGCAGCTGCTGACTTTTAATAAATGGACACTCACCTGTCCCGGGGTCCAGCGTTGCCGAGGCCGATCGATCGCTCGGCTCTCGGCTGCTGCCGTCACCATTCTAGGTGAGGGAATCAGGAAGTGAAGCGCTGCGGCTTCATTTCCCGGTTCCCTACTGTGCATGCGCGAGTCACACCCGTGTGTGTCCCAGCAGACAGCGCGCAGGGACAGGAAGAGGCATAGACTCCTGTGGGAGTCTATGCCCGGAAATGGGTGTAAATACCTGTCTTTGACAGGTATCTGCACCCCCCTCCCCCCTGAAAGGTGCCAATTGTGACACCGAAGGGGGGGGAGGGTTCCGATCAGCGGAAGTTCCACTTTAGGGTGGAACCCCGCTTTAATTTAGAGCTGCACCAGATTTTGCACTCTCCAGCTTTAGTAAATCAAACCCTAAGTTTTTTTTTTCAATTAACCTAGCAGACTAACATCAGCTTGTTCAATTAAGCTTTGGCAATAAAACCTGGAAGCTGATATGCTGTATGCTCCAGTTTTAACCCCATAATATTTTTTAAAAGAGTATATATTATCTGCCTTTATATATACTTCAGGTGTTAAACAACCTAGTCTCCAAGTTGAAATGGATATGGACACTTTAAAGGGGTTGTAAAGCTTCCTGTTTTTTTCACCTTAGGATGCATTAAAGTGGAGGGCCACCCTGAAAACACTTTTCACCTTATCCTCTCCCTTTTAATGTCCTAAAAATCATTCTGTAAAAAAAAAAATTTTCACTTACCTGGAACACCCTGTTGCTATGCAGAAGACCTAATCTGCCTTGTTCCTCCTCCGCGGTGGTGTTTTTCTCTTCCTTAGCTGCAGTGCTTCATGGGAAATGAGTGTCATCGTTTCCCATGAGTCTGTGGGCTGGACTGTGCTGAAAACACACGAGATTTGCAGGCAGGAAATGACCCGATTTGAGGCAGACAGCAGCGCCATTTTTAAGAAGGGAACAAAGCCTTTATTGCCAGAACACACGTGGATGTCCTGGGGAGAGCATCTGACCAGATAGGAGAGAAGATCAGTCGGGATTCAAGCAGCTAATTCACCTAGAAGATTTACCCAGAACAGGTAAGTGTTTGTAATAATGAAATGTAGGTCTAAATGTGCTCACTGTGTGTATACATGTCTTGTATGTCTTGTATAGGTTTCATTTGGATTGTTCCTTCTTTGTTATTTGTAATGTCATTTTTTTTTTTTTTTTCTGTCTTCCACTTCTTTCTGCTGTGTGTTAGCATGTATTTTCTCTTTTCTTTGATTAATAGATGTCCTGTTTTGAATTTTTTTTTTCTGCTTGTATATGTAGTATGTCTTTGCAATGCAATTGACTGTTCTAAAAATATATGCAATTATAATGTGTTTATTATTTTTTCTTAATTTGTTTTTTTTTTTTTTTTTTTTTGTAGTGATATATTTTGTTCTGACCGTCCTGAATATTTTTTCTATAATTGTTATAATTCCATCTTTACTCTCTATACCCTGGTATGTCTACAAAAACTATTGGGGGGTTGTGGTGGTGTGTTTTTTTTATTTTTTCATCCTCTCCTCTCTACCATTTTGTCCTGTAGTTTCTCCTGTCCTCACTCCTCCGTCCTGCTCTGTCTTCCTCCCTGCTCCTGTTTTACTAAGCCAACAACTACTTACTACTACACCTCCCTCCTCCCCTCCTCCATCCTTGTCCTCACTCCTCATTCCTCAGTCCTTGTCCTCAGTCCTTGTCCTCAGTCCTTGTCCTCACTCCTCCCTCCTCACTCCTCAGTTCTTGTCATTCCTCATTCGTCACTCCTCTGTCCTTGTCGTCACTCCTCTGTCCTTGTCGTCACTCCTCTGTCCTTGTCGTCACTCCTCTGTCCTTGTCGTCACTCCTCAGACTTTGTCATTCCTCACTCCTCTGTCCTTGTCCTCATTCCTCATTCCTCACTCCTCACTCCTTGTCCTCATTCCTTCCTCCTCAGTCCTTGTCCTCATTCCTCCTAATTCCTCAGTCCTTGTCCTCATTCCTCACTCCTAATTCCTCAGTCCTTGTCCTCATTCCTCACTCCTAATTCCTCAGTCCTTGTCCTCATTCCTCAGTCCTTGTCCTCCCTCCTCCTCCTCATTCCTCAGTCCTTGTCCTCCCTCCCTCCTATTCGTCCTTACTTTATCCACCAACCTCATCTATACTTCTATTCATAACACTTAGACCCCTTTCACACCAGGGCGTTTTGCAGGCGCTATAGCGTTAGAAATAGCGCCTGCAATCCGCCCTAAAGAAGCTGCAAAACGCCGCTATTGCCGGCAGTTTTAACCCTTTCGCGGCCGCTAGCGGGGGGTAAAAGCACCCGCTAGCGGCTGAAATGCGCCGCAAATCTGGCGGTAAAACGCCGCTAAAAATAGCGGCGTTTTACCGCCGACGCTATCAGCGGTGTGGTGTGAAAGGGGTCTTAAGCAACCTCCACTCCTTTCCAAATATATAACTTTTTTTTTTTATTATTGTTTTTCGTAGATCCAAATTCCATCTGTCCAAAGCGATTGATTGACTTTCATCGACATCTTTTATTGCAGGTATGTTAAACTTTCAGTGCAATTAAATAAACTGTGACATTATCTTAAAATCTGATTAATGCAATTTACAAAAAAGATATGCGTGTGTGTATTTGTTTTAATTTTTTTTTGGTTAAATTTATTTATCTAATGTTTTTATTATATTTATTAATGCATTATTTATTTATTTATTTTTATTCCATAGATTTGAAGAGACAAGTGGATTTGATTTATTTCAAAACCATGCCTGAAAAATTCAAGTTTAATACATTGGTTTGATTTATTCATTCTGTATCCTAATTTTTTATTTTTATTTTGGGGGGGGGGGGGGGGGCGAAGTTGTGTGTCTCTTTTTCTCGCTCACTCTTCTCGCTCGCTCTTCACTCACTCGCTCACTCTTCTCTGTTTCTCGCTCACTCTTCATTCGCTCACTCTTCTCTGTTTCTCGCTGACTCTATGTTCGCTCTTCACTCGCACGCTCTTCTGTCGCTCGCTCTTCTCTGTTACTCGCTGACTCTTCACTCGCTGACTCTTCACTCGCTGACTCTTCACTCGCTGACTCTTCACTCGCTGACTCTTCACTCGCTGACTCTTCACTCTTCTCTGTTTCTCACTGACTCTTCTCTCGCTCGCTCTTTGCTCGTTCTTCTGTTTCTCACTCGCTCTTCACTGGCTCTCTCTTCTCTGTTTCTCGCTCACTCTTCACTCGCTCACTCTTCTGTTGCTCTCGCGCTCTTTGCTCGCTCTCGCTCTTTGCGCGCTCTCGCTCTTTGCGCTCTCTCTCTCTCGCTCTTTTCTCTCTTTCGCTCTCGCTCTTTTCGCTCTCTCTCGCTCTTTTCTCTCGCTCTCTCTCTGCTCTCGCTCTTTGCTCTTTTTCTCGCTCTTTTTCTCGCTCTTTGCTCTTTTTCTCGCTCTCGCTCTTTTTCGCTCTTTTTCTCGCTCTTTTCTCTTTTTCGCTCTTTTTCTCGCTCTTTTCTCTTTTTCGCTCTTGCTCTCGCTCTTTTTTCTCTTTTTCGCTCTTGCTCTCGCTCTTTTTTCTCTTTTTCGCTCTTGTTTTCGCTCTTTTTTTCTCTTTTTCGCACTTGCTCTCGCTCTTTTTCGCACTTGCTCTCGCTCTTTTTTCTCTTTTTCGCTCTTGCTCTCGCTCTTTTCTCTTTTTTGCTCTTGCTCTCGCTCTTTTCTCTTTTTTGCTCTTGCTCTCGCTCTTTTCTCTCGTGCTCACTCGTTTCGCTCTCTCTCTCGTTCCTCTCGCTCGCTCTTTTCTCGCTCGCTTACTCTTTTCTTTCTCGCTAGCTCTTTTCTCTCTTGCTCACTGCTCACTGTTGTGTTTTTCTTTTTTATTTCTGCCTCTCTCGCTTCCTCTTTTCTTGCTCGCTCTTCACTAGCTGTCTTCACTATTTCTCTCTGTCTCTCAAATTAGGGTCTAAATAGAATTTTTTTTTTTCTTTTTAGTTTTGAATAGTAGTGTGTGTGTGTGTGTGTGTGTGTATATTTTTTTTATTTTTTTATTTTTTTTGTATATTTGTCTTTGAATAAAATGTTTAATAAAATTATTTAAAATTAAATAAAATTCTTCTATTTTAATACTGTTGCTATCTTTTGTTTTTCTTTGAGTGCGTGTGGGAAAAAAATATATATAATATAATCTAATTTTTCTCTCTTTGTAGTTAAAAAAAATTTATGCCAATATAAATACCAAGTAAATAAAAAAAAAAAAAAAAAAATATATATATATATATACACACACACACACACACACACACACGGTCAAAACCAGCCAGAGCGGAGAATCATAGAGGAGAGAGCGGCGCTGGAGTTAGAGGAAAGGTAAGTATTAAAGATCTTTTACCTTACAGCAAAAAATATTATAAAGATTAATTAAACTTAAATTATTATTATTTTTAATTTATATATTTTAAGTTTAATTTATCTTTATAATATTTTTGGCTGTAAGGTAAAAGCTCTTTTAATATTTACCTTTCCTCTAACTCCAGCGCCGCTCTCTCCTCTGATTCTCCGCTCTAGCTGATTTTGACCTTGTTTATCTTTGTTGCCATCACAACGGGGCGGGACTTCCTACGACGACGCCCGTTGTGATGAGAACCTGTGGGGTTGATGGCGGCGTTACTGCGCATGCGTGAGATTGGCGCTCGAACGGGGGCGGTGCATGCTGGTCCATCAGCAGCACCGTATCCCGGAAGAGGATGCCTGTGGGCTTCACATGCCCACAGGCAAGATGACAACGGGCAGCATGACTTTTTATAAGTTACATCATGTGTAAAAAACGGACAGACAAAGTATTTTGAAACAGAACAAGTGAGTGATATAATTGACCATGTTAATCGTGATTTTGCAAAAAAAAAATAAAAATGTTGGAGACAGTGGAACCCCGCTTTAAGCCCACTTACTGTGACAAAGTACCCCATGATTAGTGGGTCCTACACTATCCATAAGCTGGGAGATCCTGCTTCTCTAAACCATGGGAGCAATACACTCCTCTATATGGGAGAACTAGAGGTCACCCAAAAGGATTTGGTCAGAATCCATACAATAGACAAACAATATATTTGGGGGCACACCCTAAAAGATGCAGTGATCACAACCCGACAGGGGTTCTAATCCCCCTCCATTCCGCTCTTCTCCAGTTGTATCGGTTCCTCTCCTGGACTGAAATGGCTTCCTCTGATCTCACCGCACACTGTGAGCTTCTCACCATGTGCATTAGAAGTTGCAGCAAATCAGAGAGAGTCCGGCTCATTTCCTGGCCGGGGTGGGGGGGGGGCAGTCAGCGTTATCTTGCCCTTTCCTCCCCAGCCTGACTGTCACTGACCCCGCCCCTTTCATTTATTGAATTCCAGCCAGGGCTGTCTTTAATATTGATTGGATCCTGGGTATATATTTTCTTGGGCCCTTCTGAATCCACCTATTAAAATGGAGCTACACCCTCTTTTTTTAAGTCCTCTGCATACCCTGCTTCTCTGCCCCCTTAAACACATTTGGTATATATATATATATATATATATATATATATATATATATATTTTTTTTTTTTTTTTTTTAACTCACGGTTTTATTGTCAATTGTTTTGTGTGCTTCCTGTTTCCAGCTGCGTTATTGCCCATCCGCTATGCCTCCTGGGACATGATTTTTAGCAATCCCAGAAGGCAATAGGGGCCGCTGGGCTGTAGTATCGCGTTATTTCCAAACCGGAAATGACACAATACAAGGCGGCGCCGGCTGGCGCCATTTTAAGTAAGGGCGATGTGGCTTTTGTTGCCAGTAAACTCGGAAAGCGGCATCATCGGCAGTACAAGCGCCTTTCTAGTGGAAGATCTACAGCAAGCAGCTACTTCTCAGAGGTAAGTACTTTTGTCATCCATGGAGTGTTATGGGTGCAGTGTCGAGTGGGGCAGATGGAGCTGTGCTGGGGCAGATGATGATGATGATGATGGTGCTGTGCTGGGGCAGATGATGATGATGGTGCCGTGCTGGGGCAGATGATGATGATGGTGCCGTGCTGGGACAGATGATGATGATGGTGCTGTCCTGGGGCAGATGATGATTATGATGGTGCTGTGCTGGGGCAGATGATGATGGTGCTGTGCTGGGGCAGATGATGATGATGATGGTGCTGTGCTGGGGCAGATGATGATGATGATGGTGCTGTGCTGGGGCAGATGATGATGGTGCTGTGCTGGGGCAGATGATGATGGTGCTGTGCTGGGGCAGATGATGATGGTGATGTGCTGGGGCAGATGATGATGTGCTGGGGCAGATGATGATGTGCTGGGGCAGATGATGATGATGATGTGCTGGGGCAGATGATGATGTGCTGGGGCAGATGATGATGATGATGTGCTGGGGCAGATGATGATGATGATGTGCTGGGGCAGATGATGATGATGTGCTGGGGCAGATGATGATGTGCTGGGGCAGATGATGATGATGTGCTGAGGCAGATGATGATGGTGCTGGGGCAGATGATGATGGTGATGTGCTGGGGCAGATGATGATGATGTGCTGGGGCAGATGATGATGATGTGCTGGGGCAGATGATGATGGTGCTGGGGCAGATGATGATGGTGATGTGCTGGGGCAGATGATGATGATGGTGATGTGCTGGGGCAGATGAAGATGATGATGGTGATGTGCTGGGGCAGATGATGATGATGATGGTGATGTGCTGGGGCAGATGATGATGATGATGGTGATGTGCTGGGGCAGAAGATGATGATGGTGATGTGCTGGGGCAGATGATGATGATCATTATGTGCTGGGGCAGATGATGATGATGATGATGTGCTGGGGCAGATGATGATGATGATGATGTGCTGGGGCACATGATGATGATGTGCTGGGGCACATGATGATGATGATGATGATGTGCTGGGGCACATGATGATGATGATGATGTGCTGGGGCAGATGATGATGATGATGATGTGCTGGGGCACATGATGATGATGTGCTGGGGCACATGATGATGATGATGTGCTGGGGCAGATGATGATGATGATGTGCTGGGGCACATGATGATGATGATGATGATGTGCTGGGGCACATGATGATGATGATGATGTGCTGGGGCAGATGATGATGATGATGTGCTGGGGCAGATGATGATGATGATGTGCTGGGGCAGATGATGATGATGATGATGTGCTGGGGCAGATGATGATGATGTGCTGGGGCAGATGATGATGATGATGTGCTGGGGCAGATGATGATGATGATGATGATGTGCTGGGGCAGATGATGATGATGATGATGATGATGATGTGCTGGGGCAGATGATGATGATGATGATGATGATGTGCTGGGGCAGATGATGATGATGATGATGATGATGTGCTGGGGCAGATGATGATGATGATGATGATGTGCTGGGGCAGATGATGATGATGATGATGTGCTGAGGCAGATGATGATGATGATGATGTGCTGGGGCAGATGATGATGATGATGTGCTGGGGCAGATGATGATGATGATGTGCTGGGGCAGATGATGATGATGATGTGCTGGGGCAGATGATGATGATGATGTGCTGGGGCAGATGATGATGATGATGTGCTGGGGCAGATGATGATGATGTGCTGGGGCAGATGATGATGATGATGATGTGCTGGGGCAGATGATGATGATGATGATGTGCTGGGGCAGATGATGATGATGATGATGTGCTGGGGCAGATGATGATGATGATGATGTGCTGGGGCAGATGATGATGATGATGATGTGCTGGGGCAGATGATGATGATGATGATGTGCTGGGGCAGATGATGATGATGATGTGCTGGGGCAGATGATGATGATGATGATGATGTGCTGGGGCAGATGATGATGATGATGTGCTGGGGCAGATGATGATGATGATGTGCTGGGGCAGATGATGATGATGATGTGCTGGGGCAGATGATGATGATGATGATGATGTGCTGGGGCAGATGATGATGATGATGATGATGTGCTGGGGCAGATGATGATGATGTGCTGGGGCAGATGATGATGATGATGATGATGATGTGCTGGGGCAGATGATGATGATGTGCTGGGGCAGATGATGATGATGTGCTGGGGCAGATGATGATGATGTGCTGGGGCAGATGATGATGATGTGCTGGGGCAGATGATGATGATGATGATGTGCTGGGGCAGATGATGATGATGATGATGTGCTGGGGCAGATGATGATGTGCTGGGGCAGATGATGATGTGCTGGGGCAGATGATGATGATGATGATGATGTGCTGGGGCAGATGATGATGATGATGATGTGCTGGGGCAGATGATGATGATGTGCTGGGGCAGATGATGATGATGATGATGATGATGTGCTGGGGCAGATGATGATGATGATGATGTGCTGGGGCAGATGATGATGATGATGATGTGCTGGGGCAGATGGTGATGTGCTGGGGTCCCCCCTCTCTCTCTCTCTCCCTCCCCCTCTCTCTCTCTCTCACCCCTCTCTCCCTTTATTGTAATTATAAAAAGTCTTTTACAAATATTGTTAAATTTATAAAAATATATTTTTGTGTGTCTTTTTTTATTATTTTAATATATGGTTATAGGTCACTTTGTATCTCTCACGTAACACTAAGAATATATACATTTATTTCTCTATCACAGGAGATGGCAAACAAAAATCTCTCTCTCTCTCATATATTTTTTGGTGGAAATTCATTAGTCCTTGTTGTGCACCTGGGCACACTTTTTGACCCTACCATCTGATTGTTAGAACAGAAAATGAGACTCATCAGACCAGTCAACATTTTTTGAATCTTCTATTGACAAAATGTGGTGATCCTGTGACAATTGTAGCCTCAATATCATCATGTACTTAGATGACTGGAGTGGCACCCAGTGTGGTCTTCTGCTGCTGTAGCCCATCTGCTTGAAGGTTCAAATTTGTTGAGCATAAAGAGATGGTATTCTGCATACCTTGGTTGTAAATAGTGGTTATTTGAGTAACTGTTGCCTTTCTAAAATCTGTACCATTAAAAACTCCGAACTCACATATGAAGTAGGGATTTTAACACACAAATAACAAATGGTCCATAATGGAGACACACTTACCACACCCCCTATCCATGCCCCTATAGGGAGCACCGTGCTCAAAGCCCACCCACTTGTGTGACATTAGCAAATTTAAAATCATTATTGTGACACTGATTTCCTCCCAGTCAATCATGGGAAAAGGGTCCTGAGACACAACTGGGTGGGAGTCCTACCTAAGACCCGATTGGCTGTGATGAGAAGCAAACGCCATGACTCGGTGGAGATGCAGGGGTAAGCCACCATAGCCATGACATAGATGGGGTAAGTGCGGGACTGGCAGGCAGCCAATGGGCGAGCAAAGTGGCGATCAAAGGATGTTGTGTGGGTGGAGTGAGTTTGCTAGGTGGACCACCCCACCCCCCAACAAAAAAAAATTAAGCAAAAGCAACCAATGCACATAGATGATGCCCTGTGCATATTTACTAATTTTTAACATAATTATATATCTATATAACATAGAGAAAGTTGTTTGTGCAAATAGTTGTAAATTAGCACCATCCCATCTAACACCATAACACATGCCCCATTTCTACATTAACCACTTGCTTACTGGGCACTTAAACCCCCCTCAGTCCCAGACCAATTTTCAGCTTTCAGCGCTGATGCACTTTGAATGACAATTGCGCGGGCATACAACACTGTACCCAAATTAAATTTTTATCATTTTTTTCCCACAAATAGAGCTTTCTTTTGGTGGTATTTAGTTACAGCTCGGAGTTTTATTTTTTGCTAAACAAACAAAAAAAGATGCAAAAAAAAAAAAAAATCATGTTTTAATAGTTTGTTATAAAATTTTGCAAACGGGTCATTTTTCTCCTTCATTGAAGTGCGCTGATAAGGCGGCACTGATAGGCTGCATTGGTGGGCACTGATGGGCTGCATTGGTGGGCACTGATAGGCTGCATTGGTGGGCACTGATAGGCTGCACTGGTGGGCACTGATAGGCATAGTTAAGGCGGCACTAATAGGCACAGATAAGGCGGCACCGATGGGCACAGATAAGGCGGCACTGATGGGCAAAGATGGGCACAGATAAGATGGCACGGATGGGTGGCACGGATAAGTGGCACGGATGGGTGGCACGGATGGGCACTGATAGGTACCACAGATAGATGGGACTGATGGGCACTGATAGGTGGCACTGATAGGTGGCTCTGATAGGTGGCACTGCTGGGCACTGATGGGCGGCACTGCTGGGCACTGATGGGCGGCACTGGGGTGCAGCACCTTTGAGGCAGATTGGGTGGCACTGTGGGGTGGCACTGTGGGTGGCACTGTGGGTGGCACTGTGGGCACTATGGGCACAGACGGGGGGCACTTACTTTTACTTTTAGTTCTACTTCAGGATGGCACTGCGGGAGGCAGGTGGGCACTGGCAGGTGGCATGTGGTGCCTTGCATTGCTGGCCGTGATCGGGACTGATGTCCCGATCACAGCCGCCGGTGATCGGCTTTTTTTTTTCTCCTCGCGCTGTCAGCGCGAGGAGGAATAATAGCCGATTACCGGCTCCGTTCTATCACATGATCAGCTGTCATTGGCTGACAGCTGATCACGTGATAAGGGGTCGGGATCGTCCCCTTACACGGATCGGTGATCAGGCGAGTCTCACGGACTCGCCGATCACAGAGCGCGCCGCGCGCGCCCCTCAGGGGGCGCGCAGGCCGCTCGTAACCGGGACGACGTCAATAGACGTAGTCCCGGAAATCTAGGTCCGCGCTAATGCCGTCATTCGGCAATAGCGCGGATCCCAAGTGGTTAATATGCTCAGTTTGAATACATTTAGATGCATAAATGAATTTTGTTGCTGAGATTATTATTATTATTATTATTTTTTTTTTTATGAAAAGGTGTACAGAAAAAAGTAGCCACTGGGTGAAAAAAAAAATAAAAAAAAAAATATATATATATATATATATATATATATATATATATATATATTCACACACACACACAACAAGATACATATATAATAAGAGATATATCTACATAGATATATACATACATACACACATAACAAGATACATATATAACAAGATATATATCTCTTGTTATGTAGATATATCTGCACAGAAACAAATGATTTAGTTTACAATTAGTATATATTTAAAACTCCTTCCTTTTGCTGCTAATTTATGTTGTTATAAATGCACTATATTTCCTGGTTCCTGGAGGGAGGAGGGGTTTGCATAGCTAAGGGGAACAACTTCCTCTGGCACTGCCGTTGCTATGGAAACCTGACCTGAAACTTATTTCACTGCTTGTGCAGCACTGAGCATGTGCGAGATTTGCAAGGCTGAGATCCAGGAAGAAATACAGTCTGGCTTCAGATGCCCACACCTAAGATGGCCACAGTCTGCTGCAAGTTTATAAAGTTACAAAATACTGTAATAACCTAACAAAACGGACCTTTGTTTACAGACTAACTTTACTAGAATGCATTAAGCTTGTGTATGATAAGTTATTTTTATTTAAAAAATCAAATTTGGCCGGACCACCACTTTAAGGTGAAAAAACACCTTGCTGTCTCTGGCCCCCCCGAGCCTACGTTTTACTTACCTGAGCCCCAAAGCTCCATGGGCGCGATCCTGTGTTGCTTTCCCCCAGCTCTTCATTGGATGATTGATAGCAGCGCAGCCATTGGCTCCCGCTGCTGTCAATCAAATTAATGACGTGGCACACTGGGGCCGAGTGATACACTCGGTGGCTATGGCCGCAGAGTGTATAACATGGAAGCGCGCCCGCAAGCTAACCTCATTGGTAGAGTGCTTCCCAGAGGAGGATTAGCTCTTGCGGGGAGGAGCCTAAAAAAACACCAAGGGACCCCAGAAGACAAGGATCGGGGCCACTCTGTGCAAAACTAACTGTACAGTGGAGGTAAGTATGACATGTCTGTTATAAAAAAAAAAAAAAATGAAACCTTTACAACCCCTTTAACTATTTCCAGCCCTTAGGATGTACCCATATGTCCTCAGATTGAAGGGGTTATACCAGGATCATAGCTGCAGCTGCGATCCTGGTTTCAAAATTTGGAGCCAACAATGGGCTTTACTGGGCTGGCAAGCGCAACACCCCAAACCCCCCACTATTACTGGGCACTATCTATCCACCGGGTAGCCCAGGAGGTCCAATCGTCCCCTTCCTCTGTGATGGATAATCCTGGAAGCAAGAAGGATTTCATCACCTCCGGTTTTGGTTGCTTGTTTATTGTTCATTACTAGCCAGACAAGAATCTGATCAAACCAGTCTCGGTTTGATCAGATGTTTTGGAGGGCAAAGGAGGGATCAGGCATCTTATAAATCCCCAATCTCTCAAAGGAGTGCCTATATCTGTTCCTGTCCCAGCTATCACAGGGAATGTTGTTCATCACTTATGATAGCAATTAAGTTACATAAAAAATAAATAAAGCAGCCCTTCTCCAACACGCATACTATATGTAAATAGTGATTTCATCACATGTGAGGTATTGAGAGCAATAATTCTATCACCAGAGCTCATGTTTAGCTGTAATATGGTTACCTGTAAGGACTTTTACAGGCTTAGCTCACCTTTTCAGACAGAATTTCACTTTTTTATAACAAATAGAAGCCTTTTCTATTGGTACTTCTGGCCCAGCCATCCCAATGTGCTTTTCTCTCCCTGACCTCCTCTGCACTTCCTTCCTGCATCACAGAAAAGGGTGTGTTCCCCACTTTTGACCACACCTCCCTCATTACTATACCACCTTCCACTCATTTTCTGTACAAACTGATTGTACAATCTCCTTTAGATCTACATCATCTATGTAATGCAAGGGCCTGTCTGATTTGACACAAATTGATAGATTGCTCAGGCATGTCATCCTATTCCATAGTTCTGGTAAATCTAAAGGAAATTGTACAGATTGCATAGTGTATGGCCAGCTTTATGAGTGGAAGGGGACATACACATCTCTACATAGCAGGAACTCGCTAATTTCCCAATTAATAATTTTCCAAAGATAAAGTTGTAAACAGAATGAAAGGGATTATTGTAACCCTAGCTGTAAAATACAGGACCATTTGACCAGTGGTCATCAACCCTGTCCTCAGGGCCCACTAACAGGCCAGGTTTGCAAGATAACTGAAATACATCACAGGTGATATAATTTGCTCCTCAGTGATTGCAATATTCTAGTCTGCATCTCCCAGAGGTAATACAAAAAACCTGGCCTGTTAGTGGGCCCTGAGGACAGGGTTGATGTCCATTGAATTTGACTTTGTAATTATTTGCAAGAGCCCTGGCAGCTGGATGTTTTTATACAAGTAATGCAACTTTCCTAATAATAATATTTTTTTTTCATTTTAAAAGGAAGAGAGTCATTACCGTATATTATCCCTGCTTCTTTTTTAAAACAAAAGTTATCAGGAGATATTCATACCCATGTTTGTTTACCTTACCTGAGAATTCAGCCATTAACCAAAATGAATGCCTTATTCAACAAGGTAAAGGATAAAATGCAATAACTTATGGTAACCTCATAAAACTCATCTTTAACTTGAGTAAATTAAATGTGAGTTCTACATTCTTCACATCACTGTTAAATTGATAATACCCACATTTGGTACAGGTGATATCAATAATTTCTGAAAATGAGCAACTAATTTACAATTCTAAGAATAACAGAACTGTTAAAATCCAGAGGGGGAAAAAACAACACCACCACCATAATCAGATAATTTTACAACTTGAAATAGAGACACTGGAGCTGAATGTGGCTTGGGCAGTGTAGACAAAAAAGACAAAAGACATCGCTCCTCACTAATCGTTTTGACCGCATTGGTTTAAATTGCACCACCAGACGGGAGCGAACAGGAGTGAAAAGCACGATACCAAGAGCTAGAAGCATATAAGCTATCTTGCTTCATTAAAAAAAAGCCTTATCTTAACATTTTTAGACCTGAAGAGCAAACTATCACTCTTCCCTTGTTCATTTTAGACATATTATCATATATTGCGCCACAAGAAGAAAAAATTAACACTTAAACATGAAGAGCGAGAAAAAAACATATGTTGACTTTCATGCTTCACTGGAACTGAAGAGCAAACTATTTCTCTTCAATAGTCGCTTTGACCGCATTAGTGTGATTTGCGCCACCAAATGGGAGCAGACGGGAGTTAGAAGCATCCAAATAACAAGAGCAAGAAGCATATTAGCTATCTTGTTTCACTAACTACAAAAATGCATTATCTTTCTAAAAAAAGACTGCAGCTTTCACTCATTGTTGAAGCCCAAAGGCGCCATGGAATTTAAGTAATAAATCCACAGTTTCTCCTTTTGTAGGAGAATAGCGTCAAAATCTCCTCTGCTTGGGGGTATATTTAGTATGTAAATTCCTTTCACCTTTAACCCTTTAGGGTCACCATCATGAAATTGAGCAAAATGCAGAGAGATGGGGCGGTCATCATCCTTCTTTTTGTTCTTGATGCTACGGATGTGCTCGCCAATTCTAATGCAGAGTTGTGATTTTGTTTTTTCCGACATTGGCATGTAAGCATGTAAATGACTCTAGTAGTTGATCAATTCACAAACTGTTTAATTTTATATTCTTTACCTCTGAATGAATTGGCGAACACATCGGTTTTATGTACATATTTATAGATGTTGCAGTGCCAGCAGGCATGCATACCAGTGTACAAAAGTGTTGCGCTAAAGATAGATGTGAAAGTGTGTTAATGATAACTAGATATCACACTCATTTACATATAGAAATAATAAACATCCAAAACAATAAAAAATGAACTGTGAACAAAAAAAAGAAAAATACAAAAGAGTCCTTTACTAAAAGGTCATAATGATTGTGCTCGCCCTTGGTGCAGACAAAAAGATGTGAAAATGTTAATTTCATCCGTGGTATATTTGATCCAAAGAGAACACCCTGGTGCTGACACCACCACACACAGAAGAAAGATGTGAGCTTACTGACTCCCAATGACCCCTATGAGCATATGCTCCAGGGGTCAGAAACACTTTTCAATTGTATCGATAGGAGATCCTCAGGTCAGGAAAGATGAACTTTAGATATTGATGCTAACTCCTCTCTCATTCAAGCTGAGTTGGACACGGAGGCAATACTCCCAGAAAGATCGCACCCTCATTCATGGAATCATATGGGACAAGAAAAATTGGGCCACATAGCGTAATTCCGTACAATAAACAAATTTATTAAAATAAAATCACACTTACATTAAAGCAGTGAGAAAAGTGCTTTGCAAATAAAAAAGCAGCAGTGGAGTCCACCCGACGCGTTTCGTCTCATTTAGACATCGTCAGGCATGCATACCAGCTGGCAGTTTAGAGCTTGCGAGCCAGTTCTTATTTTCAGTGCTTTTATATTTGGAATGGACCAGGACATCATTTAAATTCCGCACCCTTCTTGCCGTCAACAGGGGTCTAGGACCCACCGTGTCGGCAATCAGGGGAGCGGACTTCAAAACATTCCAGTGCCTCTCCAGAATATTTTTTTTTTTCAAATATAATTTTTATTCAGCTTCAAACAGGGGAAGATGGTCCCCAGTGTACATAATATGACAGAGAAGTACAAAACAAAAGGCAGTTGAACAACACTTGACATGGGTATATTTGCAACTGTGAATCTGCCTGTTGACAGTCATACCAATTTAAAGTACGGATGAGGTACTGTACCAAGATCCTGGGTCACCTCAACCCCGGGTCCCTCCGGCATAATCCTTCTACTGGGGGGCCGTCATTCCCAACTTTCCACTTTTTCCAGAGAGAGAGGGGGTGGGGGGGATGAGGAGGAAGGCGGGGAGCAGAGAGGGAAGGGTTGAAAGAGCAGAAAAGAAGGGGAGGGGGGAGGACGAGACACGATGGCAGTCCATGCCCAGGGGGCTAGTCAAGAAGGTTCATAACACTAAGACGATAGTAGGTGGCGTCCCTCCAGCGGGAACACAAAGACATTCCAGTTGTCCCAGGTTTGTTTAAAAATTTCTTGTTTACTTTGGGATGTGAGAATCAAGTCCTCCATTTTTTGAACATCCTCTATTTTTCTAAGCCAATGTGCAATGGGGGGGGGGGGGGGGAGCATTGTTTCCAGTATAGGGGGATGCAGGATTTTTCCGCATTTATCAGATGCCTTAAAATATTTTTTTTGTACTTTTTAATGGGGATCCCTGAGTGGTGCAAGAGAAAGAATGCAGCATCTTCCGGGATGGGGAATTCCGTGAATTTCTGTGTGATGCGTCTGACCTCTGTCCAGAAGGCTTTCAAGCGGGGGCAGGACCAAAAAATGTGGAGCAATGTGCCCTCTTCTTCTCCACACCTCCAACATCTGTCGGAGGTGGAGGGGAAAGATTTGTGCAGTTTTGATGGTGTCAAATACCACTTGGTGAGAAGTTTAAAGTTCGTCTCCTGTATCCTAGTACACAGCGAGTTTTTGAAAGCCAAGGTGATAATACGTTGTCTTTGTGTCGGGGAAAACGAACAATCAAGGTCTGTTTCCCATTTGGAAAGGCAGGTTAAATGAGAGTGATCTGGCGGCCTGTTCAGGAGAGCATACGTTTGAGAGAGTATGTGGTCCAGAGGGCCCTCGCTCCTGCAAAGAGTCTCAAACTCCGTTTGAGGGCCGGCGAAAGCCAGAAGAGCCAGAAGCCATTTTTCGTCAATGACGAATTTAGAAGTGTGGTCTAGGTTGGAATCTCTAAGAGAGTTATAATCCCTGGAGTAGGTCCCGGTTCAAATTGTGGGTGGCCAAGTATAAGAAATAGGGGAGAAGTCAAAGACGTGAGCGTGTTTTGGGTAGCAATCAGATGACCGACTTGTAACGAAGCCCCTATAGTGGGGTGTGACTTCAATTCTGTGGGTAAAGCTTTATAGCACCACATGGCGCTTCGTAGCGGAATGCGAAAGGGTCGGCATGCCAGAACCGGCCACATAGCTGTCTATTTCGTCCTGCCTGGCCCCTGAGTCGGGTATGTTATAGAGAGCAGCGTAAAATTTCCCAAAGACATCAGCTATCTGAGTTGGGGTAGAGGCCTCCTGGCCATGCTCATCAGTCAGCTGCGGTATATAGGAGGCAGACTTCAACTCCCTAACCAACTGGGCTAAAATTTTCCCACATTTGTCCCCCAACTCATACGTCAGTTTACGGCAAAACTGGAGTGCAGCTTTCGCTTTGTAGTGGAGTAGGTCGGTAATTTGGGTACGAAGTGTCCCCAACTCGACCTCCAGGGACCGTGAGGGAGCATGTTTGTGTTTCTCCTCCACAGAGGCAAGCTCATGGAACAGTTTAGCAAGCTGTTCATTCCGCGATCATTTGATACGTGCCCTATGCTTGATAAATACCCCTGCGGAGAACAGGCTTGTGAGCCTCCCAAACTATCCCTGGGTCACAGTCCTGCGTTTCGTTTTCCTGGAAGTAAAGGTCCAATTCTCTGGTCACATCCACTAAAACTTCTGGTGTTTGGAGGAGACTCTCATTAAGGCGCCAGAATAGAGACCTGGGTGAGGGGTTCCAAGAGAGCGTGTAAGTGACGACCACAGGGGCATGGTCTGACCAAGTAATATGGCCTATGGAGGAAGAGCTCACCAAATGCAGTTGGTCATGTGGAATCAAAAAGAAGTCTATCCTCGAATATACTTTGTGAGGGGGAGAGAAAAAAGAGTAGTCCCTTTCCCCAGAGTGTTGCAGATGCCAGACATCCACTAATTGTGCCTCTAGTAGACATTTAGTAATCCGTTTCCTCGCCGAAATGGGGACCAACGAGCAAGAGGTAGAAGTGTCCACTGATGGGGAGAGGGGGACATTAAAGTCCCCACCTAATATCACCTGGCCCTCCCGAAAGTCACGCAACCTGTGGAGGGTAGTGCTAAGGAACGCATCTTGGTGATCATTAGGAGCATACACCATAGCAAAGGTAAAAAGGAGCTCCCCAACCTGACCCTTAAGGAAAAGATATCGGCCCCCAGGGTCCACCAGAGAGTCCCGAAGGACCCAGGGGAGCCTACCAGAGATCAAAATGGAGACCCCCCTGGTCTTAGAGGAGGGGTTAGTAGAGTGATAGACCTGGGATAAAGCTCGTGACCATAGAAATGGGAGGCTAGTGGTTTTGAAATGTGTTTCTTGAATAAAGGCCACATCAGTGCGTGAAGTCTTCAATTCCCACTGGAGGACCCGCCGTTTTGCAGGGGAGTTCAGTCCCTTTACATTTAAAGAGGTAACCTTAATAGAGTCTGCCATCGTGTCTCAGGGAGAGGGAGGAGGATATCAAGGAGAAGAGAAGAAAGGTGGACCAAGGTAGGTATGGGGAGGGTAATGGGGGACAGAAACTTAGGTTAAGGGAGGCAGGGCAAGAGGAAGGGCAGGGAAGGGAGGAAGGGAAGTAGGGCCACGTAGCCCCAGGAGGGGAGGAAGAGGGAGTACTTCCGCACTAATAATACAGGGATAACACTAAGATAGCACAATAATGCTAAAGCGCTTACCAGAGGTACACTGGGTTTAAAGCGCCGCCCTATGTGGGTTAGTGGATAAACAGGCTGGAGAGGGAGCTCCCAGATCTCAGTTCCCCCAACTCCAGCAATGGTAAATGTCATTTCTAGTACCGGTATGTAAGTAAAAAAAAAAGAAGAAAACAATGAACAAAAACATAGAACCAAAAGACAGATATATGCTCAAACAATGTTAGAACGCAGAACCATCTGCCCTGAGGCGGCCCCCCCCCCCGGCTCGTCCTAAGCATGGGCGCGCCGAAGGAAACCCGCCACAGTGGCAGAAGACATCACAGAGTTGGAGCCACCACCCCCCCATCGCCTATCACAAAAAATAAACAAAACAGAGGAAACCTGCAGCTCCCAAACAAACACATAGCTCTCTCGAACAGAACGTTCTTCCTGTACTCCTTCTCCTTCGTCCGTGTCTTGCACCCATTTCTGGGGGGGAGGGGAGAAGGGGGCAGGAAAGGAGGGAAGGAGGGGGTGGGGAGAGGGGCAGGGAGGGGGAAGCGGAAAGGGGGGGAGACAGGGAGGGCCACAGGGAGGGCCACAGGGAGGGCGGGAGAGGTGGGCAGCATCCGTCCCTCCAACAAAGCCACCGAAGCCTCACCTGTGGTCACACATTCTGGCAGGCTGCAGATTTCTCCCCGCACCTTCTGTATATTCTGCGATGGGTCTCCTCGAGGCAGAGAATCAGCGCCTCTATGTCAGTCCGCGTTGGGAGCGACTGGAGGAGGGCCCGAATATCGTGGTCCATGTCCACATGTGCAGCGGGGCTCCCGGAGGACCGAGGCAGATCCGAGGGCTCACAGCAGTCACCGGCCTGCGGAGAGGAACTGTGGTATCCAGGTAGATCTTCTCAGCGAGGGGCCTCCCGCGAGGCACCACGAGCAGGGCCCCGCTGAGCTGAGACTATGGCCCCTGCAGTATGAGCTGGAATCTGCTTGAAAAAAACAGCGAATCTCCCCGGAATTCTTGGTGGCTGGGGTCCCTCGGGTAGCAGCTCTTGTCCTGTGTCTTTTGGAAGGCAGCATTCTGGGTTTAAGCATGAAAAAGCCGGAGAAGGGGTCTAAGGCCGGGAGCTCTACAAATCTGCTTCTCTACTCCGCCATGTCCAGGCCACGCCCCCCCTTCTCCAGAATATTTTTAACTTGGGTCCATTGGGACCCAAATTTGGTGATAATTCTCTGAAAATTTATTTCCATATTTGGTACTTTATTTTGGGGTTTCAGGAGGCTTTCACGTTTACATCTCAAGGCTCTATATTTAGCTTTTTTAAGGGGCTGATGTGAATAACCCCCCCTCCCTGAAGCGTTGGTACATGTCCTCTGCTTCTTCCAAAAATTGTGTTTCTTCAGAACAGTTCCTCCTAATCCTGAGGAACTGCCCAGTTGGTATTCCATCGATAAGCGATTTGGGGTGATGACTTGGGGTCAAAAGAAGGGTATTTTCTGACGTTTCCTTATGGTAGGTTCAGGTCACTATCCCCTTATTGGCCTTAGTTAACTGTAGGTCTAGGAAAGGTAGTGTTTCCTCATGGTCGGTATGGGTAAATTTGATATTTCTATCATTACTGTTGAGTTGGGACAAAAAGTCCATAAGTTGTTCAACAGTACCCCCCCCCCCCCATATCATGAGGACGTCATCCATGTACCTCAGCCACAAGCGACAGATTTAAGCACCACCTCCTCCTGGTGGGAGTGTCATGGTCTGGGACTGCATGAGTGCTGCTGGCACTGAGGAGCAACAGTTCATTGAGGGAACCATGAATGCCAACATGTACTGTGACATACAGAAGCAGAACATGATCCCCTCCCTTCAGAGACTGGGCCTCAGGGCAGTATTCCAATATGAAAACGACCCCAAACACACCTCCAAGATGACCACTGTCTTGCTAAAGAAGCTGAGGGTAAAGATGATGGACTGGCAAAGCATGTCTCCAGTCCTAAACCATTTAGCAAGGTCTCTAACATCCATCAACTCTGTGATGTCGTCATGGAGGAGTGGAAGAGGATTCCAGTGGCAATGTGTGAAGCTCTGGTGAATTCCATGCCCAAGAGGGTTAAGGTTGTGCTGTAAAATAATGGTGGCCACACAAAATATTGACACTTTGGGCCCAGTTTGGACATTTTTACTTATGCCCTGTACACGCGGTTGGACATTCCGACAACAAAATCCATCAGAATTTTTCCAACGGATTTTGTCCTAAACTTGTCTTGCATACACACGGTCGGACAAAGTTGTTGGAAAATCTGATTGTTCGGAACGTGATGACGTTCGTTCGTTATAACAGGACTACGTTGAGGCTAGTAGCCAATAGCTTTGGTCTCGTAATTTGATCTGAGCATGCGTAGCACTTTGTCCGATCGGATTTCTTTACAAACGATAGGAAAAAGTCTGATCTGATTTTTTTGTCGGAAAATTTGAGATCCTGCTCTCAAATTTTTTCCGTCTGAATTTCCGACGGAAAAAGTCAGATAGAGCCCACACACGATCGTATTTTCCGACAATATAATCCGATCGGACCTTTTCCGTCTGAATTTCCGACCGTGTGTAAAAGGCAAGAGACTCATACGTCTATTTCCCAAAGACAACCTCTGGATATGACGCTGAGCACGTGCACTCAACTTCTTTGGTCAACCATGGCAAGGCCTGTTCTGAGTGAAACCTGCCCTGTTAAACCGCTGTATGGTCTTGGCCACCATGCTGTAGTTCAGTTTCAGGATCTTGGCAATCTTCTTATAGCCTAGGCCATCTTTATGTAGAGCAACAATTATTTTATTTTTTTCAGATGCTCAGTTTTTTGCCATGAGGTGCCATGTTGAACTTCCAGCGACCAGTATGAGAGAGAGAGCGTGTAACACCAAATTTAACACACCTGCTCCCCATTCACACCTGAGACCTTGTAACACTAATAGTAATGTAATGCGACCTACAAGTACAAAATTAAAGTTTACAACCGCTTTAATAGGGGAACAGTGTATTAAAAAATATAATAAGTATTTGATTTGGAGGATATTCAAAATTAACTGGCAAAAAGCAGACAATACTTAAATGTATGTGGTGCATTCAATATAACAAAGCTGAAAACACAGCTCATTAACTGGTTCTTTAAGACTAAATGGTTCATTACAATGGCGTGACATGCAAATTTAAGTTTAACAGCAAACCAAACACCTTTTGTTTCTTAAAACACTCTTGCAATGTAAGCATTCACATTCAAAATATATACCTTAATACACAATAGTTCCAAAAGATAAATATTTGCCAGAACATAGAAACAAAAATTCCAGGCTACTTTTAGAATAAATTAAATCTTAAGAATCTTTAAACAACCTAAAATTAACTTGTGTCTGTTTTCTACATTATTCAATGTATGCATATACCCTTTTAGCTGAAAAATAATAATAAACACATTCTTGGAAGGATAATTGCCTTCGCCTAGTTTCTGGGCCAATTCTGGGTAGGAGATCGTTGCCGTTCTGTGTGATTCAGGGGCACTGGTATGCTGCAATTGGTGGGCACTGGCAGGCTGCATTTGGTGGGCATTGATCTCTTGTATTATTTCCACAGTCTCTGACCATTTCTTGTATCATGTCTGCAGTTTCTGTCCATCTCTTGTATCATGTCTGCAGTCTCTGACCATCTCTTGTATCACGTCTGCAGTCTCTGACCATCTCTTGTATCATGTCTGCAGTCTTTGACCATCTCTTGTATCATAAAAAAAGGAAGGAAAATACTGCGCCACCACACAATAGACGAGCTGCTGACACTACAATTAGACAAAATTGTGTAAAGAAAGTGGTAAGGATTTAAGTGCAGCCCTAAGTAACTAGTGATATATGTAATAATGCAAACATACACTATAAGTGACAGTGCACAATTAAACATACAATAATGTCATTGCCTACAAGGCAAGACTAGTATGCAAAAAAGTGAGACAACATATACATAAACATATTGAGAATCTAAAATGTCCATTAAACTGCGTCAAGAGACACTCAGATCCAAAGTCCAAAGTGAAAAAAGTACATTTTCAAACAATGCAAAGTAGGTGGATATTCGGACTTCCAGCCAAGGATGACCGACAGAGGTGTTATCTCTATTCAGCAGGGAAACAATATTCACCATCAAATGTGTTACCACCACCAGTGAAGTAAATAGGGTACTCTTACCAAATGGTGTGGGCTACCTGCCAGCAGCAGAGAGTCAAACAAGCAAAACTAATTGGGTCTTTAACATCACAGGAACCAGCATGTGGATTGCACAGCAGTGCAGATTCGAAAATCAAGCTTTCAGGTACCAACATCAAGAAAGCATAACGATCCAAGCTCAACATATAGAGACTCATCGGCTCCACCAGTCAACAGGAAGGAGTCATACAGGAAAAAAAAGATTTCCACATAGCATAAAATCCTTGGCTAAAAATGTATTAAATAAAGTATTGCACTTACATCAATTTAGATAAAAACAGGCCTTTGTATAATGTGATAACAAGGAGAAGAACGCAGTGTTGTGGAGCCAGCGCGGTACATCCCAACATTTAGTCTACCAAGACATCATCTGGGGTATGGGCTGGCCCCCCACAAACTGCATTTATATATAGTGGCATTCATAAACAATTGTTCAATCATGTGGGTGTGGTTTACCTTTTGGTTTAATTTTGCCAGTTAAAAAAATTCTAAAGGTTGCATGTTTTAAATTACAGAGGAGGTCTAGGGCTAGAATTATTTCTCCCGCTCAAATGATCACGGCAATACCTCATGTGTGGTTTGAACATGTCCTCTTAAATATGAGATCAGGGGTCAAAAAGACCTCAGATCTTATATTTAGACTAAAATGCAATAAAAAAAATGGCCCTTTAAGAGCATTGGGCGGAAGTGCAGTTTTAACGACGCTTTCTGCCCTGCAGTGATATGGAGATGGGCGGCGGTCATCTTCCCCTCACCCATCTCCATACCCAGGCAGGGGACAGACGAGATCGCCTCCGCCTCCGCCGACGGGTCCGATAAGTGACGGAGGGCACGGGAGAGTGGCGAGAGGGGGGGTCCCTCTCCCTCGGCCACAGAGACCACTTTTATCTGAAAGAGGACTGCCCGCTGAAGAAGAGGATACTGGGGTTATGGTATATAGCTGTGACATTATGGCAGACACATCGGACATTTTTGACACATTTTTGGGACCATTGTCATTTATACAGCAATCAGTGCTGTACAAATGCACTGATTCCTTTGTAAATGACACAGTGAAGGGGTTAACCACTAGGGGGCAGAGAGGGGTTAAATGAGCCCTGGGGAGTGTTTCTAACTGTGGGGGGCGGCATGGCTGTGTATGACATGTCACTGATCTCTGCTCCGATCGCACGGAGCAGAGATCCGTGACACTGTCACTAGGCAAAATGGGGAGATGCTTGTTTACATTAGCATCTCCCCGTTCTTCCTCCCCGTGAGACGTTTGCGGGTATCCCCACGGCGATCGAGTCCGCGGGACCCACGATCAGACTCACAGAGGTCCTGACCGGTGGCGTGCTGGCACGGCGGCAAATTTAAAGGGGCGGTCGGCAAATGGTTAACGTCCAGTGTGCATGAGACCTTAAAGTGGTGTTGCCACCAAAAAATTAAAAGCTGCTTAAAATTTGTAAAAAATATTAAAATAAAAAAATAATTGGCAAAAAAAATATTTTTACTCACCTCTAAATACCGGTTGCTAGGGGGTCCCTCGTAGTCTGCCTTCTTCATTGCCCAGGCTGGTGACATCACTTCCCCTCGCGCCGCACATTCACCTGGGACCTGTCACGTGTCCCAGGTGACTGTACGGCGTATCACGGCGCCCTGCGCCGCTCGCGCATGCGCAGTGGGTGCCTGGCTGTGAAGCCACAGCCCGGTGCCCACAGTATGCATGACGGCGCCGCAAGCGGAGCGGGGAACGAGGGGGGGCTTCGATCACCCGCATCGCTGGACCCTGGGGCAGGTAAGTGTCCGATTATTAAAAACCAGCAGCTGCAGTATTTGTAGCTGCTGACTTTAAATTTTTTTTTTTAGGGGGTACCCCACTTTAATGCCACGTCATCCACATGTGTGCTCCCACTGCCTTCAACCACAGAGCTAAAATGATCCTAAGCACAAGCCTAGAGTTCATCGAGGTCTACAGGGATTGCAGGTGCTTGCAGTAAGATGAGCATGCTAATCTCAGATCGAATCTGATGAGTTTATCAAAGTCACAAAAATTCTCATAGGACAGAATAAAAATTCAGAAGTGATGTCATGTGTTATAATGCATTTTCAAACGATAGCTGTACTGATTAAACGAAAATCATACGATCTGACATCATACAAATTAATTTTTCTTGCATGTCCGATAGAATAATATCGGAGGAACTGTCATGATCCACTCTCAAAAGCTCTGTACTAACAATCCGATTATCGTACCATCAAACTGAAAGCAGTATTTTCTGATCGTGTGTACGGTGCTTAAGCCCTTTTCACACTGGGGTGATTTTCAGGCACTTTAGCGCTGGAGATGGCCTCTGATAAGTGATAAATAGCAATAGTGGGTAAGAGGTGCGTTATAATGAACCTTCTATTATAACACAAATATAAAACCACTTCAATATTAATTAAGTCATATATTATAACCACTGTAGTAGTAATTATAATTAATCAGAACTAAAGTGCTCAGTGCAATGTTGCAAATGAGCCAAAATAATTAAAGTGCTGCAAACCTCAAGACAATAGTGTTGAAATAGTCTTAACTTCAAACACCTGAAAGTGGGGATTGGACTAACCCCAAAATGCAAAAAATACATAAATTGGTCAAAGGAATCATAAATTAGGACCAACGAGGCACTAGTTAAAACAGACCTAGAGTGTCACCCATCTAAGTACTTCGTGCAATATTGCAATTACATGATTGGATGATAAAATCAGCAGAGCTTCCCATCATTTCAGATCTACTCCTCAGATTTACAGCCACTACACTTCCAAGTGCACGATCAGTGAAATTTCAAGTGCACTTGTAGTGCAAAGTTGATTTGCCTTTGGTAAATAGCCCCCATAATGTGCAAGAGGGTTCATCTAGAACTATTAGTGTTAATATGTATTCACTCTCCTTTAGCCCCTGATGGATTATATACATATAGAAGCTATAGAGATTTGAGCAGACATCTGTCTTATTTGGATTGCATTGCATGTCAGCAGCCAGACCTGAACCTTGTTGCCTTACTACAACTACTACTTGGCACTATGGTGTATGTTTACCAAACAGAGATAAATTTATCTCATTTCAGTTCTCAGAGAAAAATCTTCTCCTCTGGCACCCAGTTTAGGAGAGAACATTTGTTCTCAGAAGAAGGGGAGAATTTCTTAATCTGAGAACACATGAGATCTGTGTAAGGCCCCTTTCACACCGAGGTGGTTTTCAGGCGCTACAGTGCTAAAATTAGCACCTGTAAAAACCGGCCCCTTTTACTCCAGTGTGAAAGCCGGAGGGTTTTAAGCCTTTTTCGCTAGCTTTTTAACCCTTTTTTGCTAGCGGCCACATATCGGCACTAAAACGATGGTAAAGCGCCGCTAAAAATAGCGGCACTTTACCGCCGACGCCCGCACCGCCCCAGTGTGAAAGGGGCCTAAAAGGAGAAGGGCCTGCCTGTGATCTCCTGAGTGATTACAGAGCAGCTGAGTTTTAGGACGTTTTTACAGCAGCTGTTTTTGGCTGTAGATGTTTTTTTCTGCAGTCATTAAACTCTCCATCATTTTATCCTATGTGTCCATGCACACATAGGCTGTTATCAGCAGTTTTGGGCAGTGGCGATTTTGAGCAGTAAAAAAAACCCCGAAACTATTGGGTTCTGAGAGACGTTTTTCAGCTGTAAAAACGCTCCAACGCTGATAAACGCTCAAAAACATCACTCGCCGGCGTTCTTTAACATTTTTGATCCATTGAAAAAGAAAATGCTAAAAAATGCAAACGTGGAAAACCGCTAATAAACGCTAAAAAACTTTATTGCAAAAACGTTAAAGCTGAAAAAATTTGAAAAACTCACTGCAAAGCTACTGGTGTTTTTATAATGTTATTTTAACATTCAGTGTGCATGAGGCCTAAAAAGTGAAACCATTAGTTAAAAAGGCTATGTAATTACATGAAAATAAGCACTGACGCTCTTTTAAACACATTTTGGCCCTTAACACACATTTTGACACAGGTTATTTAACACGCATTTTGGCGCAGTTTGTAGCGCACATTTTGGCGCTTCTTTTAGCATGTAGTTTGACACTTTGTTAACTTGCATCTTGATTTTCTTTTTATGCGTATTTTGGCAAAAAGCACATTTGCTACCCACTTTTAGGGTGCCATTAACG
Organism: Lithobates pipiens; assembly: GCF_037356315.1. Lineage (NCBI taxonomy): Eukaryota > Metazoa > Chordata > Amphibia > Anura > Ranidae > Lithobates > Lithobates pipiens. The sequence continues at coordinate 348,631,941 of NW_027507758.1, read as the reverse complement.
GCACCACAAGCATATCATGCATTTTGCATGTCTTTACGGAATGCACACAAAAAGGCAGGTAAAACATACGTGCCAAAATGCACATAAAATTGTGCTAAAATGTGTTTTAACCACTTGCAGACCGCCTCACGATGCTATAAGTCGGCAGAATGGCACGGGCAGGCAGAGTAACGTAAATATACATTACTCCCCTCCCGTGGGCACCCCCCGCGCGTTGCCCTAGCCGGTCGGCATCGTTCCAGGAGCGATCCGTCCTGATTCATGGCCAGCCCCTCACGATCACTCCTGACGAATGAGAGGCTTCCTCTGCTTCTGGAACTGTAAACAGAAGTGATGTCCCTCTCCTCCTGTCGGTCTTTTCGTCTGGAGCCCGAGGAGAGAAGTCACCGCAGTGAGTTGCACAACAGCACACTAACACCAGTACACGTAGGCACACAAATCACCCCCTGATCACCTGCTGCACCCCCTGGTACAGTGACACCAATAGCAGTTTTCATTGTTTTTACTGATCACTGCATTGCTGTCATTTGTGACTGTTTTTTTTTTGAAAAAACACACTTTTTTAATAATAAAAAAAAAGTTTGTAATTTCCTGCAACTTGTGGCAAAATATAAAATATTCCATGGACTCAACATGCCTCTCAGCAAATAGCTTGGGGTATCTACTTTCCAAAATGGGGTCCTTTTGGGGGGGGGGGGGGGTTGTGCTATCTGGGAATTTTATTGCCTTCAAAACTGTGATAGGTAGTGAGGAGTGAAATCAAAAATTTACGCCCTTAGAAATCCTGAAGGTGGTGATTGATTTTTGGGGCCCCGCACGTGGCTAGGCTCCCAAAAAGTCCCACACATGTGGTATCTCCATACTCAGGAGAAGCAGCAGAATGTATTTTGGGATAAAAAACTTTAATATTCAATGGGCTCAACATGCCTCTCAGCAATTTCCTTGGGTAGTCTACTTTCCAAAATTGGGTCATTTGGGGGCGGTTTGTACTGCCCTGCCATTTTAGCACCTCAAGAATTGACATTTATGTGGCAGTCATAAATTGAAATGAGGCAGTCATAAACTAAAAGCTGCGTAAATTCCAGAAAATGTCGCCTAGTTTGTAGACGCTATAACTTTTGCGCAAACCAATAAATATATGCTTATTGACATTTGTTTTACCAAAGACATGTGGCTGAATACATTTTGGCCTAAATGTATGACTAAAATTGGGTTTATTGTATTTTTCCTATAACAAAAGTTAGAAAATATAATTTTTTTCAAAATGTCGGTCTTTTTCCATTTAAAGATTCCTTTACTATTTCAATCCGACTTCTAGGCGACTTGTACCCATAGAATTCATTGGAAGTCACCTCCAAGTCGGATCACCATCTATATTGAAGTGACTTTACAGGAAAAGTCACCTCTCTAATAATAAAAACCAGCATGGGTTCCCCTCCAGGGGTAAACCAGGCCCTTAGGTCTAGTATGGACTTTAAGGGGAACCCCTCTACGCCGAAAAAAACGACGTGGGGGTCCATCCAAAATCCATAACAGACCCATATTCACAAGGGCCTCTTCCCGACAACCCTGGCCGTTGGGGTCTGCGGGCGGGGGGTTTATCGGAATAAGGGGGCTCCCAGATCCCGGCCCCCCACCCTATGTGAATGAATATGGGGTATACCCATTCACCTAAGGGGAAAAAAGTGTAAATAAAAAAAAAAAACTACACAGGTTTTTAAAGTAATTTATTAGGCAGCTCCGGGGGTCTTCTTCGGACTTCGGGAGTCTCTTCTGACTTCTTTGCTCTCTTTGGCCTCTTCTCTCGGTGTCCGGTTCACCGGGCCACCGCTAGCAAAAGAGCTGGAAGAAGATAGAGGAGGAGCCGGCAGAAGAACCGGAGAGCGGGAGAAGAGGTCGGAGAGCGGGAGAAGAGGCCGGACATCGGGAGAAGAGGCCAAAGAGAGCAGAGAAGTCGGAAGAGACCCCCGAAGTCCGAAGACCACAGGAGCTGCCTAATAAATGACTCTAAAAACCTGTGTAGTTTTTTTTTATTGACACTTTTTTTCCCTCAGGTGAATGGGTAGGGGTACGGTGTACCCCATACTCATTCACATAGGGTGGGGGGCTTGGATCTGGGGGCCCCCTTATTAAAGGGGGCTCCCGGATTCCGATATGCCCCCCCGCCCACAGGCCTTTACAAACAATGACCAGGGTTGTTGGGAAGAGACCCTTGTCCTCATCAACATGGGGACAAGGTGCGTTGGGGTGGGGGGGGGAGCAGGGCGCTCCCCTTCCCAAAAGCACCCACCCTCCCATGATGAGGGCATGCGGCCTGGTACGGTTCAGGAGGGGGTGCGCTCGCTCGCTCGTCCCCACCTCCTTTCCTGACCAGCCAGCTGCATGCTCGGATAGGGGTCTGGTATGGATTTTGGGGGGGCCCCATGCTGTATTTTCAGCATAGGGGGGTTCCCCTTAAAATCCATACCAGACCTAAGGGCCTTGAGGGGAACCCATGCCGTTTTTTATTTAAAATTTGGCGTGGAGTTCCCCCTCAAGAGCTGATTATTCTGTGATTGGCCACAGCCAAAGTTACCTGGCCTGGGGGCGACTTGAAGTTGCGTTGTAAGTCTCCCCAAGTTGCGCTGTGATTCATACTCAATTCGTGTCCAAGTTGCCACCCAAAGTCGTGTTGCCCCTGTGTGAATGGAGTCTTACAAAAGATAAGATTAATAAAAAAATTATATATTAATATAAGTTCTGACAAACTCCAAGCATTAATTATGCAATAATGGGCTGCCATCAGTCAGCCCAGTTGATTGACAGCATGCCAGGACGAGGTCTTGAAAAAGAAGGGTCAACACTGCAAATATTGACTCTGCATAAACTTCATGTAATCGTCAATAAAGGTCTTTGACACTTATGAAATGCTTGTAATTATACTTCAGTATACCATAGTAACACTTGACAAAAAGACACTGAAACAGCAGACTTTGTGAAAATTAATAATTGTGTCATTCTCAAAACCTTTAGCCACAGCTGTAGATGAGATACATATAGAGTGATATATTTGGAAAATGTCTTTCTTTTAAGTTTGTTGATTATGCCTAAGGCCCGTTTCACACTGGGCCGGTTTTCAGGGGCTACAGCGCTAAAAATAGCGCATGTGTAGCGCTTGAAAAAATCGGCCCCTTTCACTCCAGTGTTGGCAGGACGGTGAAAAAAGTCCTGCTAGCCACATCTTTGTGGGCGGTTTTAACCTTTTTTCAGCCGCTAGCAGGGGTTAAAACTGCCCGCTAGCAGCCGCATACCACCGCTAAAATGACGGTAAAGATTTACCGCCGACGCCCGCACCGCCCCAGTGTGAAAGGGGCCTTACAGCTAGTGAAAACTCTAATTTAGGATCTCAGAAATTGAGATTACAGAAGACCAATAAAAAATAAAGGGTTTTTAACAGAAATGTTGGCTCAGTGAAAAGTATGTCCATGTACCGTCATCATCATTGTGGAAAATTTTGCATTTCATTGGAAACAAAGGCCCCAGAGTCTGGAGGAAGAGTAGAGAGGCACAGAATCCAGGTTGCATGAGGTCCTGTGTGAAGTTTCCACAGTCAGTGATGATTTGGAGAGCCATGTCATCTGCTGGTGTTGATCCACTGTGTTTTATCAAGTTCAAAGTCAGCGCAGACCTTTACCAGGATATTCAAGAGCACTTCATGCTTCCCTCTGGTGAATAGCTTTATGGAGATGTCGATTTCATTTTCCAGTAGGATCTGGCACCTGCACACACTGCCAAAAATACTGATACTTGGTTTAATGATCATGGTATCACTGTGCTTGATAGGCCAGCACACTCGCCTGACCTAAACTCCATAGAGCAGGGATATGCAATTAGCGGACCTCCAGCTGTTGCAAAACTACAAGTCTCATCACGCCTCTGGGTGTCATGCTTGTGGCTGTTAGAGTCTTGCTATGCTTCATGGGACTTGTAATTTTGCAACAGCTGGAGATCCGCTAAATATCCTTGCCATAGAGAATAGGTGGGGTATTGTCAAGAGGAAAATGAGACATCCCAGATCTAACAATGCAGACGAGTTGAAGGCTACTATCAAAGCAACCTGGGCTTCCATAACACCCCAGCAGTGCCACAGGCTGATCTCCACTGTACTGCCCTCTCCCATTATACTGCCCTCCACTGCCCCCTCCCATTATACTGCCCTCCACTAACCCCCTCCCATTATACTGCCCTCCACTAACCCCCTCCCATTATACTGCCCTCCTCTAATCCCCCTCCCATTATACCACCCTCCACTAATCCCCCTCCCATTATAACGCTCTCCACTTCCCCTCTCCCATTATACTGCCCTCCACTAACCCTCCTCCCATTATACTGCCCTCCACTACCACCCCTCCCACCATACTACCCTTCGCTACCACCCCTCCCATCATACTGTCCTTCGCTACCAACCCTCCCACTATACTGCCCTCCACTACTACCCCTCCCATCATACTGCCCTACACTACCACCCCTCCCATCATACTGCTCTCCACTAATCCCGTCCTATTATACTGTCCTCTCCTGCCCCCCTTCCATTTACATTTTACTGCCCTCCACTGCCCCCTCCCATCATACTGCCCTCCGCTACCACCCCCTCCTATCATACTGCCCCCCTTCCATTATACTGTCCTCCACTGCCACCCCTCCCATTTACATTATACTGCCCTCCACTACCCCCTCCCCTTATACTGCCCTCCACTGGCACCCCTCCAATTTACATTATACTGCCCTCCCTCCCATTTACATTATACTGCCCTCCACTACCCACTTTCCTCCACTGCCACCCTCTCATCATACTGCCCTCCACTGCCACCCCTCCCATCATACTGCCCTCAACTGTCCCACTCCCATAATACTGCCGCCCGCTACCCCCTTCCCATCATACTGCCCTCCACTAACCCCCTCCCATCATACTGCCCTCCAATAACCCCTCCCATCATAATGCCCTCCAATAACCCCTCCCATCATACTGCCCTCCACTAACCCCTTCCCATCATACTGCTCTCCATTACCACCTCCTCCCATTATACTGCCCTTCACTACCACCTAATCCTATCATACTGCCCTCCACTGCCACCCCTCCCATGATACTGCCCTCCACTGCCACCCCTCCCATCATACTGCCCTCCACTACCCCCCCTCCCATCATACTGCCTTCCACCCCATCATACTGCCCTCCACTGCCTCCCCTCACATTATACTGCCCTCCACTGCCACCAACTCCCATCAAAAACTGTAAACAATTAAAATTGTAAAATAAAATATAATGGTAAAAAATAAAATAAAAATTAAAAACTACTGATCCCATCCACTGCTCTACTGATTATGTCCACTGCTCTACTGACCACGTCCGCTGCCCTACTGACCACGACCACTGCTCTACTGACCATGTCCACTGCTCTACTGACGACATCCACTACCCTACTGACCACTTTCACTGCCATATTGATGACGTCCACTGCCCTACTGACCACTTCCACTGCTCTACTGACCATGTCCACTGCCCTACTGACTGACACCATTCACAGTCCACACTGACACCACTGGCGGAACTACCACTAAAGGTTGCACTTGCAACTGGGCCCTGGCCTTATGCCACCATGGCGGGGCCAAAGACTGCAAAACATGTGAAAGGGATCCGCTGTGGGACCATGAAGAGTGGTGAGATCAGTGGGAAGGGCTCTGGGCTCGGAAGGAATGGCCCAGGCCAGAGGTTAGGGGGCCTTCATGGTTTCTTGCACCAGGGCCCTGAAGGTTCTTATTACGCCTCTGCTACACCCTGTATAAAGCTCTTCCCAGAACTCCGTATATAGCTCATCTCATAACCCCACACCCCGTATATAGCTCATCTCAGAACCCTGCACTTTGTACATAGCTGATCCCAGAACCCTGCACTGTGTACCTATCTCACCCCAGAACCCTGCACTCTGTACACAGCTCACCCCAGAACCCTACACTCTGTACATAGCACATGCCAGAACCCTGCACTGTGTACTTATCTCATGCCAGTACCCTGCACTGTGTACTTATGTCATCCCAGAACCCTGCACTCTGTAGGCAGCTCATCCCAGAACCCTGCACCCTGTATATAGCTCATCCCAGAACCCTAAACCCTGTACATAGCTCATCCCTGAACTCGGCACTTTGTACATAGCTCATCCCAGAACACGGCACTCTGTACATAGCTCATCCCAGAACCGTACACTCTGCATGCAGCTCATCTCAGAACCCTGCACATAGCTCATGCCAGAACCCTGCACTCTGTACATAGCTGATCCCAGAACCCTGCACGGTGTACTTATCTCATTCCAAAACCCTGTACTCTGTACGCAGCTCATCCCAGAACCCCTCACCCTGTATATAGCTTATCCCAGAACCCTGCACCCTGTATATAGCTCATCCCAGTACCCTGCACCCTGTTTATAGCTTATCCCAGAACCCTGTATATACCTAATCTCAGAATCCTGCACCCTGTACATAGCCCATCCCAGAACCCTGCACTCTGTACATAGCTCATCCCCGAACTCTGCTCTCAGTATATAGCTCATCCCCGAACTCTGCTCTCTGTACATAGCTCATCCCCGAACTCTGCTCTCTGTACATAGCTCATCCCCGAACTCTGCTCTCAGTATATAGCTCATCCCCGAACTCTGCTCTCTGTACATAGCACATCCCAGTACCCTGTATATAGCTCATCCAAGATCCCTGCACTCTGTACATAGCTCATGCCAGAACCCTACACTCTGTACATAGCGCATGCCAGAACTCTGCACTCTGTACATAGCTCATCCCAGAACCCTGAACTCTGTACATAGCTCACCCCAGAACCCTGCACTCTATACATAGCTCATCCCATAATCCTGAACTCTCTACATAGGTCATCCCATAACCCTGAACTCTGTACATAGCTCATCCCAGAACCCTGCACTCTGTACACAGCTCATCCTACAACCCTGCACTCTGTACATAGCTCATCCTACAACCCTGAACTCTGTATATAGCTCATCCTATAACCCTGCACTCTGTACATAGCTCATCCCCGAACTCTGCTCTCAGTATATAGCTCATCCCCGAACTCTGCTCTCTGTACATAGCTCATCCCCGAACTCTGCTCTCTGTACATAGCTCATCCCCGAACTCTGCTCTCAGTATATAGCTCATCCCCGAACTCTGCTCTCTGTACATAGCACATCCCAGTACCCTGTATATAGCTCATCCAAGATCCCTGCACTCTGTACATAGCTCATGCCAGAACCCTACACTCTGTACATAGCGCATGCCAGAACTCTGCACTCTGTACATAGCTCATCCCAGAACCCTGAACTCTGTACATAGCTCACCCCAGAACCCTGCACTCTATACATAGCTCATCCCATAATCCTGAACTCTCTACATAGCTCATCCCATAACCCTGAACTCTGTACATAGCTCATCCCAGAACCCTGCACTCTGTACACAGCTCATCCTACAACCCTGCACTCTGTACATAGCTCATCCTACAACCCTGAACTCTGTATATAGCTCATCCTATAACCCTGCACTCTGTATATATTTTATCCTACAACCCTGCACTCTGTGCATAGCTAATCTCAGAACCCTGCACTCTGTACGTATTGCACTCCAAACACTGCATGCTTTTACCCTCTTTTTAAAATTAATGTGCTGGGGTTTATATGGATCCATGAGACCCTTGCTTGTGGAACAATAAAAGCATATTTTATAGGTACAAGGAAGCCCAAGTTTTGTTTTATGATGTCCATTAAGCTCCTCCCACTGTCAGACATTTGACCATGCCCACATTTGCCGCAGCGCACTATGCAAGGTTACTTCCTTCCTCAAGTGTCCCTCATTCTGAAGTTCAAAGGTTGGGAGGTATGGAATTTTATGTGATAGGCCAAACCAAAGTGATACATAGTTGTGAAGTGAAAAGAAAATTATAAATGTTTTTCACATTTTTTTACAAATAAACATGTGAAAAGTGTGGCATGTATTTGTATTCAGCAACCCTGAGTCAATACTTTGTAGAACCACCTTTTACTGCAATTACAGCTGCAAGTCTTTTTGGAGATGTCTCTACCAGCTTTGCACATCTAGAGAGTGACGTTTTTGCCCATTCTTTGCAAAATAGCTCAAGCTCTGTCAGATTAGATGAAGAGCATCTGTGAACAGCAATTTTCAAGTCTTGCCACAGATTCTCAATTGGATTTAGGTCAGGACTTTGACTGGGCCATTCTAACACATTAATATGCTTTTATCGAAACCATTCCATTGTAGCTCTGGCTGTATGTTTAGGGTCGTTGTCCTGCTGGATGGTGAACCTTCGCCCCAGTCTCAATTCTTTTGCAGACTAACAGGTTTGCTCCTAAGATTGTATTTGGCTCTAGGGCTGAAACGATTAATCGATATTATCGATAATAATCGATAATGAAAATCGTTGTCAACGATTTTCATTATCGATTAGTTGGTCCGCACCATGCGATCCACGGAGCGGGCCACGGCCTTAGGAAAGGCCGCTGCTTCGGCCTAGCTCCGGAGCTGGCGGCCATCTTGGTACACTCGGCGGCGGCGAGCTGCGCGCTGGGGGTGGCGTTCAGCCTGTGTCAGCCCAAGTGAAGGAATTCTGGAGGGGTCACGCTGGATGCCTTGCCTGCCCTCATTCAAAACTTATTTTATGCAGGTACCACTACGTTAATTATTACCTAATCTAACCTAATAACTAACTACTATCTATTAGATAGTAGTTAGTTATTATCTAATCCTATCTAAGCCTTTCCACTTGCCCGGCACAGCCACAGTTGATTTAAATAAAAGGTACAACACTATCTCTCCCCCCCAATAAAATGCAGCTTATTACAAGCATAAAAACATAGCATATCACTGACGATTTGCGCCAATAGGCATCCCGGGACTCCTCACGGCGGTCTGTTTGAAGGAACTTTGATCGGTGGTGAGCTTGGCGCAAATCATCAATGATATGCTGACTATGTTTTTATGCTTGTAATAAGCTGCATTTTATTGGGGGGGGGGGGGGGAGATAGTGTTATACCTTTTATTTAAATAAACAATGTGGCTGTGGGGGGCGGGGATAGTGTTATTTTTTTTGCTGATCCGAAAATTGATCCGATCCGTCACTCTGATCCGAGGAACGATCCGATCCATGAGTTTTTTGATCCGTTGCACCCCTAGTCTGCACCTTCCCCCCTGCCGGTCCGTTAGAATCCTGTTTATCCTCCCGTGTCCTACGCATGCACCACGTCCATGACCACGCAGCTACGCCTGCTTGCATTCTCCACCCAGCTGACATCCCGCCAGCAACGTGCCTGTGCTGCTTTCAGCTCCTCCTCCCCCCTCTACCCAGCAGCCTTCTGATAGACCCGCCGCAGAGCGCAGGAGCGTTAAGCCCTCGCCGGGCCGCTTTCCAGCGCTGCCGTCATTGGAGGTTGTGCTCTGCACATGCGTGCATCCATCTCCCGGCTTCGGGGTGCCCTTTGCTCCATTTGGAGGAGTCGGCCGAGTCACGTGTGGCGGGTCCGGACTGAGACTTCGCCCCACACCACCCCGGCACACTGAGGAGGAGCCGCTGTCACCATGAAGGGGTGAGAAAACCCGAGACACCGGAGGGGGGAGGGGAGCACTGAGAGGAGGGGGGCATTGACACCATGTGAGAGGGGAGGAATGTGTCATCTATACTGGGGGGACACGTGTGTGTGTGTGTATATATTTCTCCCCTTTTTCCGTTTATTTTTTATCCGATTAATCGAAAAAATAATCGGCCGATTAATCGATTATGGAAATAATCGTTAGTTGCAGCCCTATTTGGCTCTATCCATCTTTACATCAACTCTGACCAGCTTCCCTGTCCCTGCTGAAGAAAAGCATCCCCACAACATGATGCTGCCACCACCATGTTTCAGCATGGGGATGGTGTGTTCAGGGTGATGTGCAGTGTTAGTTTTCCGCCACACATAGCATTTTGCTTTTAGGCCAAAAAGTTACATTTTGGTCTAATATGACCAGAGCACCTTCTTCCATGTTTGCTGAGTCCCCCACATGGCCTCTCACAAACAGTAAACAGGACTTCTTATGGCTTTGTTTCAACAATAGCTTTATTCTTGCCACTCTACCATAAATTCCAGATTTGTGAAGTGCACAACTAATATTTGTGCTGTGGACAGATTCTCCCACCTGAGGTATGGATCTCTGCAGGTCCTCCAAAGTTACCATGGGTTTCTTGGCTTCTCGGATTAATTCTCTCCTTGCCCAGCCTGTCAATTTAGGTGGACAGCCATGTCTTGGTAGGTTTGCAGTTGTACCATACTCATTCCATTTTCGTAAAATGGGTTGAACAGTGCTCTGTGAAAAGTTTTTTTTATAGCCTAACCCTGCTTTAAACGTCTCCACAACTTCATCCCTGACCGGTCTGGTGTGTTCCTTGAAATTAATAGAATGGTGTAGAAACGGCGCTAAACCTCTGGTGGGTAAAGGTATGTGGTTTATTAGGTAATATACTTAATGTAAATAAATTGTAACTGAGTGCTGGGAAATAAAGACTGTAGCAAAATCCCTTGACAGTATCCTAATATGAAGAAATAAAGAATTATCCGAGGTGGGAAAAATAAATATGAAAATCAAAAGCTGCTGTGTTACACCCTCTGTCTGGTGTGTGAAATTATAGCAAGAAAAAAAGGGGGATGCTGATGTGCTTAGAAAATACCACCAAAAACAATTAAAGAGAAAATAAAAAAGGAATAATTATTTTTAAAGAAGGGAGAAATAATTGTTTTAAATTCAATGTGAATTGCGTGTTAAAATGTGTTACACCCTCTGCGTTCAAGAATCAGAGGTTTATCATAACGTGTTAAAGCGGGAGTCCACCGGGACTCCGCGTTTTTTTTTTTTTTAAAAGCCAGCAGCTACAAATACTGCAGCTGCTGACTTTTAAAACGCCCCTTACGGCCCCTTTCCGCAGAGAGCTATCCCGGAAGTGGGTGCAGTTACCTGGATTATCCAGGTAACTGCACCCCCCTCCCCCCTGAAAGGTGCCGATTGTGGCACCGGAGGGGGGGGGGGGGTTCCGATGAGCGGAAGGTCCACTTTAGGGTGGACCTCCGCTTTAATGACTAGAAAAAAAAGATAGTGACACCTGCTATTGCCATGTAGTGAAATTGTGGTGGCTCATGTGGTCTTTAAAACAACAGGTGTGTTTGATCCTCTGCAGTCAAAACTTACTGCAGCTATGCAATCATTAGCAGGAGGCAGAATCCAAAAAATTGTGATGAAAGGTGGAACAATGTGAATAACAGAAAAAAAGATGACACCCAACTGTTTATTGTGCTAAAATGTGTGTTAGACCCCCTGTATTATACAAATTGTCAAGTGTGTGTTGAATGTGTGATTGACACTGTGTTAATGTGAGATGAGGAAACCTCCAAATGGCATATAATGCTATAATGGTGGAGATATTACATACCTAATGTGTTTGACCCCCTGCAGAAATATTTACAATCCCTATAATGATTAACAACCACATCAGATATCATATATATATATATATATATATATTATGCCACTTAGATCCTTTAGGTGACAATGGTGCCAGTGACCTTATCCGTGCCGATAGTGATTTTGCACTCACCAGATTACCTTACCCCCCAGGGGTATCGTGCTTTCACAGTGTAAGCCCCTGTGAAGCTCTCTGGGATCAGCTGGGCACGTCTATTTATCATATGCTGGCATCCCGCCGGGTTTTCACATATAGGAAAGGAGAATGCTCATATCGTGATATTGTCTTAAAAATGGTAATATACGCACATTTCATATGTAAAATGCATGCAAATAACAAATATGGATCAGGCATCGATTAAAAGGAACTGTAACGGCCCTGACCGGAGGTGATACAAAGACGTGCTGTAACTTCACCCTACGAGTTTCATCATTCAAGACGTCATCTGGAGCGCTCTTTGGCCTTCATGATACTGTTTGTTCCCTATGGTTCTCTAACAAACCTCTGAGGGCTTCATAGAACAGCTGTATTTATGATGAGATTAAATTACACACAGGTGGACTCTATTTACTAAGTAGGTGACTTCTGAAGGCAATTAGTTCCACTAGATTTTACAGGGGGCTGAATACAAATGCATGCCACACTTTTCACATATTTATTTGTAAAAGGTTTTGAAAACCATTTTTCCTAACAGACTCCATGGCAGCCTACGTGTGGGTTAACCCTGCCTCCTCTCCAATGCTATAGGACCCTATTCAAATAAATGAGCACTCACCACTAGGTACTGCGTTCCTTTTTTGTCCTCCTCCAATGGACCTATACACACTGTTTGCAACTGGTCGGATGTTTTCAAGAGTTGGCATACCATTTCAGTGGTGCAGCTCAGGGCCCAGCCACGGGCGGGTGAGTAGCTTTCTCAGGCACTACCCACCCCAGCAGTGGAAGGGAGACTGCCTCTGTATGCCTGAAGGACCGATGCATCAACAGCTAGTAAGGTCTGCAACCCTCTTCTTCTACTTTACATAGCAGTCGCCTCTCTGTTTATTCATTTTGTCTGTAGCCCACAGCTATGTAACAATCCGGCTATCTGTATCCCCAATTTTCCTCATGGCAGCTGGAGCGTTTTGCGTTCCAGCCCTCCGCGGCGCATGCACAGAGGCCTCTGTGAGAGCGGAGCTTGGCTCGCACGTGCTCGGATCCTTCGGTGGCCGCTCAGGCACCATTCGGCTGCCTCCCCACAGCGCAGGCGCGAGATGGGGGGGCGGTGACGTCACGGCAGCGATTTCAAAAGCGGCTTCTAGCTCAGCGAGCAGAAACAGCAGCTTTTTCCCAGCCCTGGTCTGCCTTGGTAAGTTTTATTGCCTGGTGCCTTTCTGCTCTGAATTAAAATACATTAAGATCTTTGATGTGTTTTTTTTTAAAAAGGGGAAGGAATATCGAAGGCTAATGTTATATATGTATTTAGATATAAATGTTTATCCCATATTACCTGAAAAAGTGTGGGAATGTTTATACAATTAATTTTGTTATTTAAAAATAAAAAATAAACTGAAAAAAAAAGGAGGCAGGTAAGATCTTTTTCCTGTTCCTTGCTGGCTCCGGTTCATTTGGCATCATCAGGCCTTTGCATGCCATCTGTCTCGTGACATTTTCGTCCAGAGTTCATGGACAAGTCACCACCTTCATGTGGCCAGCCCTTACGCACAAGGTATGTGCAGGTGAGGGGAGGGGTTGAGGTACAGTTGCAAGTGTTGGCACTAGATGTCATATCTTACCCCCCCCCATTCCTTTTTCATTTTCATTCCTTTCAGGTTGGATTATCAGGTCATGGTCCAGAACGACAGAGACCTTGCCAGGCTACAACATTACGCCAACAGCCGAGGAGATGTTCCCATTCTTCCTCCGACAAGGAGACGTTCCCATTCCTCTTCCAGTCATCGCACACACCCCCATGGCAGCGGCTCTGGTTGCAAGTCATCGCGTGACCCATGTTTTGCCTGGGCAGTTGGAGAGAAAGACACAAAACAACAGATGGAGTCTCTTGTCAAGAGTGTGGTTCAACAATCCCTAAAGGAGTGGGATCCAACCAACATGCGGAGCCAGTCCACTACCCTATCTGGCTCCCTGGCTGACGAGGCCCAGGTAGATCCAGGCCGATTCCAGCCCTACGATGCCTTCCCAGGTTCTTCGGTCAGCGATTTTGAAGTAGATGAATTCATTGGAAGATTTGACTTGTCTCTGGTTTCCCCACTAGTCAAAGCGGTCAATGAGGCCCTGAAGTGGGAAGAGCTTTCAACTCTGCTGGGTAAGCAAAGGAAAAGCACCTGGGGAAGGAACACTCTAACTTTCCACTCCTGGTGGAGTTGAAAGACATTATTGATGAAGAATGGAGCAAAATGGAGAAGAAAACTATGTCAGATAGAACCTCTAGACTTTATCCCTTCAAGGCAGAGAGGTGAAACATCTGTAAAAATGCTCCCCTTGTGGACGCAGCATTGCTGGGTCTGGCTAAACACACCACCTTTCCCCTACAAGATGCCGTATCCTTTAAGGATGGGCTCGAGAGGAGATTAGACCAAGGTCTTAAAATTACGGGTTAGCCGGTATGGCTTGCAATCCCGTCCTGGCCCTAGCAGCCTCATCCAAGGCGATGGAAGCTTGGGCAGAAAACGTGGACTTCAAGAGTAATTGAAGCAGAGGGCAAGCGCCCTTCCGAAAGCCCGCAAAGAACCAGGTGTCCAGTGGACGCGAGCCAAGTCATTTTGCGATTAGGCCTGCCCAGGCGGGTCGAAAAAGGGCTCGTGGACCATCAAGACTGTCTCATCAGGTCACACACGGTCCTTCATCAGCACTCTTTTCCCCAGATTCATCTCTACCTTGCTACCACAGCTAGAAGAAATAAGTGTTGCTGTCCTACATGGTTTCGCTGAAAACACAGGGTAGCGGCTGTGCCTGTCCCGAACGGCAAGGAGTTCTGAGGGGTATACTCCCCCCTCTTCCTAGTTCAGGAAAAGAATGGTTCTTGGTGCCCAGTGATAGACCTGACTTATCTATCCAAATTGGAGACTCTCGTTACCATTCAGCAAGCTACACAACCAGGAGATTGGTTAATCTCAATAGACTTGAAGGTTGCTTATTTCCACTTTCCTTTACAGAGGTTATCCGCATATAGCTTTGGTTCCAAGCCAGCAAAAAAATATCTGCAGTGCACCTGCCTCCCCTTTGGGCTGACAACCTCACAGAGTATTCTCGAAAGTCCTTCGGGCTTTGGTGGCCCTCATCTGAACAAAAGGGATACGGTTGTACCACTACCTAGGCGATTTCTTAGTGCTGTCCCTAGACCAGTGATGGCGAACCTTGGCACCCCAGATGTTTTGGAACTACATTTCCCATGAGGCTCAGGTATACTGCAGAGTGCATGAGAATCATGGGAAATGTAGTTCCAAAACATCTGGGATGCCAAGGTTCGCCATCACTGCCCTAGACAAATAAGCAACTGCTGGCCCACAAGGAGCAAGTTACCTACATATTGATAGAATTCGGGTGGTTCCTAAACCAAGAGAAAAGCCAGCTAGAACCAGTCCAGCACTCTGTATACTTAGGGGATCAGTTCAACAAGATGTAGAACGCCATCTCTCTTCATGTAGAGAAGATTCCAGTCATCCGTGAGAGAATCTCTCTGGCTCTGAGCTCCGCACGCCTGAATGGTCTCTTCATGTACAGACATTTGAGCAGTTTCTGTCACTGAGAGTCAATCCCGAGGTAGATCTATTCGCTTTTCCCCTGCGATTTAAAAACAAAACAAAAAAACAAGTATTACACTCCGGGCCGTTGCAGCCAGACCTTTGGACCAGATGCCCTGTCATATCAGGGTTGATTCAGGAGGGAGTACCCTATTATTCGCAGGTTCTTGCGGAGGCTCCAAGCGGAAGTGGTCATAGTGGTAATGATAGCTCCCTATTGGCCAAACAAACCTTGGTTTCCCCTACTGATCCAGCTGTGCTTCCAGGTCGCGGTGCCTCATCCTCTCAGGCCGGACCTTCTTTCGCAGGGGGCCAGTCGTGCACCCTTGTCCGGCATTACTAAGACTATCGTCTGGTTCGTGAGAGGGAAGGACTAGAATCTATTGGGTGAGCCTTGAGAGTGATGTAACTATTTTTCCTTCATGAGTTCAAGGAAGAAGAGCTTGAATAAAGTTTATAGCTGAACATGGGCCAAGTTAGTCAAGTTCTCATAGTCTACGGCCAGATCAGGTAAAAATACAAAAGCTCAGGATATCCTCAGCTTCCTTCATTCCGGTCTAGATCTATCTCTATTCATCAGCTCTCCTAGAGTCCAAGCCTCAGCCTTGTCGGTTTTCTCTGGTACATCATGCGCTGTTCGCCCTTTAATCCAGCAGTTCCTTCCGGGGGGCGTCAACACTCGGACCACCAAGGAGACCAAGATTTCCCAAATGGGATCTTCCCCTTGTTTTCAGTAACACAGGGTCCTCCCCACTTTCCATTAAAGACCTTTCTGCTAAAGTCGCTTTCCTAGTAGCCATTATCTCGGCTAAAAGGGTCTCGGAAGATAGGGTAACTAGGTCACGAAGAACCTTTTCTGACATTCTTTCCGGACCGGGTGGTCCTTATTCCTATGCTCGGCTCAAATACAAGTTACCTCAGGGTTCCTTAAGATTCCAGAAATCATCCTGCCTACATTCAGGACCCCGGGGTCCACTAAAACTCATCCTCTAGACATAGATAAAATTCTGAAAGTATACCTGCGAGTTACTTCCTCCTTCACACACTCCAAGTACCTGTTTGTCCGGCACCCTGGCAGTAACAGAACGAGTGTGGCCCGGATTGTCCTGTTCAGCAAACAGGCTTATAGAGCTATGAGCCTGGTTTCTCTGGAGGCAGTAGCGGCACACTCTACCAGGGGTATAGCAGCTTCATGAACGGCAGCCCGGCACGTAGCTCCAGACATTATCTGCAAAGCGGCATCATGGGCCTCTATTAAAACATTAATGTGACATTACTATATTGAGCCTGCTTTACTATCTTCTGTGAACTTTGGTTTATAAATCCTGTGGGTTGACGGGTCAAATTAAATTTATTTCTATTCAGCATACCCACCCGTGTGGATTGGCTAGTTATTTCCCACACGTAGGCTGCCATGGAGTCTGTCAGGAAAAAGGAACATTTATTATCAAATACTTACCGTAATTTTCCTTTCCTGATGGACTCCATGGCAGACAGAGTTCGCACCCATTGGTCAATGAGTAGGCTAGTTACGGAACGCAGTACCTAGTGGTAAGTGCTCATTTATTTGAATGGGATCCTACAGCATTGGAAAGGAGGCGGGCTTAACCCACACGTAGGCTGCCCTGTAGTCCATCAGGAAAGGAAAATTACGGTAAGTATTTGATAATATTTTCCTTTATCATTTTCCTTACACTTTACAATTCATGGAAGTGACATCAGTGCGGGCGAGGGCGCAGCCTCAATGCATTTCGTGCTTCCATTACCTTGGTTGGCCATCACAGCCAATCGATTTTTAATGAATCCATTATTAATAAATTTTCGATTTTTGGCTTCCAAATATACAAATACAGTGGAACCTTGGAAGATGAGTGTAAGGAGATTCCATAATACATTGCATTATTGATTGTTGATTCTGATTATTGATTTCACCCTGAAGATATAAGTTCAGGATTGCTTATCTGCTTAGTGATTTAAAGAGACTTTCTTGATACATTTTAGAGAAGTTATCTCATGACAGTATTGCTTAATAACTGAATTATCTCATTGCCATGTCTATCTATTTCTGTTAAATGTCTTCATCTTAGGAAGCATCTGTTTGTGGTTTTCATCTCTGTACACTGTTACTGGGTATGAAAAGGCTAGAATTGGTTTTTAGGAAGTTGTGGCTGGGCACATCATGGTCAGCAGACGTTAACAGAAAGTAAGGAATTATTGAACTGTAATAGCTTTGAAATACAGAGGTTAAGATTAAGGTCACAAGACATTAACGAATAATATGCTAATGAACATTTATGTGTATCATTTTGATTGGCCCCCAAAATTGGGGCAGAGTTTTGTAAAAACAGTATAAAACGGCGAATCCAGTATTAAAGAGTTGTAACCATTTCAGCATACCCATTGTGTCTGTATGAGTCATTGGTTATCCGCCGGCGAGGACCTCCACTGAGCCATCTCCAAGAGCCTAGGCCACAAGGAGAAGACGGGCAACCTAACAGTTTTGGTACCAGAAGTGGGGTCTGGCGTTTGTTTGAACAGGTAAGACACATTCTGCTCCTTTTTACCTATTTTTGGTAACTGGTGTTGGTGCTTGCCTTGTTCAAATAACCTTGTATATCCACCCACTTACATAACTGTGCCTTCGCAACGGGCTAGGCTGGCCCCTTGGAAGGTTAGAGGGGCTCGCAGGTATTTTGGGTTTTTTGAGTAGTCTGACTAGGCTGGTCTGACTGTATTGAGTAGAGGTATATATATATATATATATATATGTGTGTGTGTTTAAAACTCGGGAAGTATAGGATACGCCCGTAGTATAAGGAGTGGCTGAGTGGACGCCCAATCTTTTTGGGGAAATATTGGAAAGTGCACTTATAATAACATGTTGATATAATGTAACTTTATTTGGCCATTGTATATATATATATATATATATATATATATAAGATTTTGCTTGTTTTTTCTTTTAGGTACCACCGTAAGTATTTAGGGTGTATAGAGAATTAGAGATAAGTGTATGGTATATATATGTATGACAACTGAATGTAAAGTACTGTATTGATTTGAAAGGTTTTATTAAGGCATTACACATATATGCACTAAATGAACAACATAAATCAGGAACCCGATTGTAGTGAAATAGCGCCCGCCTGCCCACATTGCACCTTTGGTTTACTGTTCCTTAGTGTTGACAGGACGTGGATCCTGCTTACCACTAGACCAACTGGGTTCTCATACCGACTTGGTGCAAGGGGAGTATATCCTACCACGAGGAGGGGTTTCCTATACCGAGTACTGAGGGTTAACCTTCATAGCTATATCAGCCCCACAGCAATAACAGACGAGGGGACTTATTCCCAAGTCAGGGAACAGATTATAGCACAAACAGGTTGCTTTCATCTCTGTCCCTGTACTAGACACACCCTACCAAGGTTCTTGGATGGGGAATTCTGCAGCAACCCAGACCACGGCCAACCCATCCCCCTATGAGTATGTTAAAAACACACTACCGGGGCCACAGGTAGAACCTTTTTGGACACAGGTCAGAGAACGGTGCCAACAGCTAGGAATACATGACCCAGGACCACTAGGTCCCTGTTCAGAGGATGATTGGAAAGAGGTGAGCAAGGTGTGTCAGGTGCACAAGCACTCTTATCCACCTGGGAAATGGGAAGACACCCAGTACATGAAAGATTGTTACAAAACATGGAATAAATGCTTAGCCAAGTATAAAACAAAGTATGTAACTAAAGTCCCCACAGTAAAGCCTGTAAACTCACCCGCCCTATCTCAGCAACCTGAGGCACCACCACCCCCCCCTTATGTGATGGTTAAACAGGAAGATGGAACATTGGGTCCATGTCTTCAGCTGTATCCATCTTTGGACCCAGCAGTGTTGGCCACCATAGTGTATGGGGCAGCTGATCAGGCACAAGTTACACGATGGGAAAACGAAAGTAGAAGCAGGAAAGAGGAAGTCCGGGCAGAAGGTATACAAAGAAGGGAAGAAGAGAGGATTAGGAGAATGGAACCAAAGGAAAGGGAATTAGAAGAGAAGTTAAAAGAGCTTAGAGAAAGAAAGGAGGAATTAGAGCAGAAAATGTCTAGAAGGGAGGAAGAGCTAGAAGAGTACAAAAGAGAGCTGGATAAGAGGGAAGGTGAGATGAGAGAATATTCTGCGATAACTAAGGGAGAAAAGGATGGAAAGACCCTGAAAGAGGGGGAAGAGGAAGAAGTCAGGAAGTTAAGCCCCAGGGAAAAGGAATGGGAGGAGAAACAGAAAGAATTTAATAAGAGACAGCAGGAAGAGGAAGAAAGGATACAGAGGAAAAGGGAAGATTTAGAGGCATACGAAAGGAAACTAGAGAAAGAGGCAAGAAGGATTGAGGAGGCCAAGGGAAAGATAATTTCACAGCCATCCCCCACACTCAGAAGCCAAACGAAACCGGCCATAAGCCAGAAACCCCCACAGGAGGAAAGGGAGCAGGGTGAAAAAGAAATAGACATGGAACAGGAAAGTCTAGGTGCCACCTTTAAAGCACCATTTATGCATATAGGGGAGACGGAAGTCCATATTCCCCTACCTTTAGGCACACTGTCAAAAATAAAGGAATTATGCCCCAGCCCAAAGAAAAGCCCTAGGGAGGCTGGCGCTTTCCTTGCAAAATACAGTGCAGGGACAAGCTTGGATAAGGAAGATATAAAAGGGATCCTTAGTATAATTGACCCTGACAGTCCAGAAGGGCATCCCGTAGAGGCCTTATGGACAACCCACATAAAGGAAGATAAAGATTGGGTATCTTTTTGGAAAAGCATGGGGAATCACTGGTCTACTATATACAAGGGTTCATCCGCACTCCAGGAACTTATCCTAGCAAAACAGGGACCAAAGGAAAAATTCTATGAATTTTGTACCCGGGTATATGGCTTGTGGAAAGCAGTAGATAACGCCACCCCCCAATTGTTCACCACCACCATTATGGCTGGTGGCGATACGAAGGTGACACAGCTGCTTAAATTCACTAATCCAAAGTGGGCAGAACAAGCCCCAGATGAATTTATGAAGGATACTAGATCACGAGAAACATCAGGGGTATTTGAGCAGAAGGGTGGCATTTTTCCCTCCCTGACACCAACCCAGACTCCGCCCACCCACATAATGACAATGCAACCTTATCCACCAATGCAATCTTATCCCCCAGATCAGGCTTACCCACCAGACCAGGGATGCTTTAACTGTGGGGAACTGGGACACTGGAAGTCCCAATGTCCCTACAGAATTAGAACAAACGCTCAGAGAGGAAGAGGTAGAAATCTAAACACCACCCCACATCGCCTTCAGGATATCAGGTATCCTCACCCACCACAACCCCCACGCATCCCGATGCAGTGGCCAT
Source organism: Lithobates pipiens (assembly GCF_037356315.1). NCBI lineage: Eukaryota > Metazoa > Chordata > Amphibia > Anura > Ranidae > Lithobates > Lithobates pipiens. The sequence continues at coordinate 348,611,266 of NW_027507758.1, read as the reverse complement.
CCGCTCGGCGGACCCCACAATAGGGATGCCAAGAGAATGTCCCGTCCCTCAGCCTTGTGTGTTACAATCCATCGTGGAAAAGTCTTCCGCAGGTACTATTGCGGGTAGACAATCACCTGATATGTCTATTATTAGATTCAGGGGCTACATTCAGTAGTTTGAATGATGCCATATATGACACACCGCACTGTACTGAGGGAAATTCTATTGGTATAAATGGGACATCAATTACCCACCCCATCACTCCACCATTGCCCGTGGCTACTCCAGAAGGGCAGGAACTATGTACCCAGAGTTTTGCTGTCCTTGTGGATTGTCCAGTATCTTTAATGGGGAGGGACCTACTCTCAAAACTGAATATCACCATTAAATTTGACAGAGGGGGCTCCCTCACTGCCAGCTCACCATTTTGCGATTTACATGCTCCAAAAAGACACACTTACAGGGGACTCTTTGCATCATTACCACTCACTCTAGAAACACAGAAAACAAAGGGAGTGTGGGTTTTATTAACTGTACACCTTACACACCACAAATGCGTCCAGACGCCAAAGTACAATATCATAAGCAATACCCCCTGCCACTCGAAAAAATTGAAGGCATCACACCATTAATCGATGATTACATAGCAAAAGGGATTCTGAAACACATTATAAGCCCCTGGAATACACCAATCTACCCTGTGAAAAAGGCAAATGGGGAGTGGAGGCTTGTACAGGACCTAAGGGCCGTCAACAAGCAGGTTATACCTCTGCCACCTTTGGTAGCAGATATTTCTTTCATCTTTTTGAAAATACCTGCTGATTCCCTTTGCTACACAGTAGTGGACCTGGCAAATGCATTTTTTAGCATCCCGATCGATGAAAGGGTATTGCCCATGTTTTCATTTTCATGGGGATGGGGGAAAAAGCAGCAGTTGACCTGGTCAAGATTACCGCAGGGGTATGTGGACAGTCCGGCAGCCTTCTCCATGGTCCTTAATGAGACAATTAAGTCATGGACTGCTGAGCGCGGGTCGGTACTAATACAGTATGTGGACGACTTGCTTCTGTGCAGTCGATCTGCTGAAGATTGTGCGGTCGATTCCACATCTCTGTTACATCACCTGGCCAGGTCTGGCCACCTAGCATCGCGGAAGAAGATACAATGGTGTCAAAGTCAGGTAGAATACCTGGGATGCATTCTGAAGGAGGGAACCAGGCTAGTATCCCCCAAACGTGCCGCAGCCCTGCAGGCTCTCAGTCCTCCGAGAGACAAAGTAACCTTGCTGTCATTCTTGGGCGCAATCGTATATTGCCGCCAATGGATCCCAGATTGTTCATATTATGATGGCATTCTGAGGGAGGCTACCTTGTCCACCGCCCCAAAGACAATAGATTGGACAACAGAAAGGCTCCATGCTTTTCAGGCCTTGTTAAAAAGTCTGACTCAGGCCCCCGCCCTGGGATTGGTAGAATATGGCAAACCTTTTCAATTATACTGTGTGGTGTCGGGAAATTCTTTTGCTGCGGTTTTAACACAGCAACATGGAACCGGGTACCGACCAGTCTCCTATCTCTCAAAAAAGTTGCCTACCCAAGTACAAGGGATGCCATCTTGTTTACAAAACCTTGCTGCTTGTGCAATGGCAGTTCAAGAAGCTAACAAATCAGTATTAGGCCATGAGCTGACTCTCTACACTACTCATTCAGTGACTCACCTCCTGCAAAACATGAACACGCAGCATATGACAGCACAAAGGCTTAGTGGGTATGAGATCACACTTCTGAATACTGATAACCTCACCCTCAAACACGCACCACCAAGTAATCCCACTGTCCGCCTTTTGCATTCTTTGCTCAGGCTGCCACGAGACCCTGATCAGAAACACAATTGTGTTGAACAGGTTGCAGCAATAACCAGCCCTCGCCCAGATCTCACTGATATTCCCCTACCAGGAGTACAGGACGTTTTCGTAGACGGCAGCTGCTCCCGCCCCTCTGATGCAACATTCCTGACAGGGTACGCCATTGTCCAACTCCCTGATATGGTGTTGGAAGCAAAAGCTTTACCACCCTCCTCGGCACAGGTAGCAGAATTGGAGGCGCTCACAAGAGCTTGCATACTTTTCTCAGATCAGGAGGTAAACATCTACACAGATAGTAGGTACGCTTTTGGGGTCACGCATGACTATGGCGTAATATGGGCAAATAGAGGATTTAAAACTGCTGACAACAAGCCAATTGCTAACTCTACGCAAATTAAAGCACTCTTGCAAGCGATTCTTCTCCCAAAGCGGATAGCGGTCATCAAGGTAAAGGCACATTCATCAAATAACAGCAAAATTTCCAAAGGAAACGCGCTGGCAGACAGAGAAGCAAAAAAGGCCGCTGCCCTATACATTGGTCAGCCAGCCCCCACAACAATGTTCTTCAAAGAACATTTTACATCACCCAACTTTAAAACCATTGTGGCACAAATACAGGGATTAGCTACAAAGGAGGATGTTTCTTTTTGGGTCAAGGATGGCTTGACCAAGGACCAAGAAGGTCTTTGGTCAAAAGAGGGGAAGATATTGGGCATACCAGAATCAAGCAGTGTTCTCATACTTTCCTATCTCCATGGTCCAGGACATATAGGTACCACCGCCCTAACGAACATATACACAAAGTCTTTCTGTACAAACAACTTAAATAAACAGGCAAAACTCCTCACCAGCAGTTGTATGACCTGTGCACAAAACAATGTCCAAGGGAAACATCATGGATTACATGGCCACCTGCCCCCACCCCTAGGTCCCCTAACAGATTTACAAATAGACTTTACACACATGCCCAAACAAAAAGGCAATTTGAAATGCCTTTGCGTGATCGTATGCAAATGGTCAGGCTGGGTTGAAGGTATTCCGTGTGCGGGTGAGACTGCTAAAATTGCTGCCAAATGCATACTGAACCATTGGGTTTGTAGGTTTGGAATACCAACGGCCATATGGTCAGACAGAGGACCTGCCTTCAGCTCCTCTGTTACACAGACTTTAGCTAAGCTACTAGGCTTACAGTGGAAACTGCACATCCCTTACCACCCACAAAGTGCAGGGGTAGTGGAAAGAATGAACAGGAACATTAAAGACAAGTTAAAAAAGGCTACGGGGGGCACCATGAAAGGATGGTTGGATTACCTTCCTTCTGTCCTATTTCAGATCAGAACAACACCACATGCCAGAACAAAACTCTCGCCCTTTGAGATTTTGATGGGAGTTCCTGCAAACATAGAGCTGCCCCTCTTAGATCAAAACACTGACATTAACATCTATTCCCAACAGGAAATGTACGTGAAAAATCTGGTAAGTATGCTACAGGAAATGAACGAACAAGTCTCTGTCACCTTTTCTCCTATTTCCACAGAACCGACACACCCCTTCATCCCAGGAGATCAAGTGCTAGTCAAGCAACTGGCCCACAAAAAGAGGATCGGACCAATCTACTCTGGACCTTGGAAGATAGAGAAGGTTTCCAGAACTGCTGCACTGACCGATCTAGGAAACACCTGGATCCACGCCAGCCGGCTAAAGAAGTGTCCACAGCAACCCCAGACCCACCTCCAGCACCCCAGGACTCCTCTGACCAGGAACAGCAACCAGATTTGAAGGACGTTCAAGAAGGCATAAAGCAAATCTCTCTGAACGACAAGACAAATCCCTCACCCACAGGAAGAAACGAGTAGCAGAACTTTGTACACAGTACCTGACGAAAATGATTTCCACTTTTGTGTCAGGAAGAACATTATGCTTCTGGACATGTCTGATTCTGATAGTATTCATACCTGTTTGGTTAATAGCAAATTGTGTGTACCATCCAGAAGATTTAGGGCTACTAGAAGGCATATGTGGGAAAGCACAGACAGCCAATGCACCTAGTTTAAAATATAAAAGAAGTATACACCCCACTGAACCCCCTTCAGGTTTCACCGACAAAATGTTGTTGTTAAAGTTTAAGTACAGTTATGCACAAAAGTCTGGTTTTGAGAAATGTTGGATATGCAGCAAACTCCACCCTAGTACAGCCAGAATCCCATTAATGGCCATTACCTTAAACATCACTCCTTTCCTGAATGGAACACCCCCTATTGTTCTTGCCAATGTCATATGAGAATCAGGAACATGAGGCCGGAGGATATGAATCCTTGAGGCGTGACGAAAAGGTAGAAAATGACCATTTCGATGATATCGAATGGTCAAAGGGAGGATTGTAAGGAGATTCCATAATACATTGCATTATTGATTGTTGATTCTGATTATTGATTTCACCCTGAAGATATAAGTTCAGGATTGCTTATCTGCTTAGTGATTTAAAGAGACTTTCTTGATACATTTTAGAGAAGTTATCTCATGACAGTATTGCTTAATAACTGAATTATCTCATTGCCATGTCTATCTATTTCTGTTAAATGTCTTCATCTTAGGAAGCATCTGTTTGTGGTTTTCATCTCTGTACACTGTTACTGGGTATGAAAAGGCTAGAATTGGTTTTTAGGAAGTTGTGGCTGGGCACATCATGGTCAGCAGACGTTAACAGAAAGTAAGGAATTATTGAACTGTAATAGCTTTGAAATACAGAGGTTAAGATTAAGGTCACAAGACATTAACGAATAATATGCTAATGAACATTTATGTGTATCATTTTGATTGGCCCCCAAAATTGGGGCAGAGTTTTGTAAAAACAGTATAAAACGGCGAATCCAGTATTAAAGAGTTGTAACCATTTCAGCATACCCATTGTGTCTGTATGAGTCATTGGTTATCCGCCGGCGAGGACCTCCACTGAGCCATCTCCAAGAGCCTAGGCCACAAGGAGAAGACGGGCAACCTAACAATGAGCATAATCCGTTTCAGGAGAATTTGGAGACAGATATGTTGTAGCGTGTGTCTTTGACCACTAGATGGTGTCACCCACTCACTGTGTGATCCAGCCAATTGTTATGAATTTTTAAAACGAATTATGTAGCTATTAGAGTATACCAACACTTTAATTGTTAAATGTCCCTAATAATTTGCTGATTAGAATTATATATGTACTGATTAATGTAATGAAATACTATTCAATATTGATATTTAAAGATTATATATTACTCTTTGGTGGGTTGTTTGCGCAATTGTTGCATAAATTAGAAATTAATATGTAATTGTATTACAAGTATATGTATTTGGGGTTATTTTAATATAAGTGATGTATGATGAGTGCCAACCAATTAGACTGATCTGTTTTGGGCTCATTGTGATGAATCTTGTTTTTCTGAGTTTTTGCCTTTACATAAGTCTAAGGATATACCAACTGATGAGATTAAAGGTAAATGAATATCTCTCCTTGATTTCTACAAAAGTTCTAGTAATCTGGGGAGTTTTTTTTTTTTTCTGCTACATGAATGGTGTAATTGAGCACAGATAACCAATAATTATTTGTTATTACACTATTTTTCTTTTTGGTGTGTGGACTTTTTTTTTTTTTTGCTTTGATAGTACATGCATTTACTCAATATGGTCTATTTATAGGATTTGTGATAACATTTATATTTATCACTTCTGAATTAGCACAGACCTTCTTACTTTTTGTCAAAATTTTTTATGGGCGAGTTATTTACTGGATGGGGCAGCTTATTGTTTTGCACTTAGATTGCAATATAATGTTTGGCACCATCACTTGTTAATATAACTTTTTGATGATATTCTAACTTTAGGAGATTCATCTATATATAGATTTTTTTTTTTTAATAATAGAAGCAATGCTACGCTGGCTTGAAAGCACCCCGTCATAAATTTGTATCTGTAAAATAAAGAATCCGTCCAAAATAATGAAAACAGGACATATCAGTTTATAAACCTCAAATTGTAATTATCTCAGCCTACAGTTAAAGGGTCTATTTAAATGGGCAGCATTCATTCCCGAGCAGGGAATCCGTGAACAGATGAATGGACCGGAATGGAACCAATGTCACTTTTGTGACAGGCGCCTGTGTTCAGTTTCTTCTCCATCTTGTGATGGAGGAAAAAAAAAAATTGCTTAAATGGAGAAGTAGAGTCAACGTTCTTATGGATCACAGGAGTTAGCTCGTTCTGCACTCCTGGGTACCATTTTCTGCTAACAGCAGGCTAAATTCTGACATCACTCAGCCAGTCCAGACACTGGATTGATCCCAACTCTACAGTCAGGATCCACTCAGATGCCTAGACCGGCAGCTGGCTCAACCTCTTAGCACACGGCTGTGAGACTAAGGTCCCATACACATAAATATGTAGATGTCATGAAAATGTAAAGCAAGCATGTAAAAAAAGGTGTTAATAAAAAAAAAAAAAAAAAAAAAAAAAAAAAAAAAAAAGAGGAAAATATTTCGAATAGATTTATGGTATGTTTATTATTATTATTTTTTATACTAGTAATAGTGGCGATTTGCAATTTTTGTGACTGCGATATTGCAGCAGAGAGAGCGGACACTTTTGACACTATTTTGGGACCAGTGACATTTATACAGCAATCAGTGCTATAAAATGCATTACTGTATAAATGTGACTGGCAGGGAAGGGGTTAATACTAGGGGTGATCTAGGGGTTAACTCTGTGTCCTAAGGAGTGGTTCTAACCATAGGGGGAGGAGACGCATAAGGGGAGGAGAACGATCAGTGTTCCTCTGTAATGGGAACACAGGGATCAGTCTCCTCTCACCTGACAGGACTTGGATCTGTGTGTTTACACACACAGATCCCCGGTCCTGCTCGGTTAACGGGCAATCGCGGACACACGCATCAGGTCCCCGAGCAACGCGGCCAGAGCGCACGCGCTCTCCACAATGCAGGGAATCCCAGGACATCATATGACACCCGCGCGGAGGGTTCCTGCGGGCATCATATGACTATACAGGGGGTAGGGAAGTAGTTAAGAGCTGCTCATGAAACATCAACTTTTACCAGTTGCAGGATTTCACACACATATATATATATATATATATATATGCAATGGCTAAACATGGCAGATAACTTTTTACTCCCTTCACAGATGCTGCCTTGGTAGGTTTCAGAACAGTTTGGCCAATGAGGCTCAAAAGCAGGCAAAGGACTTTATCTCAAACCTGAAAAACAAGTATGTGAATGGCCTGGGCTCTTTTAACGCTTGGATTTGTGTGTAATAACATCTACAGCAAACGGACAGAATAAAGCCTCATGCACACTGGATTTTTTTTGGATGTTTTTACAGCTGCTGTTTTTGGCTTTAGAAAGGTTTCTACATCATGCTATCCTATGTGTCCATGCACACATAGGCTGATATTAACCGTTTTGGGCAGGGGCGTTTTTGGGCTGTAAAAAAAACACTCCAAAAATTAGTGGGTTCTGAGAGGCATTTTTCAACTGTTTAAAAAAAAAAAAATAAAAAAAAAAAATAAAAAACCACACCTCTCTAACGCCGATAAATGCCCAAAAGATACCATACATATGTACAAACTTTACCCCGATCTACTTCAATGTATGCATGCAAACAAAATCTTACTTTGAGGTTCACTGAAAATTGTAAACAAATAAAGCTGCTTTTTACTAAACCCACAACAGTAAAATCAGTCTGTATTTGCAGTAAAGCATGCTTGTTATACTCACTGTGGAACGTAAGGGGATTAATCCTTTTTGGAAAGGGGGGGGGGGCAATGCGATCAGCACGGGGTCATGCAGCCTCATAGGACAGTCAGAGGAGAGTGAAAACCCCTACAAGCTTTAACCAGTGCTCAGCTGGACACTGAAAGAATTTATAAGACTGACATATACTGGTGCTGAGAAAAAGGTATTTAGCAGTTTATATTTACTAAAATAATTGCATTCCCATGTTTTGTGGGAGGCCAGATATAGTGAATGCAGGGTCCTGAATTTAGTAACACTTTAATGGACATGATTCTTCTAAACACAATAGTTGATTCAAAATGTTATCCCAATAGAGCATGGGTCTTCAAACTACGGCCCTCCAGTTGTTTAGGAACTACAATTCCCATCATTCCTAGCCATGTCTGTGAATGTCAGAGTTTTGCAATGCCTCATGGGATGTGTAGTTTCGCAACAGCTGGAGGGCCGTAGTTTGAGGATCCCTGCAATAGAGTGTACAAATCATTATGCATTTATGGAATGAATTAGTAACTTCACAAGTATCTGCAAGTGTTGGGAGACATCTGGCACATTAAAGACAAATGGCACTTCACCCCTTCTTATTGTTTATTGACACATTGTATACAGGAAGCAATTTCATGGCTGTTCAATAATTTTTCAGCATGTTGAAAGAGTCTCAAAAATCACAGAATAGCAGTAGTGTATGCCTAAGAAAAAAATTGTGTGGTGCGATAGCCATCAATTATCATATATTAGTAAAATAGTCTCAATTCACAAAGCTAACATAAGGATTTTTTTTTGTTTTAATACTTTTTCCCCCTCGGAGTCTAATCAGGTTTAAAATTTATAGGCACATGGCTTCAAGTGGTTATGAACCTCTGAAATGAAAAATGAACAAAGCAGATAGTTCTACAGCATGTGCTAGCTTCAATTTAAAGGACCTAGCTTAATTTGTAGCTTCTCTCTCCTACCTCTGAAATCATTTATTCTGACACCAAACAATCCCAGGAGACAGCCCCGCCCCCTCCACCAGATAGCAGGCGATTGACAGCTGTCAATCGCCTGCTATCTGGTGGAGGGGGCGGGGCTGTCTCCTGGGATTGTTTGGTGGCATCAGATTTTCAGGATCACCCACCCCGTCTTCAGCAGCACAGAAAAGCTGTTTAAACTGTGCACTTCAGCAGCTGTAGAGAAGAAAGGGTAGCAGATAAGAAGGTACAAAATTATATGGGAGGATTTGTTCGATCCATGTTTATCACCCTTGGCCAGTCACTGATATATACAGTGCCTTGCGAAAGTATTCGACTCCCTTGAACTTTTCAACCTTTTTCCACATTTCAGGCTTCAAACATAAAGATATAAAATTTAAATTTTTTGTGAAGAATCACCAACAAGTGGGACACAATTGTGAAGTGGAACGAAATCTATTGGATAATATAAACTTTTTTTAGCAAATAAAAAAAATTGAAAAGTGGTGTGTGCAAAATTATTTGGCCCCTTTACTTTCAGTGCAGCCAACTCACTCCAGAAGTTCAGCAAGGATCTCTGAATGATCCAATGTTGTCCTAAATGACTGATGGTGATAAATAAAAATCCACCTGTGTGTAATCAAGTCTCTGTATAAATGCACCTGCTCTGTGATAGTCTCAGGGTTCTGTTGAAAGAGCAGAGAGTATCATGAAGACCAAGGAACACACCAGGCAGGTCCGTAATACTGTTGTGGAGAAGTTTAAAGCCAGATTTGGATACAAAAAGATTTCCCAAGCTTTAAACATCCCAAGGAGCACTGTGCAAGCAATCATTTTGAAACTGAAGGAGTATCAGACCACTGCAAATCTACCAAGACCTGGCCGTCCCTGTAAACTTTCAGCTCAGACAAGGAGAAGACTGATCAGAGATGCAGCCAAGAGGCCCATGATCACTCTGGATGAACTGCAGAGAACTACAGCTGGAGGTGGGAGAGTCTGTACATAGGACAACAATCAGTCGTACACTGCACAAATCTGGCCTTTATGGAAGAGTGGCAAGAAGAAAGCCATTTCTCAAAAGATATCCATAAAAAGTCTCGTCTAAAGTTTGCCACAAGCCACCTGGGAGACACACCAAACATGTGGAAGAAGGTGCTCTGGTCAGATGAAACCAAAAATCGCCCACAATGCAAAACGATATGTTTGGCGTAAAAGCAACACAGCTCATCACCCTCAACACACCATCCCCACTGTCAAACATGGTGGTGGCAGCATCATGGTTTGGGCCTGATTTTCTTCAGCAGGGACAGGGAAGATGGTTAAAATTGAGGGGAAGATGGATGCAGCCAAATACAGGACCATTCTGGATGAAAACCTGTTGGAGTCTGCAAAAGACCTGAAACTCGGACAGAGATTTATCTTCCAACAAGACAATGATCCCAAACATACAGCAAAATCTACAAAGGAATGGTTCACAAATAAACGTATCCAGGTGTTAGAATGGCCAAGTCAAAGTCCAGACCTGAATCCAATCGAGAATCTGTGGAAAGAGCTGAAAACTGCTGTTCACAAACGCTCTCCATCCAACCTCACTGAGCTCGACCTGTTTTGCAAGGAAGAATGGGCAAGAATTTCAGTCTCTCGATGTGCAAAACTGATAGAGACATACCCCAAGCGACTTGCAGCTGTAATTGCAGCAAACGGTGGCTCTACAAAGTATTAACGCAAGGGGGCCGAATAATTTTGCACGCCCAACTTTTAAATTTTTTTTTATTCGTTAAAAAAGTTTCAAAAAACCAATAGATTTCGTTCCACTTCACAATTGTGTCCCACTTGTTGGTTATTCTTCACAAAAAATACAAATTTTATAATCTTTATGTTTGAAGCCTGAAATGTGGCAAAAGGTTGAAAAGTTCAAGGGGGCCGAATACTTTTGCAAGGCACTGTACATACATACACAGAACTAATTTCAGTAAAAGCCCTATCCTCGTATTAACGCTTTTCAAATTGAGCCTTCTATACACCTTATGAAATGCCCTATTAGACTCTATTCCAAATTTGATAAATAAAGATATCCCAGCAGCTCTGTGTGAATAACATAGCCTATATAATCTGTAAGATTAAAAAAAAAAAAAAAAAAAAAAAAAGTATCTATAGGGAGCTACTCATCAGGAGCAAAAAAAAAATAAATGCTATATACATACAGTTTTTACAAAAGTGAGTACACCCCTTACATTTTTGTAAATATTTTATTATATCTTTATGTGACAACACTGAAGAAATGACACTTTGCTACAATGTAAAGTAGTGATTGTACAGCTTGTAAAAACACTGACAATTTGCTGTCCCCTCAAAATAACTAAAACACAGCCATTAATGTCTAAACCGCTGGCAAAAATGTCCAGAGGTTGTCTTTGGGAAATAGATGTACGAGTGCTGCCAGAATTTCTGCAGGGGTTGAAGAGGTGGGGTCAGCCTTTCAGTGCTCAGACCATACGCCGCATCAAATTGGTCTGCATGGATGTCATCCTAGAAGCAAGCCTCTTCTAAAGATGAAGCACAAGAAAGCCACAGTTTGCTGAAGACAAGCAGACTAAGGACATAGATTACTGGAACCATGTCCTGTGGTCTGATGAGACCAAGATAAAAACTTATTTGGTTCAGATGGCGTCAAGTGTGTGTAGCGGCAACCAGGTGAGGAGTACAGCAAGTTTCTTTTGCCTATAGTCAAGCATGGTAGTGGGAGTGTTAGTCTGGGGCTGCATGAGTGCTGCCAGCACTGGGGAGCTAGTTTGAGGGAACAATGAATGCCAACATGTACTGTGACACAGTGAAGCAGAGTATGCTCCCCGGCCTTTGGAGACTGGGCCACAGGGCAGTATTCCAACATAACCCCAAACACACCTCCAAGATGACCACTGCCTTGCTAAAGAAGATGAGGGTAGGGGTGATGGACCGGCCAAGCATGTCTCTAGACCTAAACCCCATTGAGCATCTGTGGGGCAACCTCAAAACGGAAGGTGGCTGAGTGCAAGGTCTCTATCATCCACCAGCTCCGTGAGTGGAAGAGGACTCCAGTGACAGCCTATGAAGCTCTGGTGAACTCCATGCCCAAGAGGGTTTAACGCAGTGAGGGAAAAGAATGGTGGCCACACAAAATATTGACACTTTGGGCCCAATTTGGACATTTTCACTTAGGGGTGGCTGTGTGTTTATTTAAATTAATGGCTGTGTGTTGAGTTTATTTTGAGGGGACAGCAAATTTACACTATTACACTGTTATACAAGCTGTACACTCCTTACTTTGCTATAACGTAAAGTGTAATTTCTTCAGTGTTATAACATGAAAAGATATAATAAAATATTTACAAAAATGTGAGGGTGTACTCACTTTTGTGAGATACTGTACACACACAGTCATTGCCAAAAATATTAGCACCCTTGCATTTGTCAGATAATGCAGTACTTTGCCCAGAAAATTGTTGCTATTACAAATGTTTAGGCATGCTCATGTTTAATTTATTTTTTCTTTTGTTTGTATTAGTATGACAAAAAAAAGTGGAACAAAAAGCCAAATCTGACACATTGCACGCAAAAAACTTCCAAAAATGGACGAAAGAACTGCAACCAGTTAGAATGGCGAAAAATGGACTCAACCTTTCTGTTGTGTCTGTGTGCCACACAGAGCATGTAGAAGAGAGAGCAACAAAGAATTATCTGAGGATTTAACAACAAAAATTGTAAAAAGGCATGGATAATCTCAAGGTTACAAGTCCATCTCCAAAGATCTTAAGGTCCTTGTGTCCATTGTGCACAACATTGTCAAGAAATTTAAAGCCTATAGCACTGTAGCTAATCTCCTTGGGCATGGACAAAAGAAAAAACTGATCAAAGATTGCAATGAAGAATTGTGGATAAAAAACTTCTATCAACTTCCATACAAATTGAAGCTGACCTTCAGGCACAGGGTACAACCGTGTCAGCTCGCACTATACGTCACATCTGAATGAAAAGACACAAAGCACAAAAAAGCCAGGATTGGAGTTTTACAAAACTTACCTGAGGAAATCCTTTTGCAGGGATTGTGCTGTGGGGACAGACAAAACAAAAAAATTACCACTTTTTTGGTAAAGCCCATCATTCCACTGTTTTCAGAAAAAATAAATTAGGCCTTTAAAGAAAAGAATACAGTCAAAAATGGTGGCAGTTCACTGACATTTTGGGGTTGCTTTGCTGCTTCGGGCACTAAATGTCTTGAGTGTGTACATCGCATTAGGAAATCTGAAGACTACCAAGGAATTCTGGGGTGCAATGTAGGGCCCAGTGTCAGAAAGTTGGTTCCCCATAAGGAGATGGGTCTTACAGCAGGACAATGACCCAAAGCACACACCAAAAAGCACCCAGAAATGGTTTAAGACAAAGCTCTGGAGAGTACTGAACTGGCTAGTCATGAGTCCAGATCTAAATTCCATAAAGAACCTGTGGAGGAATTTAAAAACAGCAGTTGGGAAAAAGAAACCCTTCCAATCTGAGAGACCTGGAGCAGCTGGCGAAAGAAGAGTGGTCCAAAATTCCAGTAAAGAGGTTTAAGAAACCCATTGATGGGTATAGGATGCTATTGATTTCAGTTATTTTTTCCAAGGGGTGTGCTACCAAATATTAAATTGAAGATGCCTATCAATTTGTCCAGTCCATTTTTGGAGTTTTGCATGGAGTGTGTCAGATTTGGCTTTTTGTTTCTCCACATGTGTGTTATACCACTACAAACAAAACAAACAAGAGAATGCCTAAACATTTGTAAGTGCGACAATTTTCTGTGCAAAGTGGTGCATTATCTGACAGAAAAGCAAGAGTGCGAATTCGATATTTGTACTCACTGACAGAGGAAGTCTTCACATTCAGGTTCTGTCTACAGGAAAATTGTCAAAAAAAAAAAAAAAAAAAAAAAAAAAAAAGCTAGGCCAGGATAAACCCTCATATTACAGATATGCCTCAGTTTTGAGCAAATAAAAAGAACAAGGGACTGTCAGCAGCTCAAAGATCCACCTGAAGGACCTTATGTCTGATGCTGGAACCAGAAAAAGCCTGAATATCCATCTGGTAGAACTTAGAAAATGAATAGAACATGACTTGGCAGCCTTGAAAATCTGGGAAACAGTAGTCCGATGCCTACTTTTTTTTTTTTTTTTTTTTTAAAGACCTTAGACTAGGATAATTGTCTGCCTGAGCCACCAAGAAATAATAGAACAGCAAGCTTATTCGGTTTTATGAGGACAATCTAGAATAAGCAAGAAAGAAAGAGTTGGTCTTTCTGAAAGAAACAATGATCGAGAGGTAGGCACTCACAGCTCCAAATACATCTAAGCAATAAAAGGGAAATCTTATAAACTAAAGTCTAACAGAGGGATGGAAGAGCAAAGTCCTAGTTGAGGTGAGAGGCCAAAAATTACCTTAAGTAGAAAAAAGCTTTAGCCCTCAACACTAACCGGTCCTTGTGTAAAATAAATTGCTGCCAGACTCAGATACTCGCCTTCTAGAGATGGCTGCTATAAGAAACACCATCTTATGAGGGGAGCGAGGCATATCCCTTGGCCAGTGTTTTTAAGAGGCAAGGAAACCACAAATTGAGATTTATCAAATTGAGACCTATGGAGTCACAGGGAAGAATCCTGAACAAAAAAGTCATAATCAGGGAATGGGAACCAATGATCTCTGGAAAAGGTTAGCAAGAGCAGAAACTTGACCATTGATAACGCTAAGGGCCAATGTTGCTCAAAGCTCAGCTGCAGGAAAGCAAGGATTTGTACCACAGAATATTTCTTGAGGTGAAAACCTTGCACTTCCCACCAAGCTACACATAGCTTACACATACAGCAAAATACTTTGCAAGAAGTAGACTTCCTAGCTTTTAACACCGTGGGGATTACCAATTCAGAGTTGCCATGTCTCAGAACCTGGGCTTCAACAGCCATTCTATTAAAGCCAACAACCGTGAAGCAGGATAATAAACCAGTGCTTGAAATGGAATCATATTTCTATTTTACATAAAGGACAACTAAAAAAAAAAAAAAAAAAGTGCACTGGAAAGGTCTTGGGGGTCTCAGGAGCTCTAAAGGATTCCAGACTGAGAACAGCGCTGACAGCAGAGACAGGCTGACCCTCTAAATTCAAAGTGTACTGTAAATGTACTGTATCAGAGACAATGCGATCTCGATTTGACAGTGATGACAGAAGACAGACCCCTCTGAGTCAGATTAGTTCAAAAAGGACTGCAGAGATCCAATATAAAAAAATAGTCTCAGTGGATGATAGCTCAGAGGCAGCTAAAGCCCCAGTTTTAATATAGAATATGCAGGGGAAAGTGAGGAAACAAACTTGTGGTCTCTGCGGTCAGAATCCACAAACATCTTACTTGAAGCAACAGTGAAAACTTCCTTGGAAAGAGCAGAGGCCATGGACCTGACCGACATAGCTAGAAAAGACTCTGAAGATGACAGACTATAATAGCAAAAGACATGATTTTGGTTGATTGGAAAAAAAATAAAACATTTGCAGAGCTGAGGAAAAAAAAAAAAAAAAAAAAACACCACCACAACAAAAACAACTTAGGCAAGCTGGTAGTATGAAGTTATCCTGGGCATGTCCACATGGCCAGCATCTAATCAATATAACCCAAAAGTCAACACTCATTTATGACCCTCATTTAAAAAAAAAAATAATAATAAAAAAAAAAAAAAAAATAGGAATAGGAAATACATGATTGTCCCATCAAAAATTCCCCCTTACCCAAATAAAAAAACAAAACTAAAAATGTATTCCTCATGCATAGGAGAAACACTATGCTGTGTATTTTGCTGCCAAGTATAGTTGTGATTTTGAGACAGGAAAAGCACAGATTCATATGGATACAGCAGACCATGCTGCTCAGGCTCAACCTACACCATCATATTGGTGTAATTGGTAATCTGGTTTTGCCTGGCTGCATAATGAACTCGCAAAATTGAATGGTTCTGTACAGAGCTTACAGGTTCTCCCCAAAGCTGAACTCCAGGAATTCAGCCATTTTGTAAAATTTTTCAGCTTACTAGGCATTAAGTTTTACAAGGTGCATGCCACCTTGTGAACTTCACTCAGTTAACAAAATTACAGTTTTACTGCGTGCTGGAAATGCAGCCATCACTAAAACTAACCCCCAGCTCTGACAAGAGATACACAATCTTATCATAAAGCATCTGCTCTGCCAGCCCCTCCCATCTGCTGTTGATTCACAGAAGGCTTTGTATTTTGCCAATGGATTTACAAAATACAAAATGCTCTGTGATTGGGCAGGAGAATGGGAACAGACGTGGGCACAGCAGCTGCATGCGACTCTTCAGCTGGGGGGAGCCAAGACCAGAAGAAGGTCCAGCATTAGAGCATGGGAAATATAGCAATAGCTATGCTCCCGACATTTACTAACAATGTAAACTGGAAGTTAAACAAAGCAGAAGAAGTCCACAAAGAGGCATGCACATCATTGGACCTAACCCATAGTAATCCAGTACAATTTACAAAGAACAGTCTAGGCCAGTGATGGCGAACCTTGGCACTCCAGATGTTTTGGAACTACATTTCCCATGATGCTCATGCACTCTGCGGTGTAGCGGAGCATCATGGGAAATGTAGTTCCAAAACATCTGGGGTGCCAAGGTTCGCCATCACTGGTCTAGGCCATAAACCCCCCCCCCCCCCCAAAAAAAAAAAAAAAAACACGTTAAAAGAAATTAACTTAAAGCAGAGGTTCGCCTTCCGCTGCAAAAATTAAAAGCCAGCAGCTACACAAACTGCAGCTGCTGACTTTAAATACTAGGACACTTACCTGTCCTGGAGTCCAGTGATGTCGGCACCGCAGCTTAGGTTTCCATCAAGTAAGGGAAACCAGTAGCGAAGCATTATGGCTTCACGCCAAGTCCCTACTGCGCATGTGCGAGGCACCGCTGCGCTCTCCCCTACTGGTCCGGTGGCAGGGGGAGCCGAGCTACTGATGTAGTTTGCTGCAGCCCGGTCTTCCAGAAATGGGGACAGGTATCCGCTCCCTGCTGAAAGGTGCCAAAGTGTGGTACCAACCAGCTCAAATTTTGGGCTAGAGTATAAATGTTCTGTGTCATAAATAACAGACTTTATAAAAGGGTCATGTGAGCGATTTCCACTTATTCATAAGGTTTTAAAAACTACAGCTAGTAAAGCAAAAAGAATGGCACAGATCAGGAGGTATGTACAGAAAGCATTCGTTTACGGGGTCATGTTTGGAGTACAGCATTGATAAAAAAAAAAAAGCCCTTATATTGTACTGCCATCAAAGTTTATTAGTGAGCTGGTATACATTCTTTAACATAGTCACCTGCATGATAGACCGATAGTTACATTTATTAATTTCCGAATATATATTAACATCCCAAATACACTTCGTAAAAATATCATTCAGTGCATCATTTTTAACTCCCACCTAGCTCACTTTAGATTGTACAAGTACTGAAAATGTACAGGTTAAAGGCTTTGAAATAAATATAGTAGCCTGTCAATACTTTGATGTTATGTTCAACTAAGATATGCAAAAACTTTGAACCTTAAATAAGCAAACTTGTTTCTCTCAATCAAAAGAACAGGTTTATGAATTTGACAATCTTCTCACGCAACGGCTCATTCCAATTCCAATATGTACTGTTGCTCATACAAGAAATGCGATCATCCTCCCCAACAAGAACGATTGTCTTCAGGGCCATTAAAATCAGAGTCCTTTCGGCAGAAGACTTTTTTTTTTTTTTGAGTAAACAAAAGCAATAGAAACTACCAGGAGATTAATTAATACAGATTGTATTAATTAATGCAGATTTTGTGATCTGGTTATATTAGCTAAACAGTGTTCAGATAAAGCCTTATAAGGGAACATTCAGAAAACAGCTTAACAAGTTGTAAAAGCAACAACAAAGACTTTATTCAGTGTCCCACTGAAGCTTGATTTTCTTCTACAATACGCCACGTAATTCAGGGGAAAGGAAAATTTCAAAACCTTTAACCAAGGTGCCCGACATGCTGATATCCATATTGACACCATAAGGATGGCGAACGTACGACCATGTAAAGACCAATACTGGTGGTTCTGCCCTTCCAGCTTTGGAAACAAAATATGCCAGACAAGCTTGTAATCATTAATCAGAGTTGGCTTATTAATACAGTTTCCGCAAAAGATAATGGTGGCAACAGAAAAGTATTCATTCATACTTTTCACTGTACCCTAGGTCTGTAGATCAGTGCATATGCAGTGTTGTGGCAATAAATAGACCTTCAGAAAGCTGTTCTGGCTCCATCTCCTCTATAAAACTTGGACATTACTTTGCAGTCGCTCAGGATGACCTGTAGAAAGGAAGAAGTGATAAAAATTATATTCAGACACTTTTAGTCTTCTCTTTCCCCACCTTTAGATGAGTTGGCTGTAATAGTTTTATTTCCAGCCTTTTTTGTTTCCCCTTTATTTTTAACTGTTGAACCAGTTAGTAATACACTTCCTATCCTAGGGTGACAGCACTAACTAAATGTACTCTATCCATGAAGGCGCAGCATGGTGGTCCTAGGACAGGAAATGTGTTCGTACAGAACATCCCCCCTCTACTGTTCTTCATTAAAAAAAAAAAAAAAAAATTAAAAAAAAATGTTCTATAGTTCAGTGATGTAAAGTTGGCAGACCTGATAATTGTTGAGATAACACTGCAAAGTATGCCAAAAACACAACAAGGGACCACTTGGATTCTGGTAGAATCACCAGGTATGTTTATTGCAAATATAACAGTTTCTTTTAACTGTAAATTAAAGGATACGTTCACTTTTTTTTTTTTAAACATTTTTTTTTTTTTATTAATGTACATTTTTTGTAGGTAAAGAAAATGTGCATTTATTTACTTATGTTTCAGGGAGCCTAGAAAGCATTGCACCAGCGATCAGCAGATGGCAGGTGCCAAGCAGGACTCCTACAGACTTCTCAGTGCATCTGTCTGCTCATACCTTGTATGGGCAGGCAGATAAGTTGTGCTCATAAGTTTACATACCCTGGCAGAACTTATGATTTCTTGGCTATTTTTCAGAGAATATGAATAACACAAAAAAGATTTTCACTCATGGTTAGTGTTTGGCAGAAGCCATTTATTAACTCTTACATTATATAACGGCAACAAACTACCCAAATTACCCTGATCAAAAGCTTACATACCCCAGTCCTTAATACTGTGTATTGCCCCTTTAACATCAATGACAGCTTGAAGTCTCTTGTGGTATTTGTGGCTCTTTATCTTCGCAGATGGTTCCTGGAAATTCTTAGGCTGTCTTGCATGAACTGAAGGTTTGAGATCTCCCTAGAGTGGCTCAATGATATTGAGATCAGGAGACCGAGATGGCCACTCCAGGGCCTTAATTTTATTCTGCTCTAGCCAATGACAGGTCGACTTGGCCTTGTGTTTTGGATCATTGTCATGTTGGAATGTCCAAGTACGTCCCATGCACAGCTTCCTGGCTGATGAATGTGAATGTTCCTCCAGTATTTGATAACGTACTGCATTCATGTTGCCAGCAATTTTGACCAAATTTCCAGTGCCTTTGTAGCTCACACATCCCCAGGTGGTTTGAGGCCAGTCTCTGTGCTGTTTGGTGTATTGGAAGCGGGATACTTTGTGGCATTTGCGTAGTAATAGCCAACTTCTGGTGATTCGACCATGCAGACCATCTGCCTCCTTATTGTGCATCTTGAAACAGCCACACCACATGTTTTCAGAGAGTCCTGTATTTCACCTGAAGTTATTTGTGGTGTTTTCTTTGCACCCCAATTCTCCTGGCAGTTGTGGCTGAAATTTTAGTTGGTCTACCTGACCGTGGTTTGGTTTCAACAGAACCCCTCATTTTCCACTTCTTGATTAGAGTTTTTTCTACACTGCTGATTGGCACTCTCAATTCCTAGGATCTCTTTTTATATCCCTTTCCTGTTTTATACAGTTCAACTGCATTTTTCTGCAGATCCTTTGACAATTCTTTTGCTTTCCCCATGACTCAGAATCCAGAAATGTCAGTGCAGCACTGGATGAAAGATGCATGGATCTGTCAGGAGTCCAGAAACGCATTGACCTTTTACACACACACACACACACACACACTAATTACAAGCAAACAGATCACAGGTGAGGATGGATACCTTTAATAGCCATTCAAACCCCTTTGTGTCAACTTGTGTGCATGTTATCAGCCCAGGATCACCAGGGTATGTAAACTTTATGATCAGGGTCATTTGGGTAGTTTGTTGCGATTATGATTTCTGTTGCGATTATGATTTAAACACAGTTGATTGATAATAAATGGCTTCAGCCAAACACTAACCATGAGTGAAAGAAATTAAAGTAGTGTTTGTGTTATCATTCATATTCTCTGAAACATGGCCAAGAAATCAAAAATTCTGCCAGGGTATGTAAACGTTTTGGCACAACTGTATACACTGACAGAAGAATCAATGAACTACCTAGAGCGATCAACAGCTCCCTGGTAGTTCATTGAGACAAAATTGACAGCTGCAAAGGCTGTTGGTATTTAGAGTTTCCCATTCACAGAAGATCCCCCCGCTTGCTGTCACTAGATGTAGCATCTCCCTGATCTGCTGCAGAAGTGGGAGCAGGTTACATGTTCAACCGTAAAAACGGGTGGAGCATGTAACATGTTCCCAAAAGGTAAACTCATCCCTTAACAGACCAAGGAGGATAAACAAGGTCATTTATAGGGTTAGCATACACTTCATGATCCGGAGTAAACCTGTGACTGAAAAACAGAAAATAAAAAATGATGCAACATTCAGTAATGTATAAAAGGGAAACGTTTGGCTGAACAGCAAAAGGTACACAAATATGTTTTATACCCAACACTGACTGAAACACTGGGGAAAAGAAGGTAACAAATAAACTGACAAGAACACAGAACATTGAGTGGTATATCAGGAGCTGACAGTTACATAGTTAATAAGGTTGAATTAAGACACCAGTTCATCCAATTCAACCTGAGTAAGTGTCTACAATTGTCCCTATCCCTGTGCATTGCACACTCACATCAGTCCCTACCCTCAAGGAGCCCACAATCCAAGGTCCCCACTCATACTAGGGCCAATTTTGGACAGAAGCCAATTAACCTACCTGCATGTCTTTGGAGTGTGGGAGGAAACCCAAGTACCCGGAGGAAACCCACGCAGGCACAGGGAGAACATGCTCCAGGCAGGTAGTGTCGTGGCTGGGATTCAAACCAGCGACCCTTTTTACTGCTAGGTGAGAATGCTAACCACTACACCACTGTGCTGCCCACATAGTGTAATTATCACGTACCTAAGTGCAACGTCTGCAAAGAGTACTATTAAATAAAAGGGAGGGTTAAAAAAACTTTTATGGGGGTGGCGGGTACTCGTAATTATGGTTACACTCCCAGTTCTTAACCCTCCCCTTTATTTCGTAGTACTCTGCAGACTTTGCACTTAGGTAGGTGATATTTACCCTATATGTCAGCTCCTGATATACAACACAATGTACAGGGTGTATTCTGTACCGGTCACATTTTACACATTGTATACATGCAGTATATTGCATCTTACCTCACATAAAAAAAAAAAAAAAAAAAAAGAAGATCAAAATCATGATATCCCATATACCCATCCCCTTGACTACCTAGTTTCTCATACATAAATAAAATTACCCCTTACCACTACCAATATAGAAAACAAAGTGGCCCCCTAACAATCTATAAATTGCATCCCATAATTTATAGTTTTAACTAATTGCTATAATATTATATATATATACATATATATATATATACACACACACACATATATATATATATATATATACACACACACACACATATATATATACACACACACACACATATATATATACACACACACACATACATACATACATACATACATACATACATACATACATACATACATACATACATACATACATACATACATACATACATACATACATACATACATACATACATACATACATACATACATACATACATACACATACATACATATACATACATACATATCAAATTGAATCCGTTGTTATAATCGACTCCATCAATTGATTTTATACGCATTGTAGTATCTTAAGCATGAATCTTACACACAATTGTGTACACTGTATCTCGCCATTCATCTGAGAAGAGTGACCTATTTGGAGGATCACCCTTATGGTGACGGGAGTGATTATCACCCGGGAGGAGTAACTCACTGTAGAGGATTACTCTTAAGGTGACAGCCAGCACCAACCACCCCTACATCTATACAACCTTTTAATACATGTGCTTTAATTGAAATCCCCCAGGGGAGGCAGCAGCCGAGCCTATACCCAAGCACGGAATACAATAAATTTATAAAATCACCACGCGTGTGTGCGCGCGTGCGTGCCTGTGCGCGTGTACGTGTGCGCACGTCTGTCTGTGCCTGCATGTGCGTGCAGCATGCATTTGTGTGTGTGTGTCTGCATGTGTGTATGTTAAACTGCTGCTCCTCAGAGGCATTATGTTGCTTCCTCACCACCTGTTTTAAGCCCGTAAATGCAGCATCGCTATACCGCAACTGTGTGTACTTGAAGTGCAGGCCCAGGCCCATTCACCCTGGGTACACCCCCAGCTGCTCCCTCTGCAGCTAAAGGGGGAGAATTTGGGGGTGGTAAAACAGCTTAACCATGTGGTTTTACTGCCCCTCCAACCTGACATGTGAACAAGCCCTTGGTTCACATCTGTGTGGCTGTATACTGTGTGTAGAGCAACCCATTAATTTCAATGGACTTCCCTACTCACAAAAATGCAGGGAAAGAAGCCCCCGAGCTTTTTTTTTTTTAATTGCACTGCACCAAAAGCACCCCATGTTTTCCAATGTGTGGGGTACCATTAAGAATTAACAGTACCCCCTAAAGTGCAGAGCATTCGTCTGTGTGTTGGGAACGAGCCCGACAAAGGCAAGAGAATTCTTGTTGGGCCGTGTATTAGTGCTCGGATGGACCCACTTAGACTGATTTTTCAATGGTTCAAAGAATGTCAGGCAAAATGGTCGGCCCTCACGCATGTTCACTTCATCAAATCCCTCTTTGAAAAGTTCAGACACCCCTGCATAACAGGCAGCAAAATACACACAGCTATTCCTTTCTTATTGTAAACTTTATCCAACACTACTTATTCCGGTCCTCAAGTTTACTATCAGCTGGGGCACTACAAGATCAGATTCAACAACACGCTACAAAAAAATTACAACTAGTATATCAGAATGATCAAAACCAGTTTTACACATAGCTGCCAGGAGTAGCTTTTTGTAGTGTTATTTAATCACCATATAGTTTCAGCCCCTTCATTACCAGGCCATTTTTTTCAGTTTTCAGTGCCGTTTCATCACTGCACCCAAATTAATTGTATACGATTGTTGAGAAAGATAGAACACTACATACATTAAAATGTACAGGTCATAGAATAAGGGATTGGTTGGTGAAGGCTCACATACAGTGGAAGGATGGAGATGAAGGGGTAAATGTACAAATTATGCAGGAAAAAGGGAGGTGGAGGTTAATATACAAAGTCAGATCAGAGACAGGACGGGTCCAACATACTATAGAGAAGTGGATTTTAATAATGTTCACAATGTTAATGTTAACAAATTGCACTGGTTCTGGGCTGGTAGTCTGGGGGCTTGCTTTCCTCTCACACACCAAATCGGTATGTGAGAGGAACGAATGCCCCCTGATCACCAGCCAGCAAATGAAATGCTAATGGCAGCCCCTCTTTTCTTTATGCAACACCGTAATTGTTCACAGCGAAAAATAAATAAATAATAAAATTCGTACCTATAAATGCAGCACAGTACAGGACAATAGAACCTGGGTTGTAGGCTCCTACCGTCTTGGACACTAGGAAGCTTTTGAGGACACACTCACTGGGCAAGTAACCCTACTCCACTACATTAATTTCCAGTTGTGTAGCATGCAGTGTAGCCAAGGAATGGAAAGGAGGGTGGCCTGTGCCCCATACTGTAAATTCTCTTATCGTACCAGTACCAATAACCCCTTGGGAAGAAAGGATGGTCTTGGGCATAAAACAACCTAATCTTTGTGAAGTATGAGGAATGGCTCCGTAAAGGACAGGTCACCTAAGGGAATATTCCTGATGGGTTCAAAGGGTTGTTTCTACAGGGCAGAGAGAACAAAGTTGAGATCTCAAGAAGCACAGGGTGCTGCAATGGGGGCTTTATGTGACTTACACCTTGAAGAATACTTTTTACGAGAGCGCAAAGCCAGAGGTCTTTGAGAAAGAATGGACAAGGGTACAACCTGTCCTTTCCGACTGCTTAAGCCAAAGATCTGTTCCATGAGATTATCTGGTTTGCTTCCTTTAAAGCTGCATGATTCATTGCTTTCTGTGTCTGCCTTATCTGGGGCAGGAATATCGAGGTCTGACTCAGGTAAAGAAACGGGAATAGGAAAAAAGATGTGGCAATTCTGAGCACTGGACAAAGATGGCTGTATTCTAGCCATTATTTGTCTGAGGAATTGTGAATGCAGAAAACTCTGCTTTTGTTAGGTAGGCTGTTGTGTGCCTGAAATAGATCTAGAATCAGATGCAGAGACTGCTGTTAGAGTCAGCTCCTGCTTTGGTACAAGGGGGACATTGTCTATCTGAGACTGTGGTGTAACACCTGGTCACCCACCAGTGACTAAGCTCTTGAGTTTTGGCATCAAAATGTAAAACGTTTACAGTGCAGTGAATACAATTCAAATATTACCCTGGTCTTTTACATTAACAGTTAGAGATACAAGGTGACCCTGACTTGCCCATCCATGATGCTGGACTGTATATAAAGTTCAGGCTTTGTCCATCTTGTTAGGCATACCCCTGAAAGGGTCTATAGAGACTTGGTTCCATATGGATGAACAAGTAACTGTATAGTACCCTGTGGCCAACTACACGTGTTGTACCACGTGCCAAGATGAGCATCATGCAGAATCTGGAGCAACATTACAAGCAATACCCAGAGTAATGTCTGGGTATGCCTCCCAAGGTTTACGGTTTCTTCTGGTAACATGAGACAATTTGATGAAGGGAATTCAGAGATAAAATAACAAAAAGGACAATAAAACCTCAAAAGCTTAACAGTGTCTAGTCATTTGAAGGTAGGCAAATAACCCTGGGTCCAGTACTGTACAAATTAAGATTAATAATTTTGGTTTTGACTAAACCATACCATTAATTCCATTGAGGGACACAGGAATTGACTTGGGTTATACTGCTGCATTCATGAGTTGGGACACAAAAACACGATTTAAATATCATCACCTTGTGTCCCTCTCAATGGTCTTGCATAAAAATATTTTGCAGCAGTAGAAAAAGCATTTTCTTTATCATCAATTGAAGGACTTAGCAACTCTATTACAAAGCAGTTCAACTGATGGTCCCCTAAATTGTATTGAGTCTAACATTTCAGAGGTAGCTGAAGGAGCCAACACCAAATTCAAGCTAAATTGGGGGTGGGGGTGGATGATTCATAACCCATGACAAAAAACACAAATCCCTAAAAAGGGAAGCTTGGAAAACATCTTCATCCACAGAAATAAAAAGCAGCAAGTCAAAAATGTAAGAGAGAAAGCCTAAGTCATGTTCTCTTAGAATGTAAGAGGTTCCATAATCTGGAAAGGGCTGTGCAGCCAGGCAACCAATAATTTAATAAGATGACAGATGTGAGATCACTCACTGCATACATCCCAATAAGGAGACAAAAGAAAAAGCTTCCCAAGCCTGAAGTAATCTCAGGAGAATTGGCCCAGAACCCATTCTGAAGTGGAAGGCATATCAGGTAAGCAGAATCCTTACAAGACAGGCGATTGTCAGGGCATAACACTTCACACCTGTCTAACCAGTTCCACAACATGATATATAGGGCCATCCAGCAATGTATACTACATGCAGGAGAAAAACCCTCATGCAGCGGGAATGCGAAAGAGAAAGAATTGATAAGCAGGAAAAGCATTGTGGCCAATAGGGATTCAGCATAGTTGATGGGAAAGTTCAAGAACCTTTCCCAGAGGAATATGTCCTGTAGTACGTAAGAATTGTCCAATGGATTTCCAATCAGTATATCAACAGAAGGATCCTCCGTAGAAGCGCAAAGTGTCTTTTTTGGTGAACTACATGGAAGCCCAGAGAGACCCAACAAGGAAGCATTCCCAGGGTGGTTTAAAGGTACAACCAACATCCCCAGCCAGAGACTGCAAAAAAGTATCTGAGACTTCTTGATCCAAGTAAATCGAGTCCAAAAACTCATTGACAACTAAATGGAGGAGACCAATGATGGATGAGCACCTCCAAAAGAAGAGGAGAGAGCATGAGAGAAGGGCAAATCCCAGATACACAACAAACTCCAAAGGGAGGAGAAGGGACAAGTTTCAGGCAGGTAAAAGATGATACCAGAAGGGGACCCCCTATAGTGGAGGGGGGCAGGGAGTCCATTCCAAACACTATTGGTCTTAGGTGAAAATGGGTCCCAGAAGATGCTATCTCTCTATGTAAGCCCTAAAGGGAGTAGTGTCTAGCAGAAGGACCCAGATTGCCAACGTCCACCAGACAGACCCACTTTGGGAACGGATTTTTAAGTGTTTTATAGTGGGGATGCCAGAAGAAGACACTAGGGTGAATGTCAGCTCCAAAAAGAAACCAATGAAGGGGAAATTATATATATATATATATATACACACACACACATACACACACGCGATAGAGTCTTGCGAGCGACCCAAAAAACAAATTATATGTACTAGAAAGTGTGTGAGAGAAAGGTATTCAAAAGACCCTCAGGTTACTTGTCCGCTCACTAAAAATTGAACGTTCCACCATTTACAGTCAAGGAAAGTAGCAATGAACCCAGAGTGCAGGGAACAAGACTGGGCATATACACAAGAAAACCACAAAAGAAAACCTAGGCTTCAGAGCCCTTCCCAGGGTGGTATGGATGTCTCCCAAGAGATCCTCCACCCATCAAGGGAAAGCTTGTAGCGAGAAGGTCTAGACCAGTGATGGCGAACCTTGGCACCCCAGATGTTTTGGAACTACATTTCCCATGATGCTCATGCACTCTGCAGTTGTAGTTGTAGTTCAGCATCATGGCAAATGTACCAACCCCTCGACCACCAGAGGTGTCTACACCCATGGAGCTGTTGGGTAAAAGGGAAATTAAATACCCACCCAGGTTTCCTCTCACCTTAGTGGCTGGTGCTGGCATTACCAGGAGTAGTCTGGGCCGCCTCTGCCCCGGACATCTCCCGCTGAGGATCGTCGTGGTCCTGCTTTCCTGAGCCGCTTGCAGGCTTGCACCAGCCAGAGCCTGGCATCCTCTCATAAACCGTGGCTGGAACAGAAAACTGTAGCCCAGGCAGAAGTGCACGCCCCCACCGGACGTGACATCACTACGTCCTCCGGTCCAGCCTCGAGCCCCCTCACTGGCCACACAGAACGAGGGGAGGAACGGGGCACCTCCGACGCTGACTCCCTGGACAGAAAGAAAGTGGGGCCCCCAAAGCTTCTGCTCCACCCTCAGAAGAAGCTGGGGTGGCTAAGCAGCAGCTAACGGTACCATCCCCAAGGCCCAAGGCTCCGTCAACCCAAAAATAGAGATAGGGAGAGCTTCTTCCCACAGTAAAAACTGGCTTCAACCTCCCCAGCTGATCAGCCCTGGTTCCCAGCGATGTCTCCCCGCCGGAGGAAACACCGAAACAGAGGGTCCAGTAGGGCATGCAGGGATACATTTTGAAGCCAAGGTGGTGTTTCCAGTGAAGGGAGGAGCCAAGGTCTCTCAAAAGGTGGCTGTCCTGAAAGATATTCAGTGAAAAAATAAATAAATAAGGGAAAAATCTGCTGGGTAGTGGAGGTGTTATAGAGGGGTTGTTATTCAATTTTCTTCATCTGTTTGCCAGTCAACCTCCTGTGGCAGGCAGTATAATCCCAGGGTAAAATATAATTCCTTTGTCCCTCAATAGCCGATAAATAAAAGGATTTAAACACATTCACCATCTTGAGCTTCTCCTGACTGAAAAAATTAGTGTACATTTTAATCTAAAGAATGGTAATGTCATCAGTATACAATAATGTAAATACATTTTTTAATAATTAGGTCAAAAAAGGAAAAATAGTTAGTTAGACTTACCACTTTCTCTGGAATCCTCCATGAAAGCACCAACAACATGAGTGCCCCATCCTACCTATTGGGACAGGAAGTAGATAGTTCAAAAAGCCCTCCCCTCCGATTCACCTTGGTGTAAAACTTAAAGAACAACTTCACACCCAAATACCCATAAATATATAACTTTAACACAATACCCAGATTGATCTTGCATGCAATGCCAAATAGTCCAAGTCATAGAAAGTCGCTCTCCTGTAAATGTTAAGACAACATAGGTGGTCTGCATTTAACCTATGTTTGAATGCGATAAAAGTATGTGATATGGGCATGTATAAACGCCAAACATTTCTAAAGTGGTTATATTCTCTAACAAATGATTATAACCCAAAGCCTAGGGCTACCTTTACTATAAACTTATTGTAAGTCGGGGAGAAAATGGGTGCTGCCATGGAGGATTCCTGGAAAAGGAATTCTTGATAAGTCTGCATTTCTGTTTTATAATTCCTGAAAGCAACAATATAACTGATGTTTTTTTTCTCCAAATTCTTTAAAGATGCTAAGGAAAAAAAAAAAAAATGAGAGTCCAAGAGTTACAGTTGGTACTATGTTCTCATAATAAACTGCTGGCTTCCATAAGATAGAACTGCAAGGCATCCATGCTACTGACTGAATATTAGTTCATATTTTACATTGTGGGGCTTGTAAATAAATATTACGGCTGCCATACTTAGCTGAAAAGAAACTAAAAAGATGAATCTGGCTTAGGCCCCTTTCACACATTGTTGCCCATTTTCATGGACTCCGTTTGCTCAGCGGGGATCGGATAACAGGTCCGTCTCTGCACACTGCCAGATCTCTGCTCTGCTCTATGGAGGAAATCGGATGAAAACTGATCCACCTGTCCATTTTCTTCCGATCCACCAGACGGATGGAAAACATACAAGTTTTCTCCCGACTGATAAATTTCCTTAATTTCGTCAAAAAAAACAATGGTAAGTAGTTTAAGCTTTACAAAGCTTGCCAAAAACTGGAAACAAAGCCAAAATTCAGGCAAATAGCCACATACATTGCTGAAATACATACACAAGTACAGTTTGCATGCAAAAGGAATTTAAAAATATGATTGTGTTGCAAAAATACACACCCCTGCCACACAGGAATGCGATTGCTCAAACCCCACTACAGCAGCAGCACAGCTTGGTCAGGAACATTGATCAGAACACCACCAAGTCTTGAGTGAACAGCAAGTCAGCACACATCTGTTTGCTCTGTTTTCGTCCGTCAGCAAGTGTATTTGCATCAAAGTTGCATTTAAAAAATGGCTTGAATGGAAAAGCGATTTTATCACTTACCTAGGGAGTGCATCCCCGCAAATTTATCACCCACCGCAAATAGTGCAAACTGCTGAATGAAATCTCATGTGACCTCTCTAAATGGAAGGTCAGGAAACGGTCCTATTTTGGCCATATAAAAACGCCTTAAAAATTACATTCCTAACCACCTATACATTTTCACCTCCATTCCAACATATTCACCTAAAATATTCTTCACACAACTTTGCTCCCAAACTACAGAGTTTGTACGAGGGAATGAAAAACCCAGACTGAAATTCTCAGCCCTTACCAAACCTAAACATGAAAGGTGCTTGGGGCTCCATGATTTTGAACTCTACCATCATCACATCTCCTTAAAGTGATAATAAAGTCTAATGTTATTTTTTTTTTTGTTTAAAAATAACAAACATGTTGGTTTTGCACAGAGCAACCTAGATCCTCTTCTTGGGTCCCCATTTGGCGCTGCTTGCCGCTACCTCCTGCCAAGTGCCCTCACAGCAAACAGCTTGCTATGGGGGCACCCAAGCCGAGCAATGCTCTGTGTGTCCATTCAGACACGGAGCCGCAGCTTGGTCCTGCTCCCTCTCTCTAATCATTGGATCAAGTACTTTGATCGGGACTCCTCATTGGCTGAGACAGCAGAGGGAGACAAACAGACGTGTCTCTCATGCAACATTGCTGGTTTGAGATGAGGCTCAGCTAAGGAGGAGCTGGGCAGGGCTGCTGAACAAAGAAGGTTTGTTATCTTAATGCATAGAATGCATTAAGATAAAAGAAACATGTCTTCAGAACCACTTTAAGCTGAAGTTAAATTCGTCAGTTTTACTGCCCAACCCTTCCATCTGCTGTTCATTTACAGCGAGGAATGCTTTACCCAATTGCGCATTTGGTGGGGCCTGTCACCTACTCCTCACATATTGGAAGGCTGTTTTTACCACATACAATATGTGCAGATCAGATATTTTGTCCTTCCTTTGAGTGGCTCTGCTACAGAGGATTCCATGGGTTCCTATCTAAAATGAGAAAAGCACTCAGACACTGCTTCCTAGGGACGTGTCACTTTCTCCCAAGCCCCCCCCCCCATCACTGGAAATTAACTTCTCCTCTACATAATGTAGAATGGAGCCAAATATTCAATGAATTCATGAATATGGAAACCGTGGAGACATTTGACAGCAGACACGCATCTCGTGTACCAGTTGGCTGGCTCAGTCACTCAGATTCTTTCTGCACCATGTATTCTCTCTCTGAAGCATCTGAACTACACCCTCTGTCCCATTCACCTTTTTCTACTTATCCCCTATCTTTTCCCGATATCTTGTTACCAATTAATGCATATTACAATTCTATAAACTGATAAAAACTCAAGAAAGACATATTTGAACTAAAAATTTCTTTACATTTTTTTCCCTCCTGAAAGCACAATTAAATTAACTGGTGTTTTTAAATTAGATTTGTGTGAAACTTAAAAAGGATAAAGTTAACCTTTCATAATGGGTTACATCCATATTCAGTGAAAAATTGAGATTTTTGGGACTTTGAGTGAAGCACAAAATTGTGCCTCCATCCCGGGTACAAGAAATAAGAGGAAAGACATAGGGACTTTGGGGTTGAGATGTAATAATTTTTTTTTTTTTTTATCTCAACCCCAATCTGTCAACTGCTTCATTTAAAATCCCTAGGTCTTCCCTCTTTTCTTGTACCCGGGATGGAGGCACAATTTTGTGCTTCACTCAAAGTCCCAAAAATCAAAATTTTTCACATATACCAGGGATGGAGGCAGTTGACAGTTGCTAGGCAGTTATCCTCTGCCAGCTGTATTTGGGGTTGATCTGTGAGTTTGTGTACCAGATTGGTCCACACACACACAGTTTTTTGTAACATGTTGTTTAATCCTGGGCGCACTAGACATATCCTAGCATTGGTGGTTATGGCAATCAGTTCCTGGGCCATGTCTTGTTCGAGACCCGGAGCTGCGATGCGCTCTGCATGTCCTCCCTTTCCCCTCTACTTCCACCCCATGTAGGGCAGGAGGACGAGGTGGATCGGGTGGGTGCCCACATCGCATCGGCGTCGCGCACCGCCCCCTCACACGCCGTCACTGGTTGGCGTCGTTGTGGGGGCGTATATTTTCCATCTTTGCCGGCATAGCTGGACGTGGTGGCCTCAGTCATGGATGGGTTCCACTGCCCTGGCCGGGGCCACACCCCATGCATTGTCGGTTCAGCGTGACATTGGTGGCGTTTGCCGGCGCAGGCGGGATTGCGCATAAGGCGGCTCCTCGGGTGCTGTCCTCGCTTCCACACACGTGCAGACGCCACAGCTCGGCAAAGCTCTTGTTTTAAGCACACCTAAGGTAATACTTTGTGGCTCTATTACGAAGTTGCTTATCCCTTTTACCCTTATTTTTGGTATCCATCCATTAGAGACATTCATCTACTACTTTTATCAACCATTGGCTGCAATGTGGAGGTGATGGCTTGTGCTTTGGGGATGATGCCAGTGTGTGCCTGTCTTGTGCTGGACTTTTTGCCGCCTCAGCTCCGGGAAAGGACATTTCCTTTGGCCCAGTTTTCCACCCTACACCATAGCTTGGTATACATCGTAAGTATCCAGAATTGACATATTGTCTTTTCTGGTTGTACTTTTTCAATCTTTTGATGGTATCATATTTTGTCATTTCAGACACCCTAGCATCCTCCCCCGAAGAAGTGTATTCACAGAAACGCGTCGGGCACCAAGGATGCAGCTATTATGCTTCAATAGGATTTTACTCTGATGAATTTTTATGAGTCACATCAATTTATACTTGCCTTTATATTTTGTGGTTATGTGCTTCCCAGTTCATATACGCAATCATCTTAGGAAATTTGTAAATGTATTAAGTTATTACTCAGATATCAGGTTTTGTGTGTTGTGTACACATACAATTATGTAGGTTATGTCACGTGCGCATGCAACCTTTCATGTGTGTTATATATCAATATTATTTACATGTAATAAATTAATTTTTTATCACCACCCCCAATCTGTCAACTGCTTCATTCAAAGTCCCTATGTCTTCCCTCTTTTTTCTTACATCCATATTCAGGGGGTAACATTCTGAAAGGACTGGCCCCTACCCCCACCCCCCTGCTGTGCTAGCATGGGGGGGGATCTTTGCCCCCCTCTGATCATTTTAATCCTTATGTTGCTAGCATTAGTAAAAATCGACAGGAAAGTATATATATTTACTTGTTTTAAACTTTATTTACATCTCTTAAGTTGCTTCTTGTTTTTTTGCCTAGGCAAATGATGTCATACATCCCAGGAGTCTTCAGGGGGAAAGGGGGGGAAGAGAGAGAGATTTCTCTGCTAAGCACACTCTGCTGCATGCATGAGCAAAGCAGATGGATTCCAGGAAGTAAATGCTACATGAATCATTTGCCCTTACTCAAGATGGCCAAGTCCAGAAATGCCTCGGGACGTTTTTCAAAGCGATTTCTCAACAAACTAAAGCATAGAGACATGGATGGTTGAGTTTGCTTTGAATATTAAAAAAGGAATTCGTGTTTTTGGTTTATAGTGCTCAGATGCAGTGAAGATCTGGTTTAAAAGAGAATTATTGATAAAGTAGTTAAAAGGGCAATATTTGATGTATAGGAAACTGGTAAATTTAGTTACAATACAGCAGTGTGAACCGTTTTAACCTGCCACAAAACGTGCAATTCTGTTCAGCCATGTCTAACCCAAACACTCTAGGTTATGACTCGCTTCTCTCAGTTAAATAAAAGCTAGGTCCAAGATTGTCCTAGCCTGTGAATTTATCGTCAAGATGCAGCAAAACACTGGTGATGTCTAAATTGGGGTATTTTATATTGACCTTATATTCTACTGTAATAACAGAATTCAGAAAAAGCTCACAACTCTCACCATCGTTACCATCTGTGTCCGTTATATCTTGCATCTCCTCATCTTCATCTTCTTCATCTTCCTCATCTTCTTCATTGCTTTTTTCTATTAACTGCCTACCGAGCTTTATATTCATGCCTTCATTGTAGTGGTGTTTTCTTTTCATTTCAAACTCCTTTTTCTTTTCTGAGTTTAACAATACAAGATTCTGAATAAGTTAATGCATCAGTAAAAAAATAGCAAACTATAAACTGAGGCTTCACAGTAAATATCTTACTCTACAAGTACTCAGTAGAACCAAAAATAAATTACATGCAATGGGAAAATGCAGATCAGACGTCTGAAGGTAAACCTGAGGTTTACTCAGGTAAACTACTATTCACAGCTGCTATTGAGGATTGCTAGAAAGCTGTGACAGATGAGACAGAACAGTAAAACCCCATACATGCTATCAGATTTTCTGCCGATTTTTGTCTTCAGATTTACCAAAACCATGTAGTGCAAGGGCCTGCCTGATTGCATACAAATTGAAAATCCTAAGGTTTGACCTCATAGTATATGGTTTTCGTAAATCGGAAGGAAAAAAATAAATAAAAAAAATCAGCAGAAAATGTGATAATGTGTATGGGGCTTTACAGTTATAAGGAATAGCCCTTTTAAAGCCTTACCTCAATTTTTACTCTTTATTCTAACTAGAGGTTACTGTTAGAGTGGTTGTAAACCTTAGTCATGAAATCTGAACAAAGCACATACTGTATATCTGTAGTGTTTGTCTATCTCCAAAGCTCTGTCATTTCTCTCTGGGGCTTTGCTCCTCTTATCAGCACTTCACATCACTTCTGACAAGTTGTCACGACATGAGATAAAATGGTGATGGGGAAGAGCTCAGCACACAGCTTGTCTATTTACAATACAGCTCTGCATTGTTCCTGTGCCGTGTGTGAAGGAGGATGCATCCCTTTCCTCCAGTCAGGTCTCAAACAACTGGACAAGAGCGTTAACTGCAGCTCTCCATCCCCTC
The DNA here is from genome assembly GCF_037356315.1 of Lithobates pipiens. NCBI lineage: Eukaryota > Metazoa > Chordata > Amphibia > Anura > Ranidae > Lithobates > Lithobates pipiens. The sequence continues at coordinate 348,577,210 of NW_027507758.1, read as the reverse complement.
CTCTGTGCTCCTGACAGACACAGAAGGATTTTCAGCACTTGGAGTCTGGGTTCACAGTGTCTTCGGATGAGGCTCACAGCAGGGGTCCGGTGAGTACCTGTTCTCCATTTCAGGCCTGAATTTTTTCCTGAATTCGGACCTAAAACAGAGCCAAAGACAAACAGGACCCTTGTGCAATCCGCTCCATGGCCGCCATGGAGCTGTGTGAACCAGCTCCATTGAGAGCCGGTCAGTCTCCTGTCATGCGAATTGGATGCAGGGAACCCCCAAACCAATTTGCATGAGTGTGAACCGAGCCTGAAGGGATGTAGAAAAAAGAGAAGACTGCAGATAATTAGATTGTAAGCTCTAATGAGCAGGGTCCTTGGATTCCTCTTGTACCAAATTTTATTGTAACTAATGTCTGCCTTCATTTTGTAAAGTGCTGTGCAAACTGCTGATGATAAATAAATTCTATATAATTATAATAAACACGTATAATGTAACAGAATTCGTTTCATTTTTATCATCGGATTCTATTCATTTCACTGGGTATATTTATTATATACCCAGTTATTTATTTATTTTGGATAGTTATTATAGAAAAAAGTACAAAATATTGTTTTTTTTTCCAAAATTGTTGCGCTTTTTTGTTTATAGCACAAAAAAAATAAAAAAACCACAGAAGTGATCAAATACCACCAAAAGAAAGCTCTATTTGTGGGAAAAAAGGACAATTTGGTTTGGGTAAAACGTTGCACAACCGTGCGATTGTCAGTTAAAGTGACGCAGTGCCGTATTGCAAAAAATGGCCTGGTCAGGAAGTGGGCAAATCCTTCCAGGGAGAATATATATATTTATAATGTTTGTGAAGTCTTTTTTTTTTTATTTTTTATTAAGTACCTCTTTCCTCTGGTGTCAGCTCTTCCTCCTCTTCTTCACTGCTCTCTTCTTCAGTCAGGAATTTTGGTTCCATTCCTTCTGCGGCAGCTAGCCTAAAGACACGCAAAGCTTTAAAAAACAAAATAGGACCATCCTTTCTATATTTAACATCACACATCATATAGAGCAAACAGACATGTTCAAAGCCTTAAGCTTAACTATAGAAAAACAGCTAAATACACAAAGATATATTGCTTCTCCTGAAAAATGATTTATAAAAATTACTGCGTTTTGTATAACCAGTTTAAAAACTATACCTTTTCTCCTTTAACAGGTTGGTAAATGCCTGCTGGCATGGATACTAGGGAGTGAGCTATGTGTACAAAGGTGTATTTTCCACCATCTAGTATTTTGACCTTAACCACTTAAGCCCCGGACCAATTTGCAGCCAAAGGACCAGGGCCCCTTTTGCGATTCGGCACTGCGTCTTTTTGACAATTGCGCGGTCATGCGACCAAACAAAATTGGCGTCCTTTTTTCCCATAAATTGAGCTTTTTGGTGATATTTGATCACCTCTGCGTTTTTTTTTTTTTTGCGCTTTAAACAAAGAAAGAGCAACAATTTTGAAAAAAAAAAAATCCCATTTTTTTTCCTTTTTGCTAGAATAAAGATCCCCAAAAAAAAAAAAAAAAAAATTATTAATATATATAAGCAATTAGTGATTGATTGGTTTGTGCAAAAGTTATAGAGTTTACAAAATAGGGGGTAGTTTTATAGCATTTTTATTAATTTTTTTTTTTTTTACTAGCAATGACGGCGATCAGCGATTTTTATTGTGACTGACATTATGACTGACACATCGGACATTTTTTGGGACCATTGTCATTTATACAGCAATCAGTGCTCTTTAAAATGCACCGATTCCTGTGTAAATGACACTGGGAGTGAAGGAGTTAACCACTAGGGGGTAGTGTAGGGGTTATGACGTGATTATACATACACACACTTTTTTTTTACACTATGTTTAAGATAAAAGACATAGCTGGGGATTATTCTGGTAATTAAGACACACCACACATACTGTGGTGAAAAAGGTTGGAATTGTGTCAGAATCAAGCACAGAAAAATTAAAATAGAAAACAATCATGTCCGTTTTAAAAGCAATATCCTTCAATGGTTACTACATAGATTGCAATTCACATTAGAGGTTTAACAAAAAAAAATCTTACTTCTGTGCCAAGACATCTGCTGTCAAAGCTTCATTTGACTCTGAATCACTCATGGCTCCTTCATCATCATCGTCATCACCAACCATTCTGTGAAAAAAAAAAAAAAAAGTTATACTGTTGTCGCTTTAGAATTAGATGCTGTACAAAAGCATCCCATTTAGTAGGCAAATTTGCCAAAGCCTTTAAATGGATAAGCTGACCTTTTAACAAGTTACATCTGTACTCAGGGTGTAATATATTACTAAATCAGCAGCCCTGCACCCCCCCCCCCCGTGACCCTGCATTGTGACAGCAGGCAGGAGATCCTCTCCACTGCATCCACTGTCACAATTGGATAACAGTGCGGCTGTGCGGGACTCCGCCCACACAGATGCAAGATTCATTCACACAGATCTGCAAATGACAGCCATGGCTGGCAGCTTGTGGCTCTCAATGAACTGTGAATGCACTGGCAAGGTGGTTCATTGATTCTTTATGCAGTTCAGAGAGGTACAGACAGACAGCTATACTTAAAATCTGCAGGAGCCTGACATTTAAAGTGGTTGTATACCCAAATTTTTAACTTTCACCTACAGGAAAGCCTATAATAAGGCTTACCTGTAGGTAAAAAAAAATATCTCCTAAACCTGTACGGTTTAGGAGATATTTCCCTCGGTATGCGCCGCTGACTGCAGCGGCGCATGTGCACAAGGGGATTCTCGGCCTGAAAATCCGGCAGTGGCCGGCCGGGAATGAAATCTCCCACGCGCATGCGCGGGAGTGACGATATCGCGGCTCCGGCCACTCACAGCGCCGGAGCCGCGATACCCGGAAGAAACGCAGAGGGAGCATGTCAGCTCTCTTGGCGTGGATCGGGCCAGATGTCGGGGCCTCATTCTAAGGTAAGTATTTCATAATGAGCTAGTATGCGGTGCATACTAGCTCATTATGCATTTTGCTTTGCAGGTTAAAAAAAAATAAAAAATTGCGGGTTTACTACCGCTTTAAGGTGTAGAATAGTGCAAATGGCACTCCCACTACAGCAGACCACTGCACTTGTAGTCCATTGACACTTAATCTGAAGCTGGAGGAAGAGCCTGCAAGAGCCCAGCATTGCACTCAAGATTGTTTGCTTTAGGCGCCATGCACAACTGTGTTTTTCATGCTTTTTGCATTAACACAGGACATTATGTTTAACATGGGCTCCAATGGAACATGTTCACATCAATGCATTTTTATGTCTCTGCTTTTTTGGAAGGGGTCAATGACCTTTTTAAAATGCAAAACGATGCTTTTTTATTGCTTTTTTTGGTTCAACAGTCTTCAATGGAGACGCTGCAGAAAAGCATGCAGTGCGTTTTTTTCCACAGCAAAAATCACTGCAGAATCACTGAAAATCAAACTGCATTGGTAGGATTGGAGCCTTAAGCCCCATACACAATATCAGATTTTTGTCTTCAGATTTACCAAAACCAAGTAGTGCAAGGGCTTGACTGCATACAAACTGAAATTCCTAAGGTTTGACCTCACAGTATATGGTTTTGGTAAATCTGAAGACAAAAAATCAACAAAAAATCTGATAGTGTGTATGGGGCTTTAGGGTACCAAATCAAGCGAAGCACATTTGTAAAGCATACTACTGGGCTTTATATACAAAAGCCTTTTATAACCATTACTTTGGCTTTATAAATTGGTCCAGGTATACTCCGCTATATATCGTTACATAGTTAGTCGGGTTGAAAAAATAAATAAAAAAAAAGACAAGTCTATCTACTTCAACCATATAAGCGACATTACATTTTAGCTTGTGTCTTAACCTTTGAAAAGAACCAACCAGCAAAGAAAAACACTTGCCTTGCCCAGGGGTTGACAAATTTGCTTTGAATTTAGGAGCCAGTTAAAAAAGTTAGGAGCCAGTTTTTTTTGTTTTGTTTTTTTAAGAGCGTTAGGGATTGTCAGCTCCTGGGGTAAGGCCACTCATTTTAACCCCCTATCCCTAACTCACAATGGAGCACCCAGTCAATAACTCCATTGAAACGCTGTTACATCAGGGTTATGGGCTGACCAGAAAGAGTAAGGCTGGCAACAGATGGAACTGGCTGGCACTGGTTGCCACTGGCAGGCACGTGGAACTGCCAGATGGCACCGGTTGCCACTGGCAGGCACGTGGAACTGCCAGATGGCACTGGTTGCCACTGGCAGGCACTGGTTTGGAACCGGCAGGGGACATGTGGCACTGATTGGCAGGTGGCACTGGTTGGCGGCACTGGCAGGTGGCAATGACTGACGGTGGCACTGGCAGGTGGAACTGATTGGTTGCAGGTGGTATTGATTGGCGGTGGCACTGGTTGGCGGTGGCAGGTGGCACTGATTGGCGGTGGCACTGGTTGGTTGCAGGTGGTATTGATTAGAGGTCGACCGATATATCGGCCGATATTTGCAGTTTTTTAAATAATCGGCATCGGCCGATTGTGCTGATAAAAAGCCGATTCTACAGCAGGACTTTGAAATGACTTCTGTAAGAAGTCAGTGTAAGTTGCCTGAGTCCTCATAGCAACACTTTCCTCCTCTCTGGGCAGACTGCCAAGAAAAGAACTAAATGATACAATGTTTACACTTGAATGAATGAAGTCATCTCTGTGTGTAGAAGTTCTCAGTTTAACCATTTAAAGACTAAGGGCCGGCTCACACTGCGACGCGAGGCGAGGCGACACGGCTCGCCTCGCCTCGCTCCCGCAAGTCGCCCCCATTCAGTGCTATGGAACCGTTCTGAGAGGAGCGACTCGTTTTGCTCCGACTCAGAAAAAAGGTTCCTGTACTACTTCGGGGCGGCTTCGGGGGCGACTTGCATTGACTTCTATGCAGAAGTCCTCTGCAAGTCGCCGCTGACCCCCCCTGCAAGTCGCGGCGAGGAAGTCGGAGACGCCTCGCCGCGGCTCGCAGTGTGAACCGGCCCTTAATCTTTTCTGACACTTGTTGCTTACAAGTAAAAATCCTGTATTTTCTGCCAGAAAATCACTTAGACCCCCCAAAAATTATATATATTTTTTTTAGCAGAGATCCTAGGGAATAAAATAGCGGTTGTTGCAATATTTTATGTCACACGGCATTTGCACAGAGGTCTTTCAAATGCATTTTTTTGGGAAAAAAAATACACCATTTAAAAAATAAAATAAAAACAGTAAAGTTAGCCCATTTTTTTTTTTTGTCCAAAAGTTTTGACTACCTGTTTTTATTTAATATATAGGGTTTTTTTTTTTTTTTTTATCTAGATCATACATACAAGTAAACTGATTGGAGGTTTGTTTTGTTTAATAAATGTTTAAATGTAAGAAATTTTCTGTATCACTTATGAAGGCTGCTTTCACACTGGAGCGGACAGGCGTTGATGGTAAAACGCAAGTTTTAGCGGCTCTTTACCATCATTTTAGCGGTGCTATTTGGCTGCTAGTGGGGCACATATGACCCAGCTAGCGGCCAAGGAAGAGGTTAAATGCGCCCATGAAGCACCGCTGCCAAATCGCATTACATGCGCTTTGGCAGTGGTGCCCATTCATATCAATGGGCAGGAGTGGTGGAGGAGCGGTATACACCACTCCAAACGTGCTGCTTGCAGGACTTTTTTTTTTTTAAGATCCTGCCAGCGCATCGCCTCAGTGTGAAAGCACTCTGTCTTTCACACAGACTGCAGGGGAGCCATTTTGCAGGCACTTTACAGGCGCTATTTTTAGCCCAAAAGCGCCTTAAAAAACGCCCCAGTGGGAAAGGTGTGTTAGATCAAGGGGGATTAAAAATAAATAAATAAAATAAAATCGGCCTAACATATCGGCCCAAAAAAAATCGGCATCGTATATCGGCTATCGGCCGCCATGATTTCTAAATATCGGCATCGGCCAGAGAAAAACCCTTATCGGTCGACCTCTAGTATTGATTGGCGGTGGCCCTGGCAGGTTTCACACGGAGCACTCTGTTGCTGAAATGTAACAGAGGAGCTGCCAGAATTGAGATTAATGTCGGAATGGGCGGGACCCAGCCGGGGTGTGAAACTGACAAGTAACAGAGGCGGATATGTCAGATTTGAGCTTGATGTCAGGGTGGGCGGGACCCGGCCGGGTGGGCGGGACTCAGCAGCTATCAAACACTAGCCAACGATTGGGCTGCTTAAGAAAAGGGGCGGGCCACATACACGTAGCGGCCCGCCCAGATCCCGTTGGCTGGTGTTTGATAGCTGCTGGGTGCCGCCCACCCGGGTCGGGTCCCGCCCACCCTGACATCAAGATGAAATCTGGCAGATCCTCCCCTCTCCGTTGCTTGTCAGTTTCACACACTTAGCGGAGGGAGGACGACGGCAGTCAGTGTTAATGCTGCTGCATTTCAGGGGCATCAATAGTGAGTGGGCTGGTGGCAGCTTAGGCGCCTGGGGTTTGTCGAGCCCTGGCCTTGCCGTTAGCGATTTAAAAGGTTAATTCTCCTTTTGCATCCAAAAAATAAAATGTTACCAACCAACACCCTAACCATTCCTCTGGTCTGCCCTCAGAACTTACATTACAAAACAAGGAAAACATGGAAGGGCGACGCATGTCAAAAAACAACTTATCAGCCACCTTACCAGGCTGGCAAGTGAGCTGGAGATTTTTCTTTGCTGTTTGATGTCCTAGAACAGTGATGGCGAACCTTGGCACCCCAGATGTTTTCGAACTACATTTCCCATGATGCTCATGCACTCTTCAGTGTAGTTGAGCATCATGGGAAATGTAGTTCCAAAACATCTGGGGTGCCAAGGTTCGCCATCACTGTCCTAGAACTTGCTTGCTGTTGAACAAGTTATCTGACATCCCCATCTACCCATTTACCAATCCGTACACTTTTCACTCTGTACACAGCAACTGCATGTGTTGATTGGTCAGTGCAGTCACATTACTGTTACGGCAAAGCAATTATGTGAACAGGGCCTAAAACTTAAAGTCACCTGATCAATACAACAGCCAGAAAGTTAGCGTTTTCAAGAGAGGTCAACAATAGCAGTCTACATAGTTCTCTTGGTACATTTATAAAATGTGCTAATTTACAAGGATTTTATATTAATCATCTAGAGTCATCTGAGTGGTTGTCGTACTTTATATATATTAAGAAATTTGTCTGACATCCTTACCTGTGGAAGGGTGTGCTAGGCTCATCTATTTTCATTAAGCCATAGTCTTTGTCAGAAGGGTGATATGTTGCCAGAATGTTCATTTCATCCCACTTCTGTGACTTCTTACTAGAAGCAAATACAAGTAAAACTCCAAGTCAAAACGTTTTCAAAATAAAAACAATTCAGCCTCACTTTGAATGACGATATATTCAGTAAACTGCCTAGTCATACCCAACCACTGCCAGATGCCTCCCAACAACCAGCATGCCTAACACCTGGATACAAATCTCCAATGTATTTTTTAGGCTACTATAATTGATCATTGGCTCTAGAAAAGCATAAGCATAAAAAAGCATAAAAGTATGGAAACATTAAGGCAAAAGACATATTTAAATGAATATGGCATAGGGTAGGCAAATCTGTCTTTAATAGAACCAGCAATAATTGAACTAGGCAAGCATCTGAATATTCAGTCTTAGGCTTTTTACACCTATGCAGTTTTAGTGCTTTTTGCATTTTTCAGATTTGCACTACAGTCCATATAACATTGTTTCCTATGGAACAAGTTCTGTGGTGCAAATCTGCAAAATGCTAAAAGCACTAAAACTGCATAGGTGTGAATCCAGCCTTAAAAGTGGCTATAAATAATTGCATATACCCAGTGAAGTGACTATCCTCAGGTGATACACAGATTAAAACAAATCCTCTTACATACAGTAAGTTGCATCTGTTTATTTGCAGCCTTCGCTTTTTTATATCTGTTTAAAGTGCAGAATTTATAAAGCTTGTCTGAGCTGTCAGAAAACAGAGGGTGGTGAGCTGAAGTTACACTCTGTAGAGCTCAGTAAGGAGATTTTTGAGAGCTGATTGGAGGGAAGGGACACACCCCACTTCACACAGGAACAGAGATGAGGCCGCCAATCAGCTGGAGGTCCCTCTGTTCACCTTTTTTCTCTTGGTGTCAGGAACATGTCAGAAGTGACTCCTGCTGACGAGGAATGAAGCAGCAAAACAGAAATTACATTTAGTGCTCTTAAAGGGTATTGTAAAATAAATACAATTATATATATTAGAGCTGCACAATTAATCGTTAGAAAAATAAAATAAAAATTGTGACCTCGATTCAACCCTCCTGGTGATCTCTATTGCAGAGTTTGCCAATTCTTTCACATAAACAAGTAGAGAGACTTAAATACTCACTTAGCTGTAAAACAAAACAAAAAACAAAAAAAAAAAAAAACATCTGCCAAGTTTAGCATGAAACATTTTAACTAAGGCCTCTTTCACACGGCCGATCCGTTCAGGTCTGCCTGTCAGTTTTTCAGGCGGTTCTGAACGGATGTGCCATAGAGGTCTATGGAGCGTTGGATGTCAGCGGCGACATGTCCGATGACATCCTACCCGTTCCAATCAGAAAAAGTGTGATGGAGGAAAACCTACTTTTCCATCTGTCTTGGGATCGGATGATGATGGAGCGATCCCCGCTGAGCAAGCAGATATCCACGGGGCAGATCATCACTGATCCGCCGTGTGAAAGAGGCCTTACTCTTCTTAGATCAAAGGGAGAAAGTTGTGTGATAAAAAAAAAAAAAAAAAAAATCTGGGCAGTCTGCCAAATTTTTAAACAACCTGTAAATGCAGGAAGATTAACCACTTAAAAAAAGTCTAAAATCTTTTTTTGTCCTGACACTTGTTTCTCAAGCTAAAATCAATATTTTTGCTAATTACTTGGAACCCCCAAACATTACATATATTTTAGCAGAGACCCTAGGGAATAAAATGTCAATTGCTACAATATTTTGTCACACTGTATTTGCCCAGTGGTCTTTCAAAACGCAATTTTTTGGGGAAAAAATACACTTCAATTAATAAAAAAGCAAAAACACAAAAACAGTATAATTTGCCCAGTTTTTTTTTTGTTTTGTTTTAATGTGAGAGATGACGTTACGCGGCAAGAATCATGAGAGAATCGTGATCTATCCTCCAAGAAAAAAAAAAAAAAAACATGATTCTCATTTTATCCAGAATCGTGCAGGTCTAATGTCAGCCCCTCTATTAGAGGCTGGAATAGCACTGTAAATACTGAATTTGAGCTGTCATTGGGCCGGGCCCATCACTCGCGGCCACTTTACAGCTCTGATACATTGCTTCTGAGGGAGGGGCCTGATGTCAGCCGGGGAGATCAGGTGGCTGCTCGTCTCCTAAGCAGAAGCCCTGTCTTATAGCTGTAAAGGGGCCGTGAGTCACGTGACCAGCCTGAAGACCACTCAATTTAGGTATTTGCACAGCTCATTTTTGAAAACTAAATGACATGGTGTGCTATGCCAGCCTCTCTGAGAGGTTGGCAGTGAAAATTTTTGAATTATATTTTAAAAGAAGGGTGGCAGGAGGGGGAGGCCAGAGAGACACAGATAGGGGTGACAGGCAGGAAGGAGGGGGGAGAGGAGAGCGGAGTAGGGCAGCCTATCACGGAGGTAGGCACTTTGACCACAGTGATCAGGGCGGAGCTGCCCCGATTATTGTGATACGTTTAGAGTGAGCATACAGGAAGTGCAATGTTCAGTTTTTTGTTTTTTTTTCAGTTTAGAGGGGGGCAGATTACATAGCAAGTGTTGTGCAGTGTAATCTACTTTTAGGGACCAGGATCTGCATTTTTTTTTGGTTAAGAACCCTTTCACACTGAGGCACTTTACAGGCACTACAGCACTAAAAATAGCACCTGCATAGCGCCTGTAAAGCCTCTCCTGTCTCTCCAGTGTGAAAGCCCAGGCTTTCACACTGGAGTAGTGTGCTTGCAGGGCGATTAAAAAAAAAAAAAAAAAAAGTCCTGCAAGCAGCATCTTTTGAGCGGTGTTATACACTGCTCCTGCCCATTGAAATGAATGGGCATCGCTGCCGATCCTCCGGGTTGTTTTAACCCTTTTTCGGGTTAGCAGGGGTCAAAAGCACACGGCTAGTGGCCAAAAACCCCATGCAAAAACAATGGTAAAGCGACGCTTTACCGCTGACGCCTCAGTGTAAAAGGGGCCTTAAGAAATCACTTTAATTGAGACAAGTACAGATAGAGGGATATCCTTTGTCGATATTTTCTGTCTGGAGGTTTAATAACCACTTTAAAATAATTACAATTATGCAGGCCTTCCTATGAAAAATGTATACTAGTTTTTCGTTAGTCTAGGGACACCTCAGAGTCAGATGTGAGAGCACCTCTAAAGCACGACAACTGTCATCAACTAACCAAATTTAGTCACATAACACCAGCTGTAATCACGTTGAAACATTAACAATAACAGCATTGAAAACAGTTCTTACATTCCTATAAAATACATTACTCTATTATGCAATATTGTTAGGCAGGAGACAACATGTTGAGCAGCATATTAATCCGCTGGTAGAATGTGAACTGTCAGACTCCGGGTGACCTCTCAACTAGAACTGGTAAAGTGGCTGTAAAACTAATACACAAAATATAAACAAAGCAAATCCCTCTATAGTGTACACTAGAGCTGCATGATTCTGGCTAAAATGAGAATCAGATAGATCACAATTCTTGCAGCGTAACATCTTTCACATAAAAAAAAAAAAAAAAAAAAAAAAAAAAAAAAGGGCTAACTTTACTGTGTGTTTTTTTTTTTAATTGAAGTTTATTTTCAATATTTAGACTTAACTAAAACTGGAGCACTCTGAATCTGCGAGCCAAACAGCTTCTAACTTCAACTTGTTCAATTAAGCTTTGACAATATAACCTGGAAGCCGATTGGTTTCTATGCAGAGCTGCAAGCTCTCCCCCTAAACATCAATTATGTCTGCAGCTCCGTTCCTCTGCCATCAACATGAATCACTTCTGACAAGTTTTCCTAACACCAAGAGAAACTAAGTGACTAAGTGACAGGGGAGGGCAAATCCTGTGATTGATAGCCTCAGCACTGTCCCTGTGTGAAGGGGGGAAATCAGCTCTCAGTTCTTCTCACTGATGTAATGTCAGCTCTCCCCCCTTTTCAGAGCTGAGAGGTCCTGTGCAAATTCTGCACTTTGAATGGATGTAGGAGAAAAACAGCTGTACATAAAACAAGTACAACTTATGTTAGGAGGAACTGTTTCATTCTCTGTATCATCTGAGGCCAGTCATTACACTGGGTATATGTAAGGGTTTACAACCACTTACAGACACAAGAGTCTTCCTCAGACAGTAAGCTAATAAAACAAGAGATGAAAATTATTTCATGGGTGAGCTGGTACATTTAATTTCAAATTGAATATCCCATTTCCTGGATGAGCCATTTTGACTGATCCAAGTTCAATAAATTACTGTGAACACAGGAAGTACCACAGGTCCACTATTCCCATTCCCCCCCCATTGAGAGGACCAATGTCACATCCCATGCAGTAGTGAAGACCCTATATACAGCCTAAATCAAGGGTCCTCCCCAGACACACAGAATACACACTCAACAGGACCCGATAGGCTGGATTTAAAGCAAAAAATAAAAAAGGCCCCTTTCTTTGCAGTGCCGACACCTATTCTGCAGAATGCCGATGTTGTGCCATATAGTGTCCGGCCATCATATAGCGTCCGCCTGTGTGCGCAGTACGGAGCAGACAAAGCTTCAGAAAATCTCAGAAGTTGAACGGCGCCTGCGCCGTGAGTGGAGGTGGTGGCCCCACCATCCAAGCGGACATAGGGTTGTGAATATTAGAGGGCCCCTCGGGGGCGAGCTTCGCTCGCCACGCTTCGGGCTCGGCCTCGCTGCACTCGGCTCTTTTATATTTCTACTCCATGTCCACTTGGATAGTGGGGATGGAACCTGGACTCACGGCGCAGGCGCCGTTCATCCTCGGCAATTTTCGGAATCTGTGTTGCTGTGTACTGCGCATGCGCAGTACACAGCTGACACTATCGGATGGGGGACTTTATATGACAAGACACCGGGAAGCTGCAAAAATGATCTGGCCAACTTTCTGATTATCAGCTCTGCACACCACTCGCACCTCACTGTTGGCCAATGTGACGGTCTATCACAGCAATAAGCCAACATTGTGGATGAGGAGGCAAGAAGTGGTGGTCATTTAGGCATCAGTGCATTTTGGTCTTGAGGCTCTCCGCAGAGAAGCAGATCAAATGCGACAACATAGGAGGATATTTTGAAAGGTTTTCTGTAGCCGCAGTTACAAATCTAAACCTGAAGTCCAGGAAAACTAGACTGGGCCAATGTGGTTACACCCGATTGATATGCAACATCTGGAGGGCTGCTGAGGCTTCTCAAATTGGCAGTAGTAACCCATGCTTCATACAGTCTGAGCCGGGATTTTCCATGTGGTGCTGCAGTGACTTCCTTTCCTTTACACTGAGGATGGAAGGGTTGCTTTCTTGGCACTTCCTCCAGCTAAAAAAAAAACAAAACAGCTTGTATTCTTTTCAAAGAATAGACGACATCTGACGATTGCATGAGGGTAGAGTGACATCCGCTCACCTCTGCTCTACACCTTATCCAATCACAGAAAGTCTTTTATTAACTGAAAAGAATACAAGGACTTGGAGTGAGCTATACTAACTGTACGTGATGGCAAATCCTTGCCGCACCACCTGGATGATCACAGTAGGAACGGACAACCACTGAGAATATGAGCATCGCCATCAGCCCCTTGGATGCGTGCACCCGTGGGAAGTCCTCTGAGCCCATCTTTAGCTGGGTGTCGGCGGAAGCTGAGGGTTCAGAGTCCTCTCACATGGACACACTGGCTATGCCCACAGCCCCCTGGATGTTACACAGAGGTAATTATGCTGGCCCAGAAGTTTAAAAAGTGTTTTCCCGAAGTTCAGCTTTGAATATTAAGATATATATGCAAATAAAATGCCCACCTCCGATTTGATGTATTGTCAAAAGATGCAACTGCCATAAAAATTTACAAAAGCAATGAGGATACACTGTGTGTATTTTAATTCATTACACAACTTGAGTGGAAGGACCAAAAGTAATTTCCATTTTTAATGAGATTTGAAAGATCAATCTTGTCATAAATAATTTATCTAATGGAAGCATGTACTCTACAAAATGTAGTATATAGCAAATTAAAGTTGTTCTAAAGGCTTAAAGTGATTTTAAAACCTTTAGATTTTTTTCTCTTAAAATATTAAGCATCATAGATGTCTCTGAACCGACCCAATCCTCCTCTTCCCAGGTCCCCCTGCCAACACATCAGGCTCCGCTTTTTCTCAACGTTCCCCCATAGCAAGCTGCTTGCTCTGGAGCTGGTCTGAGTGGGTTTATAGAAGCAGTGTGGCACGGTCCAATCCTCTACTAAGAGGTTTTGACTTTTGGCAGCAGGAGCCAATGGCTTCCTCTTGACTTGGTTAACAATGAATGAAGGCTTTAGAGCGATTGCTCTCAATCCGGCACACACGTTTGCTTTTGTATGTAAAAATATGTGTGGAGGTGAAGAAAGAAAGCCAGCAGTCAGGAGGTTAAAGTGATTGTAAAGTCTCTTTTTCCTAAAAAATAAATAAAAATTAAATAATAAACACGTCACACTTACCTGCTCTGTTCTAGTGGATTTGCACAGAGCAGCCCGGACCCTCCTCTTCTCGGGTCCCTCTTCTGTGATCCTAGCCCCTCCCCCCTGTTGACTGCCCCCAAAGCAAACAGCTTTCTTTGGGGGCCCCCCCAGCCAAGTCACAGCAACCTGTGTCCATTCAAACACAGAGCCCTGACCCGGCCCCAACCTCTCTCCCGATTGGCCAGCTGACTTTGCTTGACAGCAGTGGGAGACAGTTTTAGGGGTGCTCATGCACATATAAAGGCTTTTTATATTAATGCATTAAGATAAAAAAAATAAAAAAATAAAAAAACTTCTGACTTTAGAATCTCTTTATCCACTTCCCACCCAGCCTATATCAAAATGATGGCCGGGCGGTGGTTCAGTTATCCTGACTGGGCGTCATATGATGTCCTTGAGGATAACAGCCACCACGCGCTCATGGGGGGGGGGGGGGGATCGTGGCGATCGGTGGAGCTGTGTCAGTCTGACACACCGCTCCATCGATCTTGGTAAAGAGCTCTTTACCATGTGATCAGCCATGTCCAATCACGGCTGATCACAATGTCAACAGGAAAAGCCATTTATCGGCTTTTCCTCACTTGCGTCTAACAAACACGAGTAGAGGAGAGCCGATTGGTGGCTCTCCTGACAGGAAAGGGGTCTGCACTGATTATCAGCACAGTCCCCCCTCGCATGCCCACACTAGACCACCAAGAGAGCTGCCAGGACCACCAGGGAAGGGGGCAACATGTGGATGGCCAGGTATGTACCCCATGGCCATCCACATGTGAAAAATATTCCCAATCCGTGCCAATCAGTGCCCACAAATGGGCACTCACTGGCACCATTATATAACAGATGCCCAGAAATGCCACCCATCAGTGTCACTGGTATCCATCAGTGTTCAACCTATCATTGCCACCCATAAGTACCCATCAGTGCCGCCTACAAGTGACACCTCATCGGTGCAGCCATATCAGTGCCCGTCATTGAAGAAAACGTACTTATTTACAAATTTTTTTTTAACAGAAACGAGAGGAGAGGGGCAGTCGGCCGGGAGGGAGGGAGGGATTTGCAGTTTGGCGATCCCTGATCTAAATCAAATCCATTAGGTATTTTTAGGCAAACAATTGTGCAGCTGTAAGATGCATGAAAATATTGACATTGTGGGATACTGTTATCCACTTATAACGGCACACCAATGTACGTGCACTGCAGCACAGTAACACACTACACACGTGTTGTGGCGTACTGCATTATAAAAAATAAAATAAAAATGACATCCGCCTTTTTGTTGTATGAGGCTGCACATTGAAACAAATAGGTTGCCCTAACAAGACGCACAATAACATGCACCACACCACTGTGAACCAAGAAAACAAAGTAATAGATTCACTACAGATGTGTCAGGATTCCCTTAGTAATGAGAACCCCTTCGTAACGAGAGCCTCTTTTCCTTTAGGGCTCATTCATAACTTCACTAGTAAAGTGAAACTAGTTCCAGAGGAGTGCGCAGTGTGGGATTAGCAGTGTAGAGACTGCCGTTCTACTCAGAACATGTTATACTTTCTGTCAGTGTGATTTCTAGGTGCAGCAAGGTGATTATCTAGCTGTGAATCGGATGGTATGTCTCTATGTCAGGTGTCAGCAGTGACAGGTTGATGTACGCAGTTATCTGGAGAGCCCCCCTCCCCTCAGTATCGGCCCCCTCCCACCTCTGATCGTCCTCTCTGTCCTGGACGAGCTCATCCTTGGTCAGCACACGGACGCCGCTCTTTTGGGAGCTCTTGTTCTTCAGAATGCCTTTGATCGGCCTCTGTGTCTGCTCATCCATACTAATAATCGAGGCTCCCGCCTGCACTCAGCCTTCACCGGCCGCCTTCCCTCGCTGTCACCGCCCGGACGTCATCGGCGGTGGATTTCACGTCACATCCGGCCTGACAGGAGGACGCTAAAAAACGGCGCCGCAACTTCCTGCACGGAGGCGTCACTATGGAAACAGACGCTTGTGGGGCAGGTGGCATGTGCTTGGTTCTCCCTATATGAGCTAATGGATTAGCGCTGATGTATGGGGGCAATCCAGACAAATCCAAAACTACTGTTTGATGGCAACTTATAAAGCCTCATGTACACGGGACGCTGCTAAATGTATGTTCAGAGGCAGTTGGACCCTTTTTTCAACTGCCCCTGAACTCATTCAATGATATCTTGTGTGACCATGTACATAGTCTTGTTTATTGTCATTTTTAGGCAGTTGTGTTTAACAGTGTTTGCTTGAAAGCAAAAAATTGGGTTCAGACGCCAAAGTTTCAAACATTTTAGAAGCCAAACGCATCTAAACGCAGTAACTTGCATTTAGCCGCGTTTCATTTATAGGTGTTTTTCCTTTTGGGCATTTAAAAAAGAAAAATAAATATATATAGTGCCAGCTCCTGAAGAGCACACGCTATGTGTATTTGTCATTTAATATTCCTGGAACCGCAGTTTGGTTTTGGGTTCAATTATACTAAATTTTGATCTCAGTACCAGTCTAGCTGGATTGCATTGTGTTCTGTTTGACCATAGGTGGCGCTGTCATCTCTGGCAGGTGCTAGAACACAGTCCAGTTGGGTGCATTCAGTGCCAATTCTTTCTCGGAACCAGCCCAATGGGAGTGTCGTCCTGCTGTGCATTCTGGGAGAGGGTACTTGGGGTGCTGACGTCACGTGCTTCGGGGTTCCGGTCCAGAAGTGCTTTCTGTCTGTTTGGTCCTGGTCCTCCTGACCAACCCCCAGGGCTCTCATAGCCTGGGGTGCGGATCCACCCAATTTCGAGTCTTAAGGCTGGCTGGCCCGAGGCAAGGTAACTGGAAGGAGGATTTGGAGGTGGTCCGGTGCTGTCTCGGTTTGTGGAGAGGCCCAGCAACTGGAGAAGCATACAGGGGAGGACTCTTCGGGAGAAGGCCACGCAAAAGCTTGGCTTCTCAGAAGGAGCCTGGAGGCTTAGTTGAAAGACCCCAAGCGAATCTGATCTCGTATCGCCGGACCAGCTGCGAGATACTGGTACCATACGAGGGTTCTCTAAGTTTTTCTACATCCTTCAGTTATTCAAGTGTTCTAAAACAAGTCTGTAGCAGAGACTTTATTCAAGTGTCCTATAGCAAGTCTGTGGAAGAGACTTTGCTTTGTTTGAGCACTCTGTCGGCTGCTAGGCCTAGTGAGAGAAGGACTATCCGATAAGGGTGAGGATCCAGTTGTGAATGGCTATTCTCTGGATTTTCTAATGTGAGAGACTCCTTTTTCTATTTGATTAGGTTGCAAGAGTACCTGGACTTTCTACCTAAACCCTCTAACCTTTTTTGAGAGACTGTGTTTTGTTTATTCCTTCTTGCAAATAAAAATCCCTCAAGTGGATCTGGTGTCAGTCTCTACAGTTCTTGGGCCATCTACCTCGGGAAACCCCTAGACATACACGAGGTCAAGAAGGTAATGATAAGCCCAATAAAATCAGCCACTCCTTCGGGGTCAGTGCTATATATATATATATATATATATATATATATATATATATATATATGTTAGAAGGCTGGCTGCAGGCTAGCCTGGATTTGTAGGAGGAGTCTGAGGGTATATATATCTCTCCTCCTCCTCCATGAGATCCTTCATCGGATCGTTTCTGGGTCAGGAGGGGGCAGCTGAGAACCGACACATGTCACTTCCGGGTGCTGTGCGATGGTCGGCTGCTGTGGTGGTGGCGGCGGCGGTTCCTCTCTCTGTACTCATGCCGGGCACCACTGAGGAGACCGCCCGCCCGCCTGGCCACTCACCTTCCCTTCACCCCAGGGTAGATCTCCAGGTAGAGATGGTTGTTCACGCCGGGAGGGGGGGTTTGATCCCACCCGCCTGCTCCTCTCCCCATGTATAGCTGGTTCCACAGGGGGCCGCCCGTCCGCTTCTCTCGGTGTTAACGCCAAAAGGTGGGGCGGTTGATCGGCTGCCCACCTGCTCCTCTCCCTATGCACGGCTGGCTCCACGTGGGGGCCGCCCACCGCTTCTCCCAGTGTTACCGCGCGGAGGGATGGCGACCGCTTGCTCCTCTCTTTCTGCAAATTGTCATCACTGCAGCCTGTCAGTGGATTAGACCACATGTAGCAGTCATGGTACGGACAGATGTGGGCTTACTAGAAGATGTACTATGCTGGGGAATTGTTTGTGCTTTTTTTCAGGTAATGACAAATCACAGTTTATCAGGTCATTCATTGTAAGCAGGACTCGGCAAGACCTGGAAGGGCACAAGCCACACAACACTTGCTTGGTTACATTATTATTTTGCCTTCATTTGACCACCCAGGATTCATGTGGGCCATCAGCATCAGTGGAGGAGGGGGTGGAGGTGTACAGACCCACGGGACTAGGTGAGCCGCTCACCTCTCACTGGGCAGATCCGATTTCCCGTAGGGGCCACCTGCACGATTCTCCCGGTGCTCACGAGGGGGGGAGGGGGGAGCGCTCACTCAGCTCTCTCAATGCTCTAATATGTTTGCGTTGGAACCATCCCATAGGTATGTGGAATCTTTGAGGGGATGCCACCCGCTTTCTCTGGTGCTCACGCGAGGGGGGGGGGTCTGTTCTCCCTAGTCATACTAGTATGGGGGGGTGTATCACCAGGCCATCCACTTCCCCCAGTGTTGCAGTGGTCATTTGCTGGGAGGGGGGGGGGGCCTGGGTCCTCTGGCTTATGGGTAGGGTGCGGAGCTTCCTCCCTCCAGCCATGGCTTTTCCTGTCATAGCAGATCGGTCACAGCAGTACTTGTCAGCATGGACTGCAGTCCTGTAATTTCTGTCGATTTTCCTGTCGCAGTATTTTCCCGTGTAGCTTTCATTCGTTGCATTTTCCTGTCTTAGCTTTTCAGACGTATCGATTTTCTTGTCGCAGCTCTTTCCTGACGTTTTCTGTTTGTATCTTTTTCCGTGTAGTTTTCATTCGTAGCGATTTTCCTGGTTAGCTTTTTTTGTAGTATTATCCTGTCGTAGCATTTAGTTCATTGCATTTAGTTCATAGCATTCCTGTCAGCTAGTGCTCACAGCCAGGGTCTGTCACATCTACGGATCTATACGGGCTGAGGTTTCGTTTAATGGTTGACCACTATCTTCTCGCTCATATACCATACGTCATACGATGCACGTTCATTTCATTACATCTGTATGACTACCCACCACGGTCTGTGGGTACACTAGCCCTGAGGGTTTCAGTTTGCTACCAGTCTGTTTTCTGTGGTAGCCTTTCGTTTTGTAGCATGCCTGTCGTAGCATTTCTGTTAGCTAGGGCTCACATCCAGGATCTGTCACGTCTACGGATCCATATGGGCTGAGGTTTCGTTTTTAATTGATTGTCGTCCCACAATCTTCTCACCCGTATACCATACGTCACACATGCACTTGCACCGTTACACCTTTACTATTAACCACCACGATCTGTGGGTACATCAGCCCTGAGTGTTCGTTTTTAATTACCTGTATTGGCGCTACAGGTTGCTCGGGCTCGCTTACTGCATACATTAGGGTGGTTTCATTAGGTTCACATTCACGCGCTGTTGGTCTGGTCATTTCTGCACCTACATCCTCATACTTGTCAGGTACGAAGGAAGGGGTGTTGTTGTTCATGGGTTGGTTGTCTGTTCTCTTTTCTCTAGTTTGTGTTTCCTTAGGTCAGGGCATGATGGGAGTTCTGGAAGCAGATAAATCCCCTTCATCGCATGGGGGTTCAGTGCATGGTAGCACCCCATCAGGTAGGGGTGGGTATATACCAAACTCATAGCTGAGTTTATCACTGGTGTACTCCTTTC
Organism: Lithobates pipiens; assembly: GCF_037356315.1. Taxonomy (NCBI): domain Eukaryota; kingdom Metazoa; phylum Chordata; class Amphibia; order Anura; family Ranidae; genus Lithobates; species Lithobates pipiens. The sequence goes on along the minus strand of NW_027507758.1, from coordinate 348,557,645 downwards.
CTGGGCTTAGCTGGGGGGGGGGGATCAGTATTCCTAACTTCGTCCCAACCTCTTCCATCCGCTAGCGCAGAACATGTTTCATGCATGATTCTTAATCCAGTTTCATGCGGTAGTTATGCGCTCTTAAGGTCCTTGCTACAATTGTTAGACAGAATGGAGGGGATCCTAGCCCGTTCGGCTAGAGCAGAGGTGTCAGCTGCGACACCGGCTCCTGCTCTTATCAGTACGCCGGGAGGCGATGTTGGTATTTCTTCACAGTGGCATGTGGAACTAGGGGCTAGTCTTGTCAGGCGATCAATCTGGCCAATGGTTCTTATCCAGAGTATTGTAGGGGCTTCTACCAAGGGTGGGATGGTTTCATAGGTTCATGTCTGGCTTCACTGCATATAGCCTCTGCAATTTGGCCATCTGCCAACATTATCAAGTTTCTAACAGGTGACCAACATTTCAGGCCCCTATAAACTCCTGTCAGTCTGTCCATTTTTTGCAGCTCACCCTCTAAGCTGTGTTAAGGGTAGTCAGGGATGTTCTCTTGGCATGACTACCAGTTAATGTCCAGGTTTTCATGATGTTGACTTCCTGTCTCCTACCCTTGGCACAGTTACCAGTTAGTGCTCTAGGCAATTCCCTTTGCTACGCTTACAACTTCGCCATGATTTTAATAAGGGGATAAGCCAGGGGTTTCGTGGTAGTTACCGTACCACAGGAATGGTATCGCTTTAGTTACGTCCTGTTCTGCAACATTTCTCTGGTCAGCTCTTCTCCCTTTCCCCATGCATCCTCTCACCATGAATAGTTCGTTCTCATGTCCAGGTATACCCTCCATATTAGGCTCATATCCTAGACCCCTTTCTGGATATTCGTTGAGATCGGAGGCATTTTGTGGGTCCCTTCTTTCATCATCGGGTACATGGGGCGCTGGAGTTCCTCCGGTTTTAGCTGTTGCATACATAATCCCCTTTTGTAGTCATCCAGGCTTTCGCTATTTTCTGGTCAGATGGCTATGCTGGCCCCTTCATTGAAGCTTCACATCACACCTACTTTGTGTCTCTTTTGCCCTCTTTTAGGCATACTGACCAGCCAGGTCAAGGCACACCTCAGGTCTTGGTAGTTAGGATTATCGCATTTCCAAGTGAAGACTCTGACTACAAGTTAGAAGGCTGGCCGCACCCACCCGTTCCCCCATACTTTTATTATTTCATTACACATTTCATTCATATTCAATCAGGGTATGCCCTCTTTTAGGCATACTGACCAGCCAGGCTAAGGCACACCTCAGGTCTTGGTAGTTAGGATTATCGCATTTCCAAGTTTGGACTCTGACTACAAATATATATATATATATATATATATATATTTATATATATTTTTTTTTAAATGCTTGTAAACCCTACCCATTCACTAAAAAAATGTGTCAGCGGGGAAGCCCATTGACAACTGACTCATCTGTTCTTAAGGACACCGCAGCCGGCTTCCCGGCCCCCTCCTTGACAACCAACTATTCACTGTGCCCTGGGCTTAGAATGCACTGTGCAGCATGCAGTGCATTGTTAGGTGCTAGACGGTCGAACATCCCGCCGAGCACTCTGCAAATTCTCTGGGTGTAATAGGCGATGTTCGAGCCAAACTTTTGCTCGGCTCTAACTGTTTGTCCAACTCTACTGTATAGCCTGCCAATCAGCTCTCAGCTTTTATGTGATGGGAAAGTGAAACAACATTTGGTTTGATCCCTTACCATAACCATATACCGTATATACTCGAGTATAAGCCGAGATTTTCAGCCTCTTTTTTGAGGCTGAAAGTGCCCCCCTCGGCTTATACTCGAGTCATCGCTGTCTGCCTGCTCGATCAGCGTGTCGAGCAGACAGACAGCGGCCATTCTATTCTAATTCAAAAGCCGCGCCTCCGGCTCCGCCTTCGCCTGTGATAGGCGGAACACTGAATTTCCCAGCAGCCTGTGTTCCGCCTATCACGGACATCCGCTCATCCTCGTACTACGGACGAGGATGAAAGGATGGCCGTGATAGGCGGAACACAGACTGCTGGGAAATTGTGTTCCGCCTATCACAGACAGGGAGGCGCGGCATTTGAACAGGAAAATGGGCGCCGACGAAGAGCGGTGATCCTGGGACGGGACCGGACGGAGGCTCGGCTCGGCTCGGGACGGGACGGGACGGAGTCTCGGGACGGGACGGGACCGGACCGGACGGAGGCTCGGCTCGGGACGGGACGGGACCGGACGGAGGCTCGGGACCGGACGGAGGCTGGGGACACAGGTAGGCTGGACACACAAGGCCTCACACACACACACACACACACACACACACACACACACACACGGATGGACACACACACAGGGATGGATGGATGGATGGACACACACACAGGGATGGACAGGCATATCTCACCCTCGGCTTATACACGAGTCAATAGGTTTCCCAGTTTTTTGGGGGTAAATTGGGGGCCTCGGCTTATACTCGGGTCGGCCTATACTCGAGTATATACGGTAGATGTACATCAGTATCAAAATAATACAAGCTTTATATAAGAAAAGATTAGTAATAATACAATATACATCCAATGTACAAACACGTATTATCAGTAAAGGGCCCCAGTAAAGTCTTGGTGGAATTGTGCACATATACCCTGATATATATATATATATATATATATAGTTATTTAAAGTGGAACTTCACTCTCCCAATCGAAATTGATTATTTTTAATCCTCATGCTACTAGCATTAGTAAATGGATGGGAAAGTATACCATATTTACTTGTTTTAAACTTTTTTTACATTTCTTCAGTTACTTCTTGGTTTCTTGCCTAGGCAAATTATGTTATACAGAGGGGAGTAGAGAAGGAGGAGTTTTCTCAGCCATGGCCATTGTCAGTAATAACAACTATTGTTTGTATTAATATTACAATTCTGATGTTATAAAATGAAAGTGTATGCTGTGACCATAGATTTCCATTAAAAGAGAAGTCCAGGATTCAGACTTTAGATCAGTCCAATGCTGCATCTGTCCCCCTGGCTCTAAGACCAAGAACTGAGTGATCAAACACAGCTAATCGTTCAGCTTTCAGTCTTTAGGCTGCAGAGAGCTGGTGACTGTCAGTCTCTGCCCCTCCAGCGCTCACTGGAGCACTGGATTGCAGAGGGGGCGGGAGCTGCTGGCTCAGGCTCTCAGAGAGGATGAGCTAGCTGCCGATCCAGGATGGATATAGTTTTTTTTTTTTCATATTCTTGACCGTCTCTGTGATGTCAGCCAGGGTCACAGGAGTGCAGAATGAACTACACTTTTGTGAACCATAGGAGAAGTACAGCCAAAAAAGCTTTGGCTATACTTCTCCTTTAAGTAATTACAGCAAGTTATTTTCCCTTTTGGATAAAGGCTTTGTATAAATAAATAGTTTAGTTTAGTTTTGGATAGAGTGGACAGGGATTAGAACACCTTGTTTTTTCGCTGTCTGTCCTCCCCTTATGGAGATTCACGCTCTATTTGTCTTGTTTACCATTATCATTGAAAGTAAAAGTAAAAGAAAATCCCACATTTTGGGTTGTCCCCAGAAAAGTAATGAAGGGAATGAACAGGGATTTGTGTGGTTACACACACACACACACACACACACATGTCCCTGTTCTGGCTCTTGTGCCCGCGATCGCGCATTGCCGGTGGTCATTGCGACTGCCAGGTAAGCGCATCGGTTCCCCTGCAGTGCTATCCCTGCTAACAACGGCTTGCGGGAACGTGCCAATCTGCCACAGTATAATGACGTTGGCTGGTCGGCAAGCAGTTAAGAAAAATTTTACTGGGACTCTGAAGTGGGGTCTATTTGCATTTATGAAGGCAGGTCAGGCCATAAGAAGCTATCTAGCTAGCTAGAGAAGGAGGGCTAGTTGAATCCCAGGAGAGAGTTAACCAACACACCTACAAAACGAATGCAATATCATAGTAGGCAATTGATAAGCATCTTTCAAATGTGTAACTATAACCACAACAGAAACTACTTTATGGAACAGCATCTATGTAAGATTATTATTATTCCTGCAACAAAACGTTGTGTAATCGCCCACTAGTTTCTTCTGTTGCAGGGTTTTCCTTTGGAGGAGTTAAATGCTCCCCTGTGCTTGGCAACTCCTAGCCCTATAATACTTGTTTTTTATAGAGAAGATGCAACCTGCAACACAATTAATGTAAGTATACTGTATGTACCCTAGCAACAATGACATGCCTTTTAAAAGTAATAAAACTACCTTTGAAGTGTATAGCAGTCACCTGCATTACTTTTATATAAGGTTGCATAGTTTGGGTTTGAAATCCTGCGTCCGGGTTTCAGACTGCCTGAAACCCAAACACATTATTTAGACTGGACTATGGCCCCCTAGCAGGGTTGTTGGCTGCAGTTGTCTAAGCTGAGAGTGTGTGTTACCCTCCTTCACACTGCCCAAAGCCAACACTAACAACCCCCCCCCCCCCAACACACACACGCACAGAGGAGAGAGGGCTCGATTTGCACCTCTTCCCCCCACCCCTACTCCTGTGTCTGCCCGCACTCCAATCCCCAGTGCTGATCCTTTAGAAAAGGAGAGTGCGAGACGGAAATTTGAAGACCAGCAGCCTCAGCTAGATCTGTATGAGAGGTGCTGACTGGCAAGGGTTGAGTGAGCTCACCATCCATCCCTGTCTGTGACTGAAGTCCCCCCCTTTTCTCTCCTGCCTCTGAAGTACACTAAGGTAAATTGGGGTTCTCAGAGCACCCCTTACATCAGAGTTGCCCTTTACATCAGAGGTCACAGTGTTTCCCCTTACATCAGAGCCTTCTCCGTACATCAGAATTCTCAGTGTTCCCCCTTAAATCAGGGTTCTCGGAGTACCCCTTACATCAGAGTTCTCCTTTACACCAGAGGTCCCCGTGTTTCCCCTTAAATCAGAGTCTTCTCTGTAAATAATAGTTCTCAGTGTCCCCCCTTAGATTAGGGTTCCCAGAGCATCCCTTATGTTAGAGCTCTCCTGGACATCAGAGTCTACAGAGCCCCCCCATACAGTGAAAGGGAACTCTGCGAGTTCAAAAGTAAAAGGGGAACTCTGATATAAAGGGGGATGCTTGTTATTAACTTCATATGATTAGAAATGTTATTTGAGAGCAAAATATATGTATAGTTTATACAATAAAAAAAAAATTGCCATGTGCCGCTAAAGTGTTTGGGTTTGACTTGAAGAAAAGGTGGCAACCCCACTTCCATACCTTTTCACATCACGGTTGGTCCATTTAATGAGATCTGGAACTCAAGATGCTCAATTTGCAAACCTTATCTTTTGTACAGAATGTCGGGCTCTGGCCTGCCCCCTAATGCACCTCACTACTTGTCATTTAGAGAGACCGACAGCATTAATGACTTCAGTATGGCAAAGCACACAGCAATCTGGTGCTAAACTTTTCATATGGCATTGTTTAAACCTACAGTAGGTGGGGGGGGGGGGAGGGGGGGGGGGTTGGATATGTAAAAACTTGCAGGTGAACCATGCCTTTTATTTGCTGCTGTGATGACTTTCTGTTAGTGGGTGGCTATGTTAATTCTTCATGGTCCCACAGTTGGTAGGAAGGTAGCCACCCTTTCTTGTTACCTGAGATGGACTAGGGACTATGGGCTAGGAACTATGGTATTTGTAGTGTGTATAGAGCAGTACAAATGTTACATATACAGGAGGCAGAAAAACACAGAAGAAACAATGAAAAATAGATTACAGGGCCATTAAGTAGTAGATGTGTATGGATTATATTTGGTGTCACGTTAACCACTTAAAGCAGACCTCCACCATGAAGTGGAAGTTCCGCTCATCTGATCCCTCCCCCCCTCCGGTGCCACAATTGGCACCTTTCAGGGGGGAGGGGGTGCAGATACCTGGATAATCCAGGTATCTGCATCCACTTCCCGAGACAAGCTAGCCGCAGCTAGCCGCAGCTAGCCGCAGATGCCCCATCCCCCCCCCCCGTTGTGTTCTGGGAAACACACAGTTCCCAGACACAGCGGAGACCAGTGGAGACGCGCAGCGCGACTCGCGCATGCGCAGTAGGGAACCGGGCAGTGAAGCCGCAACGCTTCACTTCCCGATTCCCTGACAGAGGATGGGGGGGCAGTGGAGAGACGTGCGATTGCTCGTCATCTGCCGCCGACGTCGCTGGACCCTGGGACAGATAAGTGTCAATTTATTAAAAGTCAACAGCTGCAATATTTGTAGCTGCTGGCTTTTAATATTTTTTTTTAAAGGTGCAGCTCCTCTTTAAGGACCGAGCCTCTTTTTGAAATTTGTTGTTTACAAGTTAAAAAACATTTTTTTTCTAGAAAATTACTTAGAACCCCCAAACATTATAAATTTTTTTCTAACACCCTAGAGAATAAATTAGCGGTCGTAGCAATACTTTCTTTCACACCGTATCTGTGCAGCGGTCTTGCAAGCGCACTTTTTTGAATTAAGACAACAGTAAAGTTGGCCCAATGTTTTTTATATTGTGAAAGATAATGTTATGCCGAGTAAATTGATACCCAACTCGTCACGCTTCAAAATTGCACCCGCTCGTGGAATGGCAACAAACTTATTATATGTATTCCTATTACAAGGAATGTAAACATCCCTTGTAATAGAAAAAAAAAAAGCATGACAGAACCTCTTAAATATGAGATCTGGGGTCAAAAATACCTCAGATCTCATATTTACACTAAAATGCAATAAAAAATAAATAAATAAAAAATTGCCATTTAAAAAAAAAAGAGCTAAGAGCTATTGGCGGAAGTGACATTTTGCTGTTGCTTCCACCCTGCAATGGTATGGAGATGGGTGGACATCTTCCCCTCACTCGTCTCCATACCGCGCCAGCAGAAGTACCCGATCGCCTCCGCTGCTGCCGACGGCTCCAGAGCGCGGCGGAAGGGGTGGCCGCTCTCCCGCCGCCAATAAAAGTGATATTGCTGCGAATCCGCCGCAGAGACCACTATTATCGGAAACCGGACCGCTGACCAAAGCTAGCTGCTGCTATAACAAAGATATCCCTCTTAAAAGTTAGGACGTATATCGGCGTGTGGCAGTCCGGAAGTGGTTAAGTAAAGGGACCTGGAGGTGTCTGCTGTGCCAGTCAGAGTTTAGTTTTATTACTTTATATTAAAAAAGACACCGTTATAACATTTTTCAAGCTAATCACATACATTTATTCAGCTTGGAACAGGTGGTCATGTGGGGCTTCAAAGGACCGGTTATGTGCTGACGTGAGGATGGGCCAGAAAAGGAAAATTACGGTAAGTATTTGATAACAATTTTCCGTTATATGATTTTCCCTGCATGGATTACCTGGAGCTTGCCTGTATGGGACAAAGCCCACCGGATCCATATGAATCAGAGGGGTAAGTAAAGAGTTAAGCCTGGTGGCCACACCTTAGCTATGAGCTTGATATTAATATTAAGCAGGGATACGGGGCTGTCAAAACTATTTCAGTTAACCGCTTCAGCCCCGGGAGATTTTACCCCCTTTCTGACCAGAGCACTTCTTTGCGATTCGCCACTGCGTTGCTTTAACTGACAATTGCACGGTCGTGCGATGTTGCACCCAAACAAAATTGAGCTTTCTTTTTAGTGGTATTTGATCACCTATGCGGTTTTTATTTTTTGCGCTATAAACAAAAAAAGAGCGTCATAAATAACCCCAAAAATATATATAAAAAATATTTTCCTCCTCAGTTTAGGCCGATATGTGTTCTTCTACATATTTTTGGTAAAAACAAAAAATCGCAATAAGCATATATTGATTGGTTTGCGCAAAAGTTATAGCGTCTACAAAATAGGGGATAGTTTTATGGCATTTTTATTATACATTTTTTTTACTAGTAATGGCGGCAATCTGCAATTTTTATCGGGACTGCGACATTATGGTCGACATGGAAAATTTTGACACATTTTTGGGATCATTGGCATTTATACAGCAATCAGTGCTATAAAAATGCATTGATTACTTTAAAAATGTCACTGGCAGGGAAGGGGTTAACACCAGGGAGTAATCAAGGGGTTAACAGTGTTCCCTAGTGTGTGTTCTAACTGAAGGGGGAGTGGACTGTGTAGGGGAAGAGATAGATCGCTGTTCATACTCTGTATGAACAGATGATCAGATGATGATCAGATGATCTGTCTCTTCTCCCCTCAGATAACCAGAAACTGTGCATTTACACACACAGATCCCGATTCTCCGTGTCCCCCGAGCGAGCGCGGGAGCCCGGCGGTGATCGGGACCACCAGGCACTCGCATCAGCTCCGTGGGCAAGCAGGGGGCGCGCCCCTAGTGGACAAATAAGGAAGTGACATAACATGCCGGGGAATTCGTGCAGCCGAGCCATGTTGCCGCAGTACATCTGCGGCGGCTGGTCGGCAAAGGAGCTAAAAGAATTAATCTATAAGGTCTGTTCATGTTACTTTATACATGATACCATGAACATTTTGTGCTGTTTATAAAGAGGTTAAATTAAGTCCACTGTCTTTAAAACAAGAAACCATCATAAGAAGGTTTTAAGGGCCTCACCATACATTCTACCAAGTTGTAAATTCGAAATACCTGACAGCCATATGAGATAAGAGGCAGATTATGGCCAGTGTTTATACTAGAGCGAAACTAGTGACTTACATTTCAAATGAGCTGAAAGACGTATTTTTATTCTCTTAACTTAGAAAAGGGAATGGGGCTCACTGAAAAACTGTTTTACAAAATAAGCCTTGTTAATTAAGAGTAATTTTATTAGCAATGATTTATATTATATTCTCATTACATTATACTGGAGAGATTATATGCTACTTGAGTGAATAATTTTACATATATCTTTAGTTTATGTATTTTTATAATTTTTTTTTTTATATTCATTATATGTTGTTGGATATACTCATAAAATATGAGGCCCAAGAGGTGAGAAAAAAAACTGATGTTGGTGGGAATTGGAAGCAATATAATTAACTTTAATTATCTCCTTATTAAAAACAGAACCTTTTGGAAGCAGACTCAGTCCCCCAATGTAGCCATCTGGTTGGCCAAAGTCGAGCAAGTGAATAGAATTGAGGCCTCATTTCAACTGATCAAGGTACTCAAGACAAATTTCTAAAGAAGAGGTTTTATTGGCATAAATTTACGTTCTCCGAGTACTAATCCATCTTGAAACATTCAGAGACCAGTCTGCTGTCAGAGACAGAGACAGGACGCTAGGGGGAGGAGTACTCTTTCCTTTGTCGTTACCTCCTCCTTTTCCCCTTGCCCCCTTTTCTTACTCTCCCTTCCTGGTATTTTCAAAGCCTCCCAATTACAGTAGGGACAGTTCTCGTTGGCTGTTTTTCGCACTTTTTGAGTCTGTTTTAAAACACAGTAAAGGGTTTGTGGGAGGTACATGCCATTCTCCACGCAATTGTATCTTTACTGCAACATGCTAACTGTTGATTTTACCTAGATAAAAAGTTATGCATATTAAGCATATGCCTTAACTGTACCTATGTTGGTTCCTTGGTTTGTCCCACTAAATAGGCTGTATGTATTCTTATGAGCTGATATTTGCCTGTTACACATTATATGCCTTGGCATGTACTCCCTTTACTTATAGATTAAGAATTTACACAAAAAAAATAAATAGAACATTGACGCAAGATATATCTGCGAGTGGGGTCTGCAAGTTCTAACCTGCATACTATTTTGGCATGATGGGAAGAGAAGTGGTTAAAAGGCATTTCTACATTGTGGGAAATAAGAGTAAAATTAGAAGGTGCCATCATGGGAGTTTGGAGAGTGGCTGATCTAGTGGATCACTGGTGAAAAGTAAGGTAATGGTTAGCAACACTGAACTCTGTCAGCCAGGGGTGAGGGTGGAGAAGGACAAGGGTGGGGTAAGGTAGGTGAATGAGATAAAAAGAAAGAAAAGTAGGGAAGAAAGAGGAATAGACAAAATCACTACATTAAAAATAGTACTTCCAGAAAGCGGTAGTACACCCAGGCATCAACATGTGTGGGGTCGCCGGTGATGCCCGGAAGCAAAGTGTGTATAGAAGGTGAGCTAGTGGTGAGTAAAGAAGTAGTATTAAGAGGAAACCAATATTAAGGACTCAGATGAGAGCGAGCACCAATAAGTAGACATTGGAAATATCAAATAGGATACAAAACATTATGGAAAACTGTAACAATAATCTAGGTGTGGACACGTGAACCAACTAGTGAAAGCTAGACGGATGCTCAGTGAAGATGTCAGGCTGAGTGTCCATACCGAATAAAAGATAGCTAGAACTGAATTCATATAAACCCAAATGGATATATGGGAAGGGGACCGCCATGGGGCCTCCATGGCAGAGTGTGGGATCTCAGCACAGTTAAGGCCACTGATTGGGCAAAATAAGGCTGAACCCACTAAAAGAGGAGAGAAAGGATTTACCCCAATGGTGACCAAAAGAACACTGAAATGCATTTTAGGGAGAGAGATAGGGAAGCATGTAATGAAAATGTATGCAAGATACCCCATATTCCCAAGGACACCCCATCATGTCGATCAGTAAGATTAACATAGTAACTCAAACGAAAAAGTTAAGCAGCTGTAAGAGGGAACAAAACAAGCAGCAGCAACCCCCCCCCATGAAAATCCTAAATTTTGAGGGCAGTAGTGGTAAAGTGAGTGTTAAAGGGGTCGAAAAATCACTGTCTTGCATATATAAAGGCAACAAAAACAAAGCACACCCCATTGAGGCAAGCCACTCAGAAAGAAAAAGGCAGAGGTCATGGAGAGCTCTAAAACTTTGTCGGTCGGATATTCCGATGGAAAAAGTCAGATGGAACCCACACACGGTCGGATTATCCGACAACACGGTCCGATCGGACATTTTCCGACAGAATGTCCGACCGTGGTGTACAAGAGTTCAGATGAAGAGCAGCTTCCTTTTTTAGGAAGTTCAAAGACACATCAGGACAGTTCACATGTACAGAGAGGATACATCAGAACATCCAGGTAGATTCTCATAAAGAGAGAGACCAAATTGGAATAGGGGTAGTGTGAGGGAGAGTGTAGGGGTAGCCCGTTTTCCTGAAAGCTGTGGCTTTGTGCAGGTCATCTTTTCCCATGAAGGGGTCAGGTGAAGAGAGCATTGGGAGCTCGGTGGAGAGCCCAAGGTACCCGCTATGCCAGGAGGTGAAGATTGTTAAAGAAACTATGGGCCTCCTCCAGGAAAGAATGTGCATGGTTTTCGTATACAAATAAGAGTATAAAGGAGAATGAATACCCATTTACATTTTATCCTCTTGTTTTGAAGGATAGTAAGAGAAGGTTTTAGTGCCTTGCATGAGGGTTTGTTTTAATATAAAATTTCTCTTTTGGGTTTGTGATGTGGTGGTTTTCGCTCAGTGTTAGTGCTTCCCAGTGAGTTCAGTACACTCCAGAAATGCTGTTTAAGGGCTTGCTGGCCCTCTTTTATTAACAAAATAAATGCAGGGGTTTCCACCATCAACATGAACATAAATTACATTAAGCCTCCTAGCTCTCTCTAGCAGTGCCACTGCTCAGGCCCTTTGCCCTGGTCCTACAGACAGCCCCTAAAACAGCCCCTTGCTGCTCTGTCACCGACTGCACCTGCACGACATACAAGCTTTGGCTGCCCCATGCAGCCTCTCTGACTCCTGTGGAAGTACTGGAGTCCTCCTGACCCCCTATGCAGAAGCCTCCTGTCTCAAATGGAGCCCCAAATTATTGTTAGGTCTTAGATTATAAAGGCCATGAACACACTCAGCCTGCTCATTTCTGGCAAGACCTGGACACAGAATTGGAGATTCCTTCCCTCCTAAAGTACTTAGAAAGAAAGAAACAGGTCAGAGCTTTTCTTGGTATAACGGCTTATCATAGGATGTTTATCCCAAATTTTGCAACTCCGGCAGCCCTGTTGACTGACCTTACAAACGGGAAAGACTCAGTAATGGTAAAATGGTCCCAGAAAGCAGAAGAGTCTTTCAAAGTCCTAAAGAGGGCCCTCTGTGCACAGCCAGTGCTGTATTCCCCCAACTCTGTTAAGGATTTTGTGGTTCACAGATGCATCTGATGTTGGCATTGGGGCATTATTATCACAGGGACACAGTGGGGGAAGAACACCCTGTAGTATACCTGAGCAGAAAACTTATAGGATTTGTAAATGTTTGTTTAAAAACAAAAAACAAACATGTCATACTTACCTCCTCTGTGCAGTTTGTTTTGCACACAGCGGCCACAATCCTCCTCTTCTGGGGTCCCTCAGCAGTGCTCCTGGCTCCTCCTCTTCTCGAGTGCCCTGTGGGAGAGCCACTCTCCCTTGGGGCACGCGTGCGGACACAGCTACCATGTCCTGCTGCTGCGTCCATTGACAGACAGCAGGACTCGGCCCCGCCCCCAGCTCCCGCATCATTGGATTTGATTGATAGCAGTGTTTAGTGATAAAGTGGGCCTTGGAAGCTCTAAGATACTATGGGTGGGATATACTAAAACTGGAGCGTGCAAAATCTGATGAAACACTGCACAGAAACCAATCAGCTTCCAGGTTTTATTGTCAAAGCTTAACCACTTCAATACAGGGCACTTAAACACCTTCCTGCCCAGACCAATTTTGAGCTTTCAGCGCTGTCGCACTTTGAATGACAATTGCGCGGTCATGCTACACTGTACCCAAATGAAATTTTTATCATTTTTTTCCCACAAATAGAGCTTTCTTTTGGTGGTTTTTGATCACCTCTACGGTTTTTATTTTTTGCGCTACAAATAAAAAAATACCGAAAATTTTGAAAAAAAAAATGTTTTTTTTTGTTTCAGTTTCAAAACTTTGTAAATAAGTACGTTTTCGCCTTCACTGATGGGCACTGATGGGGCTACACTGATGGGCACTGATAAGGTGGCACTGATGGGCACCAATGTGGCACCAATGAAGTGGCACTGATAGGCGGCACTGATGGGCGACACGGATGGGCGACACGGATGGGCGACACGGACGGACACTGATAGGTGGCACAAATTGGCACTGATAGCTGGCACAGATGGGCGGCACGGATGGGCATGGATAGGCGGCACAGGTGGGCATGGATAGGCGGCACAGGTGGGCATGGATAGGTGGCACAGGTGGGCACTCATAGGCGGCACAGGTGGGCACTCATAGGCGGCACAGGTGGGCACTCATAGGCGGCATCGGTGTTATAGTAATGGATGCCAATCAGTGCCAAACAATAATGCATGCCAATCAGTGATGCCCATTGTGGCCACTGATTGGCATCCATTATGGGCACTGATTGGCACCCATTGTGCTGACTGGCACCCTGGTGGTCTAGGGAGGATTATGGATTTTTATTACCTTTTCCCTGGTGGTCTAGTGGTGTCCCTGGTGGTCCAGTGTGGGCATCCTCGGGGGGGCTGTGCTGATAATCGATCAGCACAGACCCCCCCTGTCAGAGGAGCAGCCGATCATCTCTACTCTACTCGCGTCTGAAAGACGCGAGTGAGGGAAAGCCGATCACCGGCTCTTCCCATTTACACTGTGATCAGCCGTGATTGGACACGGCTGATCACATGGTAAAGAGTCTCCGTCGGAGACTCTTTACCGAGATCGTAGTTGCCGGGTGTCAGACTGACACCCCGCAACAACGATCGCCGCGATGCGCGCCCCCGGGGGCGCGCAGCGGCTCATAATCCTAATCACGTCATATGACGTCCGGTTAGGATTATGAAACCACTTTGCCGCCGTCAATTTGTAATAGGGCGGGCGGCAAGTGGTTAAAGTGGTTCTAAAGGCTCAAGGTTTTTTTTACCTTCATGCATTCTATGCCTTTTGTGTGCAGCCCCACTAATACTTATCTGAGTCCCATCTTGATCCAGCGGAGGCAGCGACTCTCTCGGGTCTCTTTCTTTGCCTAAGACAGCACAGAGAACCATTGGCGCCCGCTACTGTCAATCACAGCCAGTGAGCCAATGAGGAGAGAGTGGGGGCAGGGCCAAGCCACAATGGACACATTAAGCAGCGATTTGGGAGTGATCCTGCTTGGGTACCCCCATAGCAAGCAGCTTGCTATGGGGGCACTCGGCAGGGGCCAGGATCGTCAGCAGGGGACCCGAGAAGAGGAGAACCATTACACAGAGCACGTAAGTATGACATGTTTGTTATTAAAAAAAAAAATCTGCCTTGAATATCACTTTAACTGAACAAGCTGAAGTTAGAAGCTGATTAGCTACCATGCACAGATGCACCATATTCTGAGCGCTCCAGATTTAGTAAATCACCTAAAAAGACAGATGGGTGAACCAGTAGTTTCTGGCTCTACAGGATTATTCCTTCATGGTAAAACATGTAAATGCCCTATCCCAGGTTCACTCTTGTTGAGCTCTGTTTGGATCACTGTACAACACAGTAAATAGCACCAATAAACACACCAATGTTTGTCACTGTATCACTGGACTGGTGTCTGTGCCTGAAAGTCTTCTCCCTCCCAGGTAGTATTGTACCCGCTACCTTGCCCCATCTATGCACACACACATACAAATGTTTTGCCTTTCATTTCTGTTTTAAATTGAATTGGTTGCTTTACAAAGTAAGGGTTCACATATACTTTATGTCCTAGATGAGTAATAAAACTAATTCTTTTCCCACTGGCAGGAGAAAGCTCTTTAGGGAAACCTATATGCCTACCCCCCCCCCCCCCCCCCCTCCAAAAAAACAAAACAAAAACAGATTCTGTTCCTTTAAAGCATGTCATACAGCACAGTGCTTGTGCTGTGTCATGTGGCCCCCTGTAAGACCTGTAATAACTGGCTGATCCTGCCTGGCTGTGCCCTCCCCCCCGTAAACTAACCACTATAATCAGGGCTGCTGAGCTGTTTATGCGATTCCGTCATCCACAGCTCTGCTCTTCTGTGTCTGTGTCTCTTCTGTCCTCCTCACCTCTCTGCCTTCTGCGTGTCAGTGCCCACCCCCCACCCGCTCCTGCTGCTCTCATATTTCATATAAAGTAATCCCATCCATGCTGTAATATACCAATAAGTATCCCTGTGCCTGTGTTATGTAAAAAATATACTTATCTGTATATAGATCAACGCAGCTCCCAGCGATCAGCTGAAGCTTGGCTCTCTCTCTGTCCTTATCTCCCTGGCTGACATCAGTGGTGATGTGGAAATTTCCCTATACCCTGCGACTAATCCATGTCTCCTGCGCTAATAAAGCGCCCTTTGAGCCTTTTGGTATAATGCATCTGTGTCTACCCAAATCTTCCCAAGTAACACAGCCATGACCACCATCCTCACATCCTCCACCAACAGCCTTGCTGATAACGGGAGCAATCTTTATTTATATAACAATAGAGCTTGGTTGCTTCACAATCAGCCAATCAAGCACAGGCATTCCTTCAAACAGGAGGAGTTATACAAATCTCAACCAATGAACAGGGGAGTCAATGGGTGCATCTGGGCAACGGCAGTGTGTACGATTTCCTGCCCTCTGTCTCTGTAAGGCCGCGTACACACACGGGGACTGTTCGCCCAACTTTGTCCGCTGAACAGTGTTTCGGCGGACAGTCCGCTCGTGTGTGGGCTTTCAGCGGACAGTTTCAGCGAACAGTCCGCTGAACAAGGTTTTTCGGGAAATTCCGTAAAACTGTCCGCTGAAACTTTGTTTCAGCGAACAGTCCCCTCGTGTGTAGGCTTGTTCGTCAAACTAAGTTCCGCGCATGCTCAGAAAGGATTTACACGCCGAAAGTTATAATGCAGTGTATAGGACGTTGTATTTTTCGTCCCGTCGTACGTGCCGTTCACGTCATCGCGCACGGTTTCAGCAAACTGTTCGTTCGTCGTGTGTGGCCATGTCCGTCCATGCTAATTTTGAGCGGACTGTTTGCCGAAACTGTTTGACGGACAAAGTTGGGCGAACAGTCCCCGCGTGTGTACGCGGCCTTAGCCATCATCTTCAGCTAGACAAAGAAAACCACATGGCTGGCCTTGAAATCATGAACACTACCCCCGACCACAACGCACCCAAAGACTCCCGTTGTTTTCCTTTGGTGTGAATCCTTATTCTGCAATTTTCAGAGAACAACGCATACCCGAATTATACTACCATTCCTGAGGATGGGAGATTATCTGAAGGAACACGCCATAGCCTCCCTACGTGCTGATCAGACACACAGGGCGACACGAGTGCACATCCCCCATAACCGATAATGTCTTGCAGAGTGAACACATCCCCCCCAGACGATAGTCTGTGCATTGCACAGGGGCCCTTCGCTGGCGGACATATCCACTCTCTGCAAATACTTCTTTACATCTTACAGGAAGATTTTCACTACCAAAACAGGTCTCAACTGGCGTCAGATTGCCCCACTCCGCGCTTTAAAGCAGGCTGCAGGAGAACTAACACTGGGAGACACTGTGACATCTTAATAAAATTTCCACAACAGTGGGAGCGCTCAGCCTCGCCCACTGGAACTGTGAGCCGGAAAGGGAAAAGAGCAGATGAGTCAGCTGAGCACTGGGAGCACCGATATAGATAAGAATATTTTTTTTACATAACACGGGCAAAGAGACATTTATTGGTATATCACAGCATGGATGGGAAGTGGGTTAACAACCACTTTAAGCATTTCACATGCTTTCCGTTGATGTTATCGTGATTGGCTGTGATAGTGATCAGGAGCTGGGACTACCAGCTCCCGATTGTAAACAGCGACAGGAAGCCATTATTGACAGAAAAGTCATAGTGAGGGGGACCCTGAGCTAGCATGCTTCCAGCAAAAAAAGACAACACCAGCTGTACACATATATGTGGCAGCTTTGTGTTAAAGCCCAGCGCTGTGCTGCCACATATATGCATACAGCTAACAGGAAAGGGTTAATGCTTGTAAAAAATAAACAGTAACATTTGTGTAATAATAACATATCCACAAATGTGAACTATAGATTTGTCAATGAAAACCCCTCCTTTATTTATGATAAAGCAACAGGTTAACCTAAAGGTAGCCTTTCTGAGGGATGCATCGTTTTCCTTCGCTCCCCTACCTTATCCAATAAGGCACAGCAAGCAGAAGAATATACCTCTCACTTCCAGGTATGCATTGAGAACCATGTGACAGCACTAGGTCAGTCAATCTGGTGACTTAAAGACTTCAAAAAAGGTGAATATTTGCTGCTTGGAAGGGTACCTTGAATCTGATGGTTTGCCCTGCATGGCTAAAACAAAGGTTCACTTTAAGCTGCCAAAGAACTTTTTAAAAATATTTTTAAAGCAACTTTATCCATCCACCAAAAAATGCAATAAGTTTATTTAACATTACATGCAGTTCTATATAATCCTACAGGTCAAATGCACAAGGCGACAGGCATGAACCCGCACAAACGTCTTTGAAATTGTGCGAGTTCAGATGAAGTCACACAATTTCAAAGCCATGTTCAATGTGAACGAGGGCTTAGACTGTGGAAATTATTGGTCAAAGAAAATCTACCCCAGCACTGCCAAAGCCAATAAAGCAAATTACATCTTGACAGTGGCTGAAAATGTTGTTCGAGAGGAATACGCTGTCAGAAATTCTCCCCAATAAGTGAAGCGCCCACTGTTGGAGAATAAAAAGAGATTTAAGTAGGAAGGCATGTTTGCAAGTTGATTTATTCATAACCAGAGCAGTTGGTACAGTTTTTGTACTGACCTTCCTGGAACCCCCCCCCCCCCCCCCCCAAAAAAGGCATATGTGGTATTTAACACAGCACACTTAAACCTGCACACGTAGTTTCATCAGTACTTTCAACATTCTGTCTTTCAACGAACATAAATCCAGTCTGCAATCCCGGCAGGGAGATGGGACATAAGCTGCAGCTTTATCCAGTAATAGGCGTCTACAGGGTTGTACCGTGTATTGGGGTATTTAGAGCATAATGCATGTGTGATTGAATCGAGAACAGCAGTCATATCTTTCTGACCAGAACTAACAAAAGCTTTCATTCTGGCAACCTGCTGAGAAAAATGAACGCTCCCATAATCGGCACGTACAATTTCTGAAGCTTGCTCCCACATCTCTTTTCCACGTCTTTCTACTCCTTCTTTGGTGAATATTCCAGTAGCAGCTATAAAGTTTCCAGGTTCAATAGCAATGACCTTCACCCCCCACTTGTACATCTCTTGTCGTAGACAGTCAGAAAAGCCCTCTACTCCATATTTGGAAATGCAGTAGCTTGACCGGGATGGGCTGCCCATTCTTCCAAGCATACTAGCCATGCATACCACCCGACCTTAAAAGAAAACAAAAAACAAGAACAAGTACGTTTGTAGATGTAGTTTTCAGCAAAAATAATACATAATGGTAAAAGTAAAAGTATTCATAGTATCAGGAGATTGTCACCAGATCCAGTCAGTTTTGGGAGGATGATGCTATTAGACTTCACTAGACTCCAACTAACGTATCTCAGGGGATGGTAATCGGGCATGTTGGGGTATTAAACAATTTATATTATTCCCCCTTACTTATCTGGTGCAAAAGGTATGACTGCACTTTAACCTTCTCACCTACAGTGAAAAAATATACATGCATGGCCAATCTGAACATACGGTTACTCAAAAATCCTCCAAAAAGATCGTCTGGTGGTTGAATAATTCCTAAACATCCAACTATCTTTTGATACGCAAGACCAAGTTGAATAAGCAGGAACCGACATCAGACAGTGGGGTTGATTTACTAAAGGCAAATATACAGTGCAATGCAAGTGCACTTGCTACAGAGCTTAGTAAATTAGTTAACGCTTCACTTCGCAAATAATACTCAATCCCATGCAAGGAAAAAAAAAAAACATTTTTGCTTGCACGTGATTGGATGATATTAATTAGCAGAGCTTCCCCTCATATCTAGAGCAACTGCACTTGCAAAGTGAAAATGCTGGTGCAAATGTGTATGGTAGCCGATTAGCTTCTAACTTCAACTTGTTCAATTAAGCTTTGACAAAAAAATGCAAGCTGATTGGTTTCTATTAAGAGTTGCACCAGATTTTGCACGCTCCAGTTTTAGTAAATCAACCCCAATGTCTTTTGGTCAAGTTTGGGTCATAAAGAACTATTGGTCAAACACACATTCTTGATTATAGCTTTGCAGCAGGTACAAACCACTGGCAGTTTCATGCCAGCTCACCATAAGACAAACAGTACGGAGTGAATGAGGTTTTCTAATCTGTTTCAGTGCTTTCTTCCTGCACAGTTGTTTGCCAGGATTGGCCAAAGCCTCTCCTAGAAACAAGATCATCTCATGATCTGACCAATCACAGCCAAGTTGTAAATTGCATGTAGCTCAAAGAAATTGATAGGCAGAGATACAAATCCATATAAAGGAAATGTTTTACCTAATAGGATTTGTATCTCCATCTGGATTGTTACCTTTGTCTATGGGATTGTTATTGATTGATTGCACCAACATGTATTATAATTCAGTTTACAAGGCACGACTGTTGGTCCTTTGGAAAGGTTAGGGGACAAGAGGAATATGTATGAGGGCTAGTCTAACACAGAGGATAAAATTAGCCATGCTGACTATGTTTTATCAAAATTCTAGCTAAATTCTTATATAAAGCAATAGCTTGATGGGGAAGGGGATTAGAGCTCTTCCAGCTTAATGTTTTTTTTTTTTTCCAAAAAACAAGATGGAGCAATTCCTTTTGTGCTGACCCATGGCTTCATTTTACCAACCAGCACAGTGATGGATAACAAACATTGGACATAGAAAGATTTTCAGAAATAAACTCAGGAGTTTCAGACCAGAAAGATACATTTGGGGGCTCTTCCATTCCATTATGTATAAAATCACCAGCCTTAACTTTGCATTTATGGCATAAGAGAGTCAGTTCTTTCCACGTTAGCCAGCTTATGTAGGGTATTTATATAACAATAGAGCTTAGAGCAATAGTATATATTTTAATTTAAAGCGTAACTCTACTTTTGTTGAGAAAAAAAACATTCCCCCCTGGGTGATCTATGTACATTGCAAGGATTTTAACTAACTTTATTGTAGATTCTTACCTTTTGTTATTCTGAAGAAACCCTTGAGTGTTTCTCTGTGCCCACGTGGGAAAGTGAGTCTAATGCCCATTTCACATGGGCTTTCCGATCAGGTTCACCTGTCAGTTTTTCAAGCGGACCTGATCGGACACTCCTTTCACCTCTATGGAGCGGCGGATGTCAGCGTTGACATGTCCACCAACATCTGGTCCGATCCTGTCTGTGAAATCCAGGCGGATGGTGACCCTATTTTTCATCCATCTGGAGGATCAAATCAGATGAAAACGGACAGACGGTCCATTTTCATCTGATCTCCCCATAGAGGAGAGTGAGGCTGACAGGTCTGTCTCAGCACAGTGAGCCAACTACACAAGCAGGAAATTATGTTTCGGCGGGGCGTTGTGTACACATTCTGTGTACAGAACACATCCAGGTAGCCATATTGCATTGCATTTTCTGAAAATTACGGTGGCTGCAGATTGTAAAGAAAATTACTATTTTTTTTTTTTTATAACATTCAATTTCAATATGATTTGTTTTGCAATTGTACACACTATATACTTTTTCTTTTTATATTTGCTATTTTTTTCCCCCACAAAAGTGGAGTTACCCTGAATCAAGCACTAAAGGAGAGGGCTTGATTCAGATATTAAAGTGTATTCTCCCAGAAGTTGTCATCAGCCCTGGTCAGTAATTCTTACCAAGGATATTCCATTTGTAGAACATTGCACAGACTGAATTATGTTTATCTGTGTACTTAAAGCGGAGTTCCACCCATTTAAAAGTCAGAAGCTACGAAAAGTGTAGCTGCTGACCTTTAATAATCAGACACTCACCTGTCCCATGGTCCAAAGACGCGGGTGCAGGAAGCCTCTCTCCTCTCCCTCTCCTCTCTGAGGCGCCGGCATTCTATCTGTGGGCGCCCGGCTGTGGCTTTACAGCCGGCCGCGCACTGCGCATTTATGAACCGTGCGCTGTGAATGGCCGGGCAATCTTCTGGGATCTGTGACATGTCCCAGAAGAATGCAGGGAGGGAGGGGGGAGAGGTGAACTTCCTTCTGGCGCCGCTGAGCCAGGGGAGGAAGTGGAAGCCGGGTGCCTGTAAAAACAGGGTACTCGCTCCTCCCCCCAAAAAATGGCATGCCAAATGTGGCATGTCAGGGGGTCACCAACAGTTAAAGTGGAAGTTCCATTTTTGGGTGAAACTCTGCTTTAACCATTTGCCTGGCGTACAGCTTTAACTGTAAGGCTAAGGTCAAAGTAAATAATTTGTTTAGAAAACAGGACTTTTAAATATTCTCTGGAAAACTCTTCATTGAAACAAAGACATAAACGTTCCATTAACATATATATGCACAAAGAACCAAGTGTGCTGTACGGTTCTATATTTTGCTCAGTAGTTTTGTAAGTGGCCTCCTGTGGTACTTTAGTTCCATTGACTTTAGAGATACGCCTCGGCAAAAAAATGCAACAACACACGGTGCAGACGTATTTTGCCTGGAGTCCCCACGTCAAACAATTATTTAGGGATAAATTAATCCTTTAAATCCTGTGACATAAGCATTGAAAAAAATATTTTATTTTGGCAAAATTCTATTTTTGTCGATAGTTAGATTTTGATGAAAGCACATACCCTTTACAATGAAATGTCTTACTCCCACTAGCCTTTTATTTCTAACTGGGTTGATTAAATACAACCCTTTCATTCAACTCACAATAGAAACACTTGATCATGTTGTTGGCTGTACTGCACAGAGGTTTTCTCAGAGGCAGTTTTATTTTATACTATGCCACACTATGGTGCCTAAACACATCTTCTAAAATTAAAGCAAGTCATATTATTACTACTATGTTGGCGTCAAATATTTCCCAAGAAAGCCATGTTATATCAATGAGAAAAGCTGAAAAAAGGAGAATAACTGCCATATTCAATTAAATCTTGGAAAACGGAAGGCTCCAATTTGCAAGAGTCCTCTGTGAAATATCAGCATTACTTACCACACGTCTCCTCTGAGAAGGTTGATTCTTTAAAGTGGTTGTAAATGCTCAAGGTTTTTTACCTTCATGCATTCTACTAAACCTTCTGTGTGCAGCAGCGACCCCAGGCCATCTATATCCAGCCAGAAAAGGAGATGAGGGCACTTTGGTTGAGGTGGATAGCTGGTCTAGGGGGGTGATGGTGAATGGCACATCAGGCAGCACTTTGATTGAGAAGAAGCATCTCTGAAGACATATAAAGGAAGAAGGCACCTCTAAGTGCAGTATTAAAAATGTAACTAAGTGCACAAGGGGTTAAAAGCACTTACAAGATAGTTGAGTATTAAAAGCATGTCAACATGGAATCCTCATCTGTTATCTGGGTCCGTCCTCAGTCCGCGGATGGAGAGCAGGGTGGAACCGTCCAGCAGCTGTCAGGTTTCTTCCATACGTGCGGGAGCGAGGAGGCAGTGAGGCGGCCTGTTTTCCGAGTTCACACTGGGACACATGAGGCTGATGGCGTCAGTGAGGAGAGGTGGGGGTAATGCGTTTTGAAGCATGCGCAGCTCCTTCGTCAGACCTCAGTGGTCTGACAAAGGATCCGCGCATGCTCTGAAATGTGGAATGGAAGAAATACTGCACTTAGAGGCGCCTTCTTCCTTTACATCTCTATCCAGCGATGTACATTAGAGCCTTGGTTCTCCCTGGTATTTTCCTCCTCATTGGCTAAGACAGCAGTGGTAGCCATTGGCTCCAGTTACTGTCAATCACAGCCAGTAAGCCAATAAGGAGACAGCATGGGCAGGGCCTAGTCATGCTCTGTGTGTGAATGGACACACAGAGCAGCGGCTATGGGGGCACTAGGCAGGAGGGAAGGGCCAATGGAGGACCCCTGAAAAAAAAGGATTGCGGCTGCTTTGTGCAAAACCACAGCACAGAGCAGGCGAGTATGACATGTTCATTATTTAAAAATAAAAATAAAAAAAACTTTAATGTCACTTTAAGCCATACCTGACAACTTGTGAATATGGCCATTGGTGTGAAGTCTTTAAATACAAGCCAATTTGAATGCAAAATTAGTTTGAAGCAACTCAAAGCAGCTCATATGCAATTTAGAAGCTGGTCAAAGAAGCTCAAGGATTACAAGTAACACAAACCTACCCCTGAGTCTGATCACGTCACATAAACTGGTCAACAAGGTTTACTTGTTAGCGAGTCACTTGCTAGCCACAGCAAGCACACACTAGGAAGATCCACTGTATGACTACATAACAGCAGTTCACAAAGTGTTAGTAGTCTGTTAAGACCACAGTTTGGAAAATGGTTTCTAAATAAGTCTGTGCCTTCCTGTCTTGAGACATATTGGAGTTTACATTGCCTATAAATGCTACTTGCCTGACTGTGATTGGTTTCACTACTTGTTCCAAGTTTCTAAAGCATTGACCGGACTTTGATGGACTTGGTCCGGCGGACAATCCGACGGACTTTGCAGCTGAGGTCTGCTGGACTTGGCCACACACGATCACTTCAAAAATCCGATGGATTCAAACGTGATTACGTAGAATAAGGAAGTTCATAACCAGTAGCCAATAGCTGCCCTAGCATCGGTTTTAATCCGTCGGACTAGCACACAGACGACCGGATTTTTCGACCGGACTCGAGTTCATCGGAAAGATTTGAAGCAAGTTTTATTTCTAGGTCCGCCGGACTTTTGGGAAGAAAAAGTCTGCTGGAGCCCACACATGATCGAATTGTCCGACGGATTCCAATCCGCCGGACCAAGTCCATTGAAAAGTCCGGTCGTGTGTATGTGGCATTAGTGTAACAAAAAGTGTTGTGATTTCTTATCTCTACACTTATTCAAGGTAAGTAAATCAGAAAATGCCTATTACAAATCTTCAGCACAACAGCCAGGGAACTTACTTTCTCAATGGCCAGGTCTGCAATGGCAGGCCTCATACATCTTTCATTGCACCTGTATTTTAAGTAATCATGTGGCTATTTTGGGCACAGGCATCTGCTGCTTTTACGATAGTACAGTAAGCTCCTGATGTACAGCCATTTCATGATGCATTCACTTTAACTTTTTCTGTAAAGTGACTGTGAGCTGTACTAGAGGAGAAAGCATCTATTTTTCTTCCTAGTTGCTGTGTAGTCTACTTCACTTAGCTTACCCCCTATTAGAGTGTGATAGAACTAATAGGGAAGTGGGAGGAGCAGGAAGGACACTGTCACTTTTAACTCTATTACAGTTTCTACTTTTGTTTAAGGTAAGATGGTTGTGCTCATTCACCATGACGTAGGTTGAGGCAGGTATCAGACAGAACAAAATTAGACGCATCAGATCATGGGACAGGTAGTCTTACAATACCCCTGTTGGCTGGGTTTAGGGCTTTCCTCTTAACAGGCAGAGCACATGGAAGCATGCCCTGCACATGTTATCATGAACATTTTTAAAGAGTAATATTGAAACTGCTATTGCTGACCTCCTGAAAATGCTAGTTCCAATCCATTGACTAGAATAAGCATGCATAGCAGAAACATCAGACTAACGTGAAAAATCCTTCTGTATATACTTGTTCCAGGACAGCGATTCAGTTTAGAATATAACTGGGTCAGGATAACAGCCTGGCAACAATCCTTTTCAAAATAAGATCGCAGCTTCAATGTTTTCTCAGGAAAGGTTTCCTTTAAGTAATGGCATAGCAGCAGTCTTAACACATGGAACCATCACTCCACTATGTCTTTTTTTCAAACATGACAGACTCTTACGCCGTGCACCAGCACTCTTTTGTAACAAGGACGTTTTTTCCTGAGTGTGCAGTAGGGATATACGTACAAAATCCAACAATATAAACATATAAAACATTTAAATACACAGCCTTAAAAGAACTCCCACAAAAAAAAAAAAAATCACTGAGCCTTATTGTCCATATAACGAACTATACTGCAATTACTTAAATTAGGGGGCATAAAGTTTAAGGCTAGGCATAAGTAGCTTGACCGCGACCCCATTCTGGGGACTCGATGCAATTAGGCCATTTAGGAATACCATAAGGGGCAATAATGAGCACTTTTGACTACAGAAAGTACTTGTTCTGAAAAGCTAGCACCTCAACGTGTGGATGCTCTCAGCCAAGTCACAAGGTTGACTGTAGTGAGTCTTGGTGCTCCTGAAGACCAGTAGATGTCTCTGCCTATAGTTTTAGGCAGGAGTGGACTCATATGGGCAGTCTAATTTAAAAAAAATTAAGCTTTATGATAAAGTGTATAATTGAAAAAAATAAAGGTCTAATGAGTTTTTATACTTGACTTGTCTTTGTTTCTAGGGTTAACCTGGTATCTCATCTTGTATGTGGTAGGGGTCATGCTACATGGATATTTGTAGGACATGAGGATGCATCTGTGTACTGGCAGTTAAAAATTATTCTTCATAATACATATTATTGCATAATATCCAACTGCCATTGAATTGCAGAGTAATTTATTGCAAAATAATGCTACCCAGCCTGCTACTACTGTAAATTAAAGATTATAGTCCTAACAACTTACCTTTACTGTGACGTATCAGAGGCAAAAAAGCTTTTGTCACTCTAATAGTTCCCCATAAATTCACATCTGCAGTTTCTTTATATGTGTCAATACTTGTAAATTCCACTTCTCCAAATGTAGCAATGCCAGAGTTATTAACCAAGCCCCACAAACCTGAAATGCAAAATAACCACACATAAAAAGAAAAAAAATCGGGCACATGCAATAGACACCTTTAATATTCTAGCCACATTCTTCGCTATCAAAGAAATGTTTCCACACAGATTTACTTCTACTCACTGCACTTAATTTGGCCTAGGTTCAGCTTACTTTACATACATTTCTACCTTAGTAGACCAGGCCCTTTGACTGGATGTTTCTAAATAGTTAGTTTGCTACGACCATCTTGGAAGAACATTTATTTTACACATACTCTATATGTATTGTAGTGCAGTATTTGGAAGGATGCCTACAATTTGGCCCCAATATCTATTTTAGCAGGGCCATATAGTAAGAAAATTTGCACCCATTAACATTGCATAATAGTAAGTGATTGTGTTAATTATGTAACAAACTCACAGGTATACAAGAGGGGCAATGCATGGCACAAAGTTAGCTGTAAGTTGTCATTTTAGAAATACTTTCATAATGTTTATTGCTCTCGGGTTTCCATTAACTTGTTTGCATTATCAATAGTTATTTTCTAAAATTCTAGTTGACTTATTTCTCTCCTTTGTGTCTTGAGTTACTGATTTTACAGTGCATTCTTTCCACTTTGGCAGCGTCACCTTACTGGCTTACCGATTTAGATCCTTACAGTCACATAAGAACTCAGTCTTAAGCACAAGCAGTGACCCTGTGAGCATCTAAAAACAAATCAGAAATGCCAGATTCTTATACAGCAACTGGAACACTAATGATTGCTATTCGCAACATGGTTCTCTTTTTAGATACGTTTTGTGTACGAGGGGAAAAAAAAGCATTGAGTTTTTTCACTCTTACCTTACAAAATTTAGATGTCACTTTTACAATTGCATTATTTCATGACCAGAGCTCATTGATGTGTAGATGCCCAGGCCAAAATTTAGGGGTGTCAGTATCCTAAAGTTAAATTGATTATAATCCTGTAGGCAATAGCTACCTACATAGACTTTTATCTGGCACACTTATAAAAGCACTGTGCTTTGTTATTCTTTGTATAGGCCAATAAATGGACAGGAAAATGGAACTTGCAAATATGCTGTATACTATACAAGTACAAATGTGTGCCAATACAGAGAAGCTTGAGAATGGGTTTATTTTTATGAAAAACATCCACACTGCATGTGCTCACTAGCAGTTCACATAGTGATCACACGATTGGAAACCAGAGATTAGCCTCCAGTTGTTTGTGAGGACTAGAGCTACTAATATTTGGTAGTGCTCCCACTAGATGTAACCTGTTAAAAAAAAGTGGATCAGAATTTGTGCTTAAAAAATCATGTCCCAGGAGAAATACATGGGGTGCCTTTGCTAGCTTCCCAGTTGCCTGGCTGATCCTCTGGCTTTAATTCTTTCTGCATCACAGGTAGAACATAACTACCTGATTAAGGATGAAAGGGACCTACAACACGATGTGGTCAACAGAAAAAAAGAAAAAAAAATATGGGGAAAGCCTCCAAGAAAACCTATGACCTGGTCTTCAAGAAAAAAAACAGCCAGTATACATGGAAGGACCTAAGCCCACAAAGTCAGCCTAAATTAAAGGATAGGGTGCAAGTGGGACACTTCTGAAAGGCTTCGCAGTGATGAAAGCTATAGCACAACCCTAAAATGGTGAGCGGGTACACCAGAAAAAATGCGGGTTAAAAAAAAAAAAAAAGAAAAAAAATCCACTTTAACACTAAGCCCTTGTACACGCGGTTGGACATTCCGACGGAAAATGTCCGATCGGACCGTGTTGTCAGATAATCCGACTGTGTGTAGGCTCCATTGGACTGTTTCCGTCTGAATATCTGACGGACAAAGTTTTAGAGCTGGGCTATAAAACTTTCCGACATCATGATCCGATCGGACTTTGTCCGATTGTGTGTAGAGAATTATGATCGGACAAAGTGCCACACATGCTCAGATCAAATTCCTAGACCAAAGCTATTGGCTACTAGCCTGAACGTAGTCCCGTCGGAACGAAATAATGTCATCACATTATGTACGATCGGATTTTCCGCCAACTTTGTCCGACCGTGTGTATGCAACACAAGTTTCGGACAAAATCCGTTGGACAAAATCTGACGGATTTTGTTGTCGGAATGTCCAACCGTGTGTACAAGGGCTTAGAGGTGTCTCTGTGGTGTGACAGATGAACTGCAGGATCTGCCTAATCTTAAACAGTGAACATGTTTATAAAAAATTTCTAGACCTGCCCGGTCCAGAGAAGTGCCATAAGCACTGAGTGAGGAATAGACTAGGCATTGCTGCTAATGACATTCACATGATTAAGGGCAGAACATGTGATGGCATCTGGAGAAACTTCTTCAAGAAGCTGCTGATCAGCCAGAGCAGGAGGATCCCTAGGTAAATCCAGTCCTGCAAAGGCCTTCAGACGTACCCTATCCCCAACAGAGTGTCCCTTCAGCAGGATTACCAGCATGTTCTTTCTGCTGACAATCCTACGAGACATAGAGCTTCCTGGTAGAGGAGAACTAGATCCCAATGCATTTAAGGAAGACAGTGCAACAAAGCGCAGTACTGTTAGCTTTGTCCAATGTAAGGACAGACTATTTGTCCTGTTGAATA
Source organism: Lithobates pipiens (assembly GCF_037356315.1). NCBI lineage: Eukaryota > Metazoa > Chordata > Amphibia > Anura > Ranidae > Lithobates > Lithobates pipiens. The sequence continues at coordinate 348,529,337 of NW_027507758.1, read as the reverse complement.
CTGAATTCCACACCCTCCTGGAGAAGGCACCACCAACACCCAAGAAACTGACTCTTGGCATTGTCTCCAACAAAGAGAGAACTATCTTGCATGTGACCCTTCAGAATGGTACCAACTGCACTGATCCAAAAGGGTTATCCAAACATTTCTCAATGGGAGACCAGGAAAGGCCACTCGGGTAAACACAAGGGCCACCGCCTCAAGAAGTAGCAGGAATTTGAGGAATGTATGTAGATAAGAGACAACCATAACTGGTTTTAGTCGACCTTGTAGGTTAGGAAGTCCATCAGGAGAGGAGAGATGCTGATGAGTAAAATGTACCATGAGGGGCTTAACAGGACCAAGGGACAGAGGATGCTTCAAGGAAGAGAGTACGTGTCCAGCTGGGGTACAAATACAAAACCCAAATTCCTATGTGGGTAGGGACAAAGGGTCCTGGAATGCTGAGAACCCAGGGAGATTGGGGAGGTTGCATTAATTTGTGCAATGCCAGACTCTTCAGGGTGCTTTCATTCTGCATAGAGGAATGTTTCAAACAGTAAGTGAAGTGGAAAGGTGTTTGCAGCTGTTGAAGTTCTAGAAGGCCCAATGCCTGGAACAGCAGGTTGATCATCTAGTTCTGAAACAACCCCTTGTAAATCGGAGGTGACGTGAAAAGACTGCGGTGCCTCATAGACAGTCTCTTCAAAGATAGACTGCTGGGTTTCTGCGTCAAAGTTAGAGAATAACAGGGGCAGACTTTGCAGTCAAAGGTGCTGGGAGCACATTACAGGCAGGGTACCCCAATAACTGAGCACATACAGCCAAAAAGTACCTTGGCCGGACAGGAAATTACCTCAAAAATACTGCAGGCTGGGAGAAAGCCACAATGCTCACAGGAAGGAGGCTTGAACCACAAGCAAAACAGTTGCCATGACAATGCGTTTTGCGGTCTTGCCTCTTTTTGTCATGGCAACAAGGTCACACCTGGGGCTCCATCTGGGCTCTTGAACAGGGACAAACTCCATTGCTAATTAAAACCATATACTAAGGTATGGAACATGCCACAATAAAGAACCCAATGCCTGAAGGTCACATTCCAGGTTAGCCCCAAAATCTCTGGTCCGGTGGGGTCTAGGTACAGTCTCCAAAGCTAGGCTGAGCAAATACCAATCCAGATAACTTATATGTAGAGACCAGCTCAAGCAGCAGTGTAGCGAGGAATTGTGTTTGAAACCAGAGGAAAAATATACAAAGAGAAAAAAAATGGGTATAGCAGAGGTTATAAGGAGGCTGGCTTCCAATTTTTTCTGTTTGCCACTATCCAAACATTATTCAGGCCGCAGTATAATCAACTGTATCTGAATCTGGGTCCTTTAATGGACAATATAGAAAACACCTTTATAGGCTCCTGTAAACATACTGATAATTAGAATAAAGTCGGGCACATGGCAGATTTTTGGATCTATTGTCCACCTTTCTCAGAGTCCTCAAGGTGCTCCTTCACAAATTCCACAGCATGGGCAACTTCTTCATCACTGCAGACATTCATCTGAAGGACTTTCATGCGCTCGCTTTGCAATTTTTCCAGCTCTTGAGCTCCTTCTCCATTCTTATCCTGGAAGTATTGCAGAAAAGGGTCTACTGACTACAGTAATATATATTGGTAACAATTAAATAAAATTGGAACACACAGCAAGATATTTGCATAAACAGGACACAATGGGATCAGAAACATAGAGATGAATTATACAGATGGAAAGCATGGCAGTTAGCAATGTGTCTAATACATCTTATCCAACTTTTCGAATATGAAGTTGCAAGAAGCCCACCACAACCCATATCAAATTTTAGCTTTCACTGCTTTAAAGAGCCATCATGATGATTTTTTTTACATTGTTCTGCCCCATGGGACAAAGTACATGTAGTACCTTGTCCCCTGTAGCTAAGTGATTCCAAAGTCTACTTATGAGTCCAACTTGCTCCTTCACTCCCCACGCATCAATTCCAACAATAGTTTGAAGACAAATCCATCGTAACGGCAACTTGTCTAAGCTCAGAGCACATTCCTGAGACAAGCTACGGCAAGAGCAATGCAAAGAGATAGGAGGCTGACACATCCCACTCTCCCTCTGAATTCCTCTTGTCTCAGTGCTCGGAGTCAAGACAAGCTGCATGGATCCAATAGATAGTTCCAGTGGATACCGGTTAACATCAAAGCTGTTGTTAGATTTGTCATTCAGGGAGGGGGGCAGGTCGGACTTCATAACTAGACTTAGGAAGAACCTGGCTACATGGGACAAAGTACTACATGTATTTTGTCCCATGAGGAGCAGAACAATGTAAAAATAAAATTATATTTCTTTAATCCAGTCAGAACAAATGGGCTGCTATAGGTTACTGTTCTTTACACCATATTCTTGTCTTTGGCTTCTTGTTATAAATGTTAAAAAAAATAAAAAAGGTAACTTTTGGTGCAATACTCACCTCCTTCTTCAGCGCTGTCTTGCACGATTCTGCTCAATCCTTCACCTGGTGCTGCTCTTCCTGGTTGAATGACATGGGCACACCCCCTGGTGCATGCATGATCAGTGTAACCACCCTTCTCATTATTAGCTGTAGCCTCCTGTCTTCTGCTCACATCCTGCTGCATTGCTCTGTAAGCTGCACCCAGTTTCCACTAGCAGGAACCATTGGGAGACAAAAAGGAAGGAATTGTGCATTAGGCTGAATGAATACTCCTTATTGTCCAAGAACTGCTACTAGGGGCAGCTGGATTTTTCATTACAGCATGGAAATGGAAGGCAATGGGAAGAACACAATTTGAGTAAAGAGAAGAATCCTGCCGGGACAATGACACTTAGGGAGCATTTAAAAGACAACAGTATGGCCACCCGATGTGCATTAATCTTGGGATGAATGAAAAGGATAAACAGTTCTGTGGTTTTCAAATGTGCTTCAGGATTCTGCCACAACTGTGTATTTCGTAAAAAAAAGTCAGGAGAAGGGGTTAATATATGATGCTACTCCTAACATTGAGCGTTCTTTGCAGCTTTACACAGAGAACAATGCATAGAATGTTCCACATTGTGACCTGCATTTTATGAAAGACCCGTAAAATTCAGGCGCAGTGTGCGAAAAGCAGTATCTGGTCTCCATTACAGATGGACAATTATCTGAACATTACATTTCACGAATCGGAAAGCCAACTGTTTACAGGTGTGCACCTTTAGGGTAACATTTAATATGCAATTATCATTGCACCCCAACATTTAGAGGCGAAATGAATTGCACTTTAGAACTTACAAGCTCATGTACTACACATATAATATATATACAGTTGTGCTCATAAGTTTACATACCCTGGCAGAACTTACAATTTCTTGGCCATTTTACAGAGAATATGAATGATGACACAAAAACTTTTCTTTCACTCATGGTTAGTGTTTGGGTGAAGCCATTTATTATCAATCAACTGTGTTTACTCTTTTTAAATCATAATGAAAATAGAAACTACCCAAATGACCCTGATCAAAAAAGTTTACAAACCCCAGTTCTTAATACCGTGTATTGCCCCCTTTAACCACTTCAGCTCCGGAAGGATTTACCCCCTTCCTGACCAGAGCATTTTTTTGCAATTTGGCACTGCGGCGCTTTAGCTGAAAATTGCGTGGACGTGCGATGTTGTACCCAAACAAAATCAACGCCCTTTTTTCCCCCCACAAATAGAGCTTTCTTTTGGTGGTATTTGATCCCTCTGTGGTTTTTATTTTTTGTGCTATAAACAAAAAAAAAAAAGGCTGACAATTTAACTTTTTGCTACAATAAATATCCCCCCAAAAAAAAAATATATATATATATATATATATAAAAAAAAAATTTCTTACAGTTTAGGCTGATATGTATTCTTCTACATATGTTTGGTAAAAAAAAAATAAAAAAAACCTAAAAAAAAAAAAAAAACACGCAATAAGTGTATATTGATTGGTTAGCACGCAAAAGTTATAGCGTCTTCTACAATATAGGGCATAGATTTATGGCATTTTTATTATAATTTTTATTTTTTTTTTACTACGACGGCGATCTGCATTTTTTATCGGGACTGCGACATTATGGCAGACAGATCAGACACTTTTGGGACCATTGACATTTATACAGCGATTAGAGCTACAAATAGCCACCGATTACTGTATCAATGTCACTGGCAGCGAAGGCGTTAAACACTAGGCGACAATCAAGGGGTTAAGTGTGTTCCCTGGATGTGTTCTAACTGTAGGGGGATGGGCTCACTACAACATGACAGAGATCACTGCTCCTGATGAGAGGGAGCAATGTTGCTAGGCAGAACAGGTTCTGCCTCTCCTCCCCACAATTGTGGGCCGCCGGCGAACATAGAGTTCGCGAGACCCGCAGGCATGCTCCCGCAGCGCGTGCCTGCTAGGCAGAAAAATGTAAAAAAGGACGTACAGGTACGCCCCTTTTGTCTGCCCAGGCTATTCTGCCGACGTAAATCGGCGTGCGGCAGTTGGCAAGTGGTTAACATCAATGACAGCTTGAAGTCTTTTGTGGTATTTGTGGATGAGGCTCTTTATCTTCTCAGATGATAAAGCTCCCCATTGGCAAAAAGCCTCCCAGTTCCTGTAAATTCTTGGGCTGTCTTGCATGAAATGCAAATGTTCCTCCAGTATTTTTTGATAACATACTGCATTCATCTTGCCATCAATTCAAAAACATCAGCGATTCACCACTGTGTTTCACAGTAGGAATGGTGTACCTTTCATCATAGGCCTTGTTGACTCCTCTCCAAATGAAGCGTTTAGGGTTGTGGCCAAAAAGCAAAATTTTGGTCTCATCACTCCAAATGACTTTGTGCCAGAAGGTTTGATCCTTCTCCCTGTGCTGTTTGGTGTATTGTAAGTGGTATACTTTTGCATAGCAATGACTTTCTTCTGGTGACTCGACCATGCAGCCCATCTTTCTTCAAGTGCTTTTTTATGGTGCATCACACCACGTTTTCAGAGTCCTGTATTTTACCTGAAGTTATTTGTGGGTTTTTCTTTGCATCCCCAACAATTTTCCTGGCAGTTGTGGCTGAAATTCTAGTTGGTTTACCTGACCGTGGTTTGGTAGACCTAATTTTCCACTTCTTGATTAGAGTTTGAACACTGCTGATTGGCATTCTCAATTCCTTGGATAACCTTTTATATCCCTTTCCTGTTTTATACAGTTCAACTACCTTTTCCCGCAGATCCTTTGACAATTCTTTTGCTTTCCCCATGACTCAGAATCCAGAAACGCCACTGGAGCACTGGATGAAAAATGCAAGGGTCTATCAGGAGTCAAGAAACACACTGACATTTTATACATACACACTAATTACAAGCAAACAGATCACAGGTGAGGATGGTTACCTTGAATAGCCATTCAAACCCCTTTGTGTCAACTTGTGTGCATGTTATCAGGCCAAAATCACCAGGGTATGTAAACTTTTGATCAGGGTCATTTGGGTAGTTTCTGTTGCCATTATGATTTAAAAAGAGTAAACACAGTTGATTGATAATAAATGGCTATAGCCAAACACTAACCATGAGTGAATGAAAAAGTTTTTGTGTTATAATTCATATTCTCTAAAAAAGACAAAAAAAAAATCAAATTCTGCCTGGGTATGTAAACTTATAAGCACAATTGTGTGTATATATAGCTCTTAAAAACTACGGGATAATGGTGTTGTGGTAACTTCCCCAAAAAAGTAAATAAATAATAATATTATTCTTAATATCACTAGAAAAAAAAAAGCCTTTGAAAATTTGTTTGCAATAACTCCATCAATATCACCAGCAAAGCAGCTTCATTATCATCCCATTAAAAAAGAAGAGAATGTGCGCTGCATTTCGAGATTTCATAATTTGCCACATCACGAATGTTAATTCTCCATTATGAACGATAGATTACCAAGACCAACAGCTTCTGGCTCATCCTTGCTTCCGAGCATGTGTGTTTGTACTTTAGACTTTTGTCCGAAGGACTTGTGTACACACACTTGGAAACTCCAACAACAGACATTTTTTAAAACCTGCTATCCAAACATTTGTCTCCGGAAAATCTGACAACAATCGGCTGATGGAGCATACACACAATCGGATTTTCCGCCAACAGCCTGTCATCACACATTTCCCTTCGGAAAATCCAATCGTGTGTACGAGGCTTACATGACATTTTTACAACCTCTCCTGAATGATTTAACTTGACAAATAGTAACCCACGTTTAAAATGTCAGTTTTGCTGCGTTTACATGCCGCGTTTAGCAGCGATTTGCAGTGTTTGTATTTAGAAGAGTTTGAAAAAATATATATATATATATTTTTTTTTTTCAAAATAGCCACAAAACCAAAAACGCCTGTAAACGCAGCTAAACTCGCCAAACACAGCTTCTGAATGCATTTTTTGGGGTTAAAAAAAAAAGCCTCTAAACTCAACTAGAAACACTATAAAGACCCTGTGTACATCTACTGTACATCTACTGATAAGATAACATAGGAGGGTTCAGGAGCAGTTGAAAAAAATGCTCAACTGCTCCTAAACAACCAGCAGCAGTGTATATGAGGACTTAGATCTACAACTTTTTCTATGTACACAAAAGGCCTATTTCTCTCAAATAATGTTCACAAATCTGTGTTAGTGAGAACTTCTCCTTTGCCGAGATAATACATTCCCCTCACAGGTGTGGCATATCAAGATGCATGATTATTGCACAGGTGTGCCTTAGACCCCTTTCACAATGAGTCGCCCCGGGCGTCAGCAGTAAAGCGGCGCTATTTTTACTGGAGTTTCAGCCGCGCTATTCGGCCACTAGTGGGGCGGTTTTAACCCCCCGCCAGAAAGGGGTTAAATCTGCTTGAAAAACGCTGCTACATCGGTGCTTTGCCGGCGGTATCACAGCGCTGCCCCATTTGTTTTCAATGGGCAGGAGCGGTGGAGGAGCGGTGTATTTACCGCTCCTCCATGGCTGCAAAGAAGCTACTGGAAGAACTTTTTGTGACGCCCTGCCAGCGCAGCGCCCCAGTGTGAAAGCACACGGAGGGGAACCAAAAAACAGTCAGTATCTGGTGTGACCACCATTTGCCTCAGACAGTGCAGCACATCTCCTTCGCATAGTGTTGATCAGGTTGTTGATTGTGGCCTGTGGAATGTTTGCTCATTCCTCTTCAATGGCTGTGTGAAGTTGCTGGATATTGGCAGGAACTGGAATACACTGTCATATACGCTGATCCAGAGCATTCCAAACATGCTCAATGGGTGACATATGTGGTGAGTATGCTAGCCATGCAAGAATTGTGATGTTATCAGTTTCCAGGAATTATGTACAGATCCTTGGGGCCGTGCATTATCATGCTGCAACATGAGGTGATAGTCGTGGATGAATGGCACAACAATGGGCCTCAGGATCTCGTCACGGTATCTCTGTGCATTCAAAATGCCATCAATAAAATGCACCTGTGGTCATTGTCCTTAGCATATGCCTGCCCATACCATAACCCCACCACCTACATGGGCCACTCGATCCATGATGTTGGCATCAGCAAACTGCTCACCCAAACTACGCCATACATGATGTCTGCCAACTGCCCTGTACAGTGAAAACCATAACTCATCCGTGAAGAGAACACCTCTCCAAAGTGCCAGACACCATTGAATGTGAGCATTAGCCCACTCAAGTCAGTTACGACAACGAACTGCAGTCAGATCAAAACCCCGATGTGGATGACAAGCATACAGATGAGCTTCCCTGAGATGGTTTCTGACAGTTTGTGGAGAAATTCTTTGGTTATGCAAATCAATTGTTGCAGTAGCTGTCCGGGTGGCTGGTCTCAGACGATCTTGGAAGTGAAGATGCTGAATGTGGAAGTCCTGGGCAGGTGTGGTTACACATCTGAGGCTGGTTGGTTGTACTGCCAAATTTTCTTTGGAGACGGCTTATGGTAGAGAAATGAACATTCAATTCAAAGGCAACCATTCTGGTGGACATTCCTACAGTCAGCATGCCAATTGCACGCTCCCTCAAAACTTGCGACATCTGTGCCATTGTGCTGTGTGATAAAACTGCACATTTTAGAGTGGCCTTTAATTGTGGCCAGCCTAAGGCACACCTGTGCAATAATCATGCTCCTCCACCGCTGCTCCCCATTGAAATCAATGGGGCAGCGCTGCGATACCGCCGGGAAAATGCCGCTCCGGCGACATTTTGCAGGCAGATTTAACCAACCCGCTAGTGGCCGAATAGCACCGCTGAAACAACGGTACAGAGACGCTAAAAATAGCACCGCTTTACTCGGTGTGAAGGCCCTCTAACAAAGATTTTAACAGATTTGTGAAGAATATTTTCTGTACATAGAAAAATTCGTAGATCTTAGAGTTCAGCTCATGATAAAAGGACAAACACAAAAGTGTTGCGTTTATAATTTTGCTTGGTGTATATATATATATATAATACATACACACACAGTATATAATCATAAATAGGCTGCAGTTAATTGCAAACAAATAACCAGTGGGGGAAACAAAAAAGCATGAAAGGTTAATCCAAATCGGTTTAGATATTTACAAGGCAGCTACTGATTAGCAGGCCAGCAGACAAAGCCTTGATTCTCTTTCACTACTCCAGCAGTTATCTGCTTCGACTGAACAAATGTCTACTGCTTTAGTTAATAGGATGAATATTTAAATGCCCATACTATCAAATCAAGTAGAGTGTGGTTATGGGGAGACCAAAACCCAGTATAGAACACTTGTATAGAAGAAAATCAATCAGCAACCCTAGACTTTTAAAAAAGGTACCCACACAGAAAAAAAAATGATATATAACGGAAAATTTATATCAAATACTTACCGTAATTTTCCTTTCCTGATAGGCTCCATGGCAGCATACGTGTGGGTAGCCCCGCCTCCACGATTACCCAATAGGACCCAACTCCCATAAATCTTTGCTCCTGGCCACTATCAGTGTTCCGTAACTAGCCGACTCCAGACATTTGGGAGGGAACTCCTGCTGCCATGGAGCCTATCAGGAAAGGAAAATTACGGTAAGTATTTGATATAAATTTTCAGTTTTCCTGAAAGGCTCCATGGCAGCATACGTGTGGGAAATAACTCGCCAAACACACCCGGGTGGGCAAAATGTCGAGCAAAGAACAAAAGTTTATTTAGCATTGTCAACCGACAAAACTTGCAAACCAAAATTAACAGAAGACAGAGCCGCTGGCTCTACACAGTAATGAGAAATAAAGGTATTAATAGAAGACCAAGAGGCCGCTCTGCAAATAACTTCAGGCGCCACATGGCGAGAAGCTGCCCACGATGTTGAAATACTCCGTGTTGAATGAGCCGTTAATGCCTCAGGAGGAGCCAAGCCCTTTGCTCTGTACGCCCTCTGAATGATCTGAACGATCCAGGTAGAGATAGATCTAGCCGAAGCTCGCAATCCTTTATTCTTGCCATGAGGGAGAACAAAAAGAAATTTTGTTTGTCTAAAGGGAGCTGTGACTTCCAAATATTGTTTCAGCGCGTGTCCTACGTCCAGAGGATGAACATCCTGACTCTCTGAGTTTTTGAAAGTGGGAAGCACAACTTCCTGATTCTCATGGAAGACCGAGGTTACTTTGGGATGCGATCCCAACATGGGAATCAATACTGCCCTATCTGGAAAGAAAGTCAGAAAGGGTTCTTCCGAACCTAGATTCCTAATCTCAGAAACTCTCTTGGCTGAGGTTATAGCTACCAAGAAGATGGTCTTGAGAGTGAGATCCCTTATGGACAGAGGCTCCGTAGAATCCTTTCCAAGGTTTGAGAGAAAATCCAGCACTAAAGGGAGGTCCCATTTAGGAAACCTTGGTTTTCTTTGGGGTCTGAGCCTAGTAGCTCCCTTGAAGAATTGTTGTACCAGTGCATGGTTTGCCCAGGAAATACCCGTAAAGGCTGAAATAGCCGATACTTGGACTCTCAATGAACTGATAGCTAGAGGTAAATCAAGGCCTGTTTGAAGAAAGCTTAGTATGTCTTGTATTGTTGGAGAACTGCAAGAATTTTCTCTGGAGGACATATGGGCCGAAAACTTGGACCATATACGCTCATATACCCCATTAGTACTCCCGCGTCTGGAATTGAGAAGGGTTGGGATGACCTCTTCCGGACAACCAAGAGCTTCTAGCCTTTCCCTCTCAAAAACCATACCTTGAGGTTCAGACATGATGGGCATGGATGTAACCTTGTGCCTTGAGATAGCAAATCCGACCTGAGAGGCAGGGGAACTGGCTCTTGATAACTGAGGAGCAGCAGTAGAGGGAACCAAGGTCTGTTGGGCCAGAAAGGAATTACTGCGAGAATCTCCGCCTTCTCTGACCTGAGTCTCCGAAGGAATTGCAGGATCACCGGAACTGGAGGGAAGGCGTAAGCTGTCTGAAACTTCCAATGTTCTGTGAGGGCATCTATCCCATATGCCTGGGGATCCCTGAACCTTGAGTAATATTTCGGAAGCTTCCGATTGCACGGGGAAGCGAACAAGTCGACTTCCAGGGACAATCCTAAGGTCAGGAGCCAATCGAATACTTCCCGGTGTAGAGACCACTCGTTGTTGTCCAACTCGACACGCGATAGGAAGTCCGCCTGAACATTCTGCACCCCTGGGATGTAGACTGCAGAAAGGTTGGACAAATTCTTCTGAGCCCAATTCATTATTGGCTCCGTCTCCTGTAACAGGGACCAGCTGCGAGTTCCCCCTTGCTTCTTTACGTAAGCCACCGCGGTTGTGTTGTCCAACCTTAGCATGACCGAGGCATTCGCTGTCAGATGATGGAATGACCGAAGCGCCTGGAAGGCCGCTCTTAGCTCCAGAACATTGGAGACGACTCTCTGTGATGGAAACGTCCACCTGCCCTGAGCGACCTCCGAAAGGCAGTGAGCGCCCCATCCTCGGTTGCTGGCATCTGAAGTTACCGTGACCCATGAGATGGGAATGATTGAATGGTGGTTGCGCAGGTTCTTCCCCTGTAGCCAAAGAAGAGACGTCCTCATGGCTGGAGTGAGGAATATGCGCTGTGTCTGGCTGGATAAGTCCCACTGTTGTAGAAACCCCTTCTGAAAGGGACGAGTGTGCCACTGGGCCCACTTTACCATGGGAATGGTGGCTGACATTGTGCCAATCACCCTCAGACATTGGAGAGCCGAGAGATGGGATGCTGCAAGGGCTGCATGAATCCTGTCTCGTATGACTCCAACCTTCTCTTCTGGAAGGGCGATAGTACCTTCTGCTGTGTTGAACTGCGCCCCTAGGAAAACAAGAGACTGAGTTGGATCTAGGTGACTCTTTTCTAAGTTCAGAAGCCACCCGAACTCCTGTAGAGTGGAGATGACTAGGTCTTTGTGCTCCAAGAGCTGATCTTTGTTCTGGGATAGCAGAAGAAGGTCGTCGAGATAGTGATGGAGACGAACACCTTTGACTCTGAGAAAGGCCACAACTGCCAAAAGAACTTTGGAGAAGACCCGTGGGGACGTTGTTAACCCAAAGGGAAGACATGTAAATTGAAGATGTTGAATGCCTACTGCAAAGCGGAGGTATTGTTGAAACTCCTTTGCCACGGGAACATGGAAGTAAGCGTCCTTCAAATCGACTGATATCATCCAGTCCCCCAGATACACGGACTGCTGGATGGTAAGCAGAGATTCCATCTTGAACTTCTCTTTGCGAATGAAGGAATTGAGATGGGTCAAATCTATTACCGGCCTCCATGTGCCGTTTTTCTTTTGAACCAGAAACAAAGGGGAATACATGCCCTCTCCACGTTCTTCTTCTGGAACGGGAACGGCTGCGCCTTGATCCAGTAAAGAGTTCACGTAGGTCAATAGGACTTGTTTCTTCTCTTTTGATTCTGGAAGATTTGTGGGAATAAATCTTAGCTTTGGGGTGCTGATAAAACCCCACTTGTGACCTGAGGAAATTGTTTTTACAGTCCAAAAATCCCGAATTGAGGCCGCCCAAACATGCCTGAAGTGGAGAAGACGAGCCCCCACCTGACAAGTTTGAGCGGGCCCAATTTCAAAAGGATTTCGCGGAATCCTGCTTGCCGGACGAACCCCCTTTTGAGGTATTTTTGAAAGAAGATTGCCTGGATCTCCATGACCTTGAGAATTCTCGACCAGGTCTATAGCTCCGCGCCTCCCTGGCACGATCAGGGCCTTGTCTTCTAGGAAATGGACGCCTTTGATTTTGAAGACGTCTGTCCTGGGGAAGAAACCCAGATTTCCCACCTGTAGCCCAGGATATGGCAGTATCCAGCTTGTTACCAAACAAAGATGATCCCTCAAAGGGAATACGGCACCAGGCCTGTTTGGATGCTGGATCCGCCAGCCATGGACGGAGCCATAACGCACGGCGAGCTGAGACTGCTGCTAACATATCCCGAGATATCAGGCGGATAACATCAATAGATGCCTCCCCCAAAAAGGCAGACGCCATCCTGATTTCTTGAATAGGGGAGTCTTTTGCTGATTCAATAGAAATACCCCTCAGGAATTCCTCTACAGAATCAGCCCATGATTCTATGGCCTTGGATACCGCTGCCATTGCAAGCACTGGTTTGCAAGCCATTCCAGAAGTCAGATATATCCTCTTAAGGTCTGAATCGATCCGCCTTTCCAAAGGATCTTTAAAGGATACCGTATCCTCTAAGGGTAGGGTTACATATCTCACCAAACGCATGAGCGCTGCATCCACCAGTGGTGCTGACTCCAGGTGCTTCACATCCTCTTCTTTAAAGGGATATAATTTCAGGATTTTTGACTGCATGGAACCCTTTTTATCCACCTTGCTCCATTCCTCGGTAATAATGTCACCCAACTCTGAAAGGAAGGGAAAAAATTGTCGCTCCTTATTGAGCTGTTTAAAGAACTTTCTCTGCTTTGGTGGGGAAGTAATAGGGTCTTCCCACTTCAGAGCCTCTCTCACTGCTTTGACCAACGAAGGCACCAGTCCATAGTCAAAACCTAAACTAGGATCCTCACAGTCAGATTCACTATCTGAGATGGGAGCAGATAGGCGGCTTGGCTGAGAGGATTCCCATGTCTCCTGCAATGGGTTCTCTCCAGGTGGAGGAGCCAATAATTCTGACGGGGATTCACACAGCTGTAGAGCATCCCTCTCCTGCAGAGACTCCTTCACAACCCGTCTTACTATTGACTCCAAACGCTGGTCTGCACCATCCCTTTCATCTGCAGCTTTGGAGAAGCAATGATCGCATAAGGATACGTCCGAAGGAACAGGCATCCTGCACCCCCAGCATGATTTTTCCGTACGCTTGCTGGAGTGAGCAGCAGGGGGGTGAGAATAATTCTTATTATGCTGTTCAGATCTTGACCTATGCTGGCTAGATCTTGAGGAGGATTTATGGCGGTGTGATCTTGATGATCCACTGCGTCTAGAAGTGTTAGGTTGTGGATCAGACCCAGAAGGGCTGTAAGGGTAAAACAGACAGAGAGAGAAAAGGATATACAGTCAATCCTACCTATGCCAAACACTCTCTCCAATATATAAAAAGCATAAATACTAAAAGACCTACCTAACATGAGCGGGCTGGCCACTAGGAGGCAGTAAGGCGTCCATATTCACAATAAACCCACAGTTTAAGAAACACTGCAACCAAAGAGAAAAATAAAACACACATTTTTTTTTTTTTTTAAAAAGCATTTCCCCAGCCTAAGGGACACGCTCTTACCTTAAACCGCCGCGCTGACAGCCCCGGGAAGTCGCTGCGACCACTGCAAACATTCCCAGGGTTCTGACAGCTTCCAAAGCCTTTTAAATTTGGCGCCCGTGACGTCATCGCCGACGTCAGACGCGAGGCGCTCGCGCGCATGCGCGGGAACCAAGCCTCGGTCTCATACCGGGTTCGCACATGCGCAGAACGCCTGCATAACCCGGAAGTAGGAGAGAGGTTTGCTGGAACGCGGAAGCGAACGCAAACGGCATGGAGGAGACCGCAAGACAAACAAAAGAAATACACACAAATACAATGCTGCCATGGATAGATAAAAGGCTCACCACTCCACCAACGATCACCTGGCCGAACGGACTGGAACACACACGCCATACCTCCAGCAGATAATGGTCACCCATAACAACGGGACACAGACCGTGCGCACTCAGGTAGGAAATCCTTTCTTCAGCGCTACTCTGCAAATACTCTCCATACCCTGCTTAACAGTCAGGGCCTATCGGAGGAAAATTTCTCAGTCAATCAGCCAATCGATCGTCGTGAAGTTTTATTTCCAGGAAAGAAACCATCTGGTCCTACTGGGGAGGACAAAAAAGGAACACTGATAGTGGCCAGGAGCAAAGATTTATGGGAGTTGGGTCCTATTGGGTAATCGTGGAGGCGGGGCTACCCACACGTATGCTGCCATGGAGCCTTTCAGGAAAATATTTTTTTTCTCTCTACATTTTTTTATAATTATCGCTATAAACATTTCTTACAAATTCATTGCTCATAAGTACATTTTCATAAGTTACAATACTTCAATATACTTTTCCCCAATTCAGTACATCTATGGGGTTTGCATATCTTTCATATAGTCAGAAAACTCACTGCAGTAATGTATATTTTTAGTTATCATTAAAAGAGTGATGGAGTAGAGACCTCTCTCAAGATGCTTCTCAAAAATAAACTCTGCATGATTGAGGCTATTTTTTCGTACATGTAACTGTTTCCGAATATAGTTCTTAACCACTGGAGATCCGCGCTATAGCCGAATGACGGCTACAGTGCGGACCTGCTTTGCCGGGACGACGTCTATTGACGTTGTCCCGTGCACGAGCGGCCTGCGCGCCCCCTGAGTCTGAGACTCGCCTGATCACAGAACGGAGCAAGGGGTCGATCCCGACCCCTTAACACATGATCAGCTGTCAGCCAATGACAGCTGATCATGTGATCACAACAGAGCCGGTTATCGGCTATAAGAAAGCCGGTCACCGGCGGCCATGAGAGGGACTTCAGTCCCTCTCACGGCCAGCTCATCAGTGCCCACCTGCCAGTGCCACCTAAATATTAAAAAAGTGCCACCCATCAGTGCCCACAGTGCCACCTATCAGTGCCCACAATCTGCCTCAACAACAGTGCTGCACCTCAGTGCCACATATCTGTGCCCATCAGTGCCGCCCATCAGTGCCACCTATCACAGCCACCTATCAGTGCCCATCAGTCCCATCTATCAGTGGTACCTATTAGTGCCCCTTAGTGCCACCCATCCGTGCCACCCATCCATGCCATCTTATCTGTGCCCATCTTTGCCCATCAGTGCCACCTTATCTGTGCCCATCAGTACTGCCTTATTTGTGCCTATCTGTGCCACCTTATCTGTGCCTATTAGTGCCGCCTTAACTATTAAACATTATTTTTTATTTTTATTTTAGTTGCATCTTTTTTTGTTTGTTTAGCAAAAAATAAAACTCCGAGCTGTAATTAAATACCACCAAAAGAAAGCTCTATTTGTGGGAAAAAAATGATAAAAATTTCATTTGGGTACAGTGTTGTATGACCACACAATTGTCATTCAAAGTGCATCAGCGCTGAAAGCTGAAAATTGGTCTGGGCAGGAGGGGGGTTTAAGTGCCCAGTAAGCAAGTGGTTAAAAAGTATCTCCTGGGCAAGCATAAGGACATAAGTTAAAGAACCTCAACACTTGAGGTCAACTGCAGACCCTGAAATACATAGGACTCTAATGGTCATCATACAGCATTTGCACTCTATAATGCCCTGTGCACACGATCAGAAATTCCAATGCAAAAGGACCAATCGGATTATATTGTCGGAAAATCCGATCATGTGTGGGCTCTATTGGACCTTTTCGGTCGGAAATTCTGACGGAAAAAAATTTGAGAGCAGGATCTAAAATTTTCAGACAAAAAAATCCGATCAGACTTTTTCCCATCGTTTGTAGAGAATTCCGACAGACAAAATGCCAAGCATGCTCAGATTAAATTACGAGACCAAAGCTATTGGTTACTAGCCTCTACGTAGTCCCGTCACCTCGTTCCGAACGATCGGACTTTCCGACAACTTTGTCTAACCGTGTGTATGCAACACCAGTTTCGGCCAGAATCCATATGAAAAAATCTGACGGATTTTGTGGTCGGAATGTCTGACCGTGTGTACAGGGCATTAAGATCAAGAGTTCTAATGTGGAGCGTCCCTGGCAGTAAATACCTTTTAAAGAAATGTTACTAACATTCTGACAGTACTAATGTCCTATGGGAGAAAAATATTACTAATGTGGGAAGTGTAGGGGTGAGGAGGTATTCAAACAATACTGTGTGTTTTAATAGACTCTAGCCAGGATGGTATGCTACATCCACGGCAATGTCATCAATATAGTACAGGAAGAAAGACTATGCGACCTTGAAAGAAAGTGCAAGGAGAGTAGTGTAAATGTAGTGGAAACTCTAAATACACTACACTTCCTAGTAAAATACATTCTACTATACTCACAGGGGCGTTTCTTAATGAATAGCAAAGTCTTTGTGTAATATGTGAATCAGTATCCCTTCTCCTAAAGGGTGTGTAGCGGAGATATGCATGTCTTCATCCAAGGCCGCATTTGCTACGTATTTTCAGGAGTAGAAATTGAAGAATCCTTCGTTCGTTCAATAGTTGGTTTATTTTTCAGAAAGATAAGCAAAGATAAGATTGACATCTGGTAACATATGGCATGGTTTTGGCTTCTAAGGTGGTACTTCTGGTGTTACATTTTCCAAAGTGTAGAGTTCCTTCTCTTCCCACCGATCTACCCTACTCTAATAATCTTACTCCATTCTTATACTGTTTCATGATGTTATGTCAGCATATCCTAATAACTCCCATATTTGCATATATACCTAATATGGTTCAGTCTATAGATAAGTAGCATAACTCCACCCATTGTCCTGACATAGTAACTCAAAAATAGAAATACCTACTCAGCAAAACCACTCCTCCCTGTACTCTGTTGTTCTGTGACCTTCAGAAACCATACTTATTACCGTATATATAACTTAAATATATTTTCAGAAACTTTTATCACTTAAAATATTAATTAACTCAAAAACTTCTAACAGACCTCCTCACTCCCTCTCGCAAGTCTACTGCATTGGATATAAGTACATTGTGGTGCTGTAGTATGAGAATTTACACTATATTGTCAAAACTATTGGGATGCCTGCCTTTACACGCACATGAACTTTAAAGGCATCCCAGTCTTAGTCCATGGGGTTCAATATTGAGTGAGGTCAGGCACTGATTTTGGACGAAAAAGCCTGGCTCCCAGTCTCCGCTCTAATTCATCCCAAAGGTGCAGGCCAGTCAAGTTCCTCCACCCCAAACTCGCTCATCCGTGTCTTTTTGGACCTTGCTTTATGCACTGGTCCAAATCATTTGGTGGAGGGGGGGGGGGGATTATGGTGTAGGGTTGTTTTTCAGGGGTTGGACTTGGCCCTACTTAGTTCCAGTGAAGGCCCCTTTCACACTGAGGCGTTTTTCAGGCACTACAGCGCTAAAAATACCACCTGTATAGCGCCTGAAAAAAAAAAAAAACGGGCCCTTTCACTCCAGTGTGAAGGCCCGAGGGCTTTCACACTGGAGCAGTGCGCTAGCAGGACGGTAAAAAAAAGTCCTGCTAGCAGCATCTTTGGAGCAGTGAAGGAGTGTGTATTCACTGCTCCTACCCATTGAAATCAATGGGGCAGCAACGCTTTGCGGGCGGTTTTAACCCTTTTTTAACCTTTTTTTTAACCCCCGCTAGCAGCCAAATACCGCTGCTAAAACGAAGGTAAAGCACCGCCGACGCCCGCACCGCCCCAATATAAAAGGGGCCTTAAGGCATCAGAATACCAAGACCTTTTGGACAATTTCATGCTCCCAAATTTTGTGGAAACAGTTTGGGGATGGCCTCTTCATGTTCCAACATGACTGCACACCAGTGCACAAAGCCAGGTTCATAAAGACATGGATGAGCGAGTTTGGGGTGGAGGAACTTGACTGGCCTGCACAGAGTCCTGACCTCAACCCTATAGAACATCTTTGGGATGAATTAGAGCAGAAACTGCAAGCCGGGCCTTCTACTCCAACATGAGTGCATGACCTCACAACCGTGCTTATGCAAGAACGGTCAAACATTCCCATAGACATACTCCGAAAACTTATGGAAGTCTTTCCTGAAGAGTTGAAGCTGTTATAGCTGCAAAAGAGTGGGCCAACTCAATATTTAACCCTACGGTCTAAGACTAGAATGCCATTAAAGTTCATGTGCATGTAAAGGCAGGTGTCACAATACTTTTGACAATGTAGTGTATATATCATAATAACAGTTCAACAATAATATGTTGTCTTTTTTTTTTTTTTTGATGGCCAGATCACTGGGACCCAACTGTTATGGTGTACTTATGAGCAATTCATTTTTTAGAGATTTTTATAATGTGACGTTCCTAAAAATTATATCATTCTATTATAAAGTTTTATCTGGGTACTTTAAAATGTCCATTGTTGTTGATTAGTTTCTCTATAAGATGTACACACTAGTAAATATTATACATATTATATAATCCTAGTCTCCATTTTCAAAGTATGTACTGCTACAGGTAGATGATGTGTAAGTGGCGCCAAAACAATGGAAAATTATAAAATCAAGTGGATTCGCGTTTATCGTATGTCTAGCACTACTAATATTTGTCTTTTCCTCTCAACAAGTCTCCTAGTCTTCCTGATTTTGACCAATTAAAGCCAGGCTGCCCCTTAAACTGGCTTTAAAAACACTACAGTATATGCAGTTTTTTTGCTTTTTTATTTTTTGAAAAATAAACAGATTCCTGTATCCACACAAATGAAGTGGATGGAGGAATGGGGGGGGGGATCTACTATGGGGGTCCCCTATCTACTGATGAATGGCTGCAGATTAAAAAAGGATTTCCAACATGTCCCTTCGACAGAAGTCGATCAGTGGATGAACTTCTGTCTAGCAGGCATGGCCACGCATTGATGGAAATTTGGCTGGTCCCTGCTGAACTGGCCAGATTTCAGTGTATAACCAGCTTGAGGCTGGGTTCACAATAGTGCAAATTGGCATGACAAGAAATTGTGACCGGCTCCCGCTCCACAGCCATGTCGGCTGTGGAGCGGCTTGCACAGGAGACCTGTGCGTCTTTGGCTCAGTTTCAGGGCTGAAAAATTCGGCCAAGATTCATCCCTGAGATGGAGAACAGGAATGCACCGGACCCCCTGCTGCGAGCCGCATCCAGCATCAGTGTGAACCCAGCCTTAGAAATATTGTATACCTTAAAACAAACTTGTCTAGAGGCAAAAAGAAAGCCTCACACCCCATTATTCTATACTAGGCACACACTACCCTGTTTCCCCGAAAATAAGACATAGCGTGATTGACGGTGATGGCTGCAATATAAGCCCTACCCCCCAAATAAGCCCTAGTTAAAGTCCTTGTAGGACTTATTTTCAGGGTAGGGCTTATTTGGGGGGTAGGGCTTATATTGCCGCCATCACCTAAACTCACGCTAGGTCTTATTTTTGGGGAAACAGGGTAGTGCCTTATTTCTATTTTAATGCCGGTGCCATCACTGCAAATATCCTGTGAAAAAGATAACTCTTCTTGAAAGCAAGTTTTTGCATACTGTTAAGCATGTCCCCACACTCATATGACACTTTTCAGGCTTGGAGATTGGCTACTCAAGCACAGGCCATTACACTGGGGACAGGGGAAGGGTTATGCGTCTCTCCCCGTTCCTAGAAGTACTTAGATGTTAAACCCAGTGGTAATGTGGACTAGGGTGGTGGGCAATGCCACTACTGGTTAAACCACCAGATATTACCTAATAATCTAGGGTTGATAAGGCAGGTTTACTTAAAGTGAAAATTTAGACTTACATAGTTAGTCAGGTTGAAAAAAGACACAAGTCCATCCAGTTCAACCAAAAAAAATAAAAAATAAATAAATAAATAAATAAATAAAATATACTATACATACATATATACATATATATATATATATATATATATATATATATATATATATATATATATATATATATATATATATATATATATATATACACACACATACATACACACATACATACATATACCAGCCCATATACCCAATTCTATACCCACAGTTGATCCAGAGGAAGGCAAAAAACCCCAGCAGAGCATGATCCAATTTGCTAAAGCAGGGGAAAAAATTCCTTCCTGATCCCCCGAGAGGCAATCGGATTTTCCCCGGATCAACTTTACCTATAAATTTTAGTACCCAGTTATATTACGTACACTTAGGAAATAATCCAGGCCTTTCTTAAAGCAATCCACTGAGCTGGCCATAACCACCTCTGCAGGGAGTCTATTCCACATTTTCACAGCTCTTACTGTGAAGAAACCTTTCCGTATTTGGAGATGAAATCTCTTCTCCTCTAGACGTAAAGAGTGCCCCCTTGTCCTCTTTGTTGACTTTAAAGTGAATAACTCGACACCAAGTTCCCTATATGGACCCCTTATATATTTGTACATGTTGATCAAATCCCCCCTTAATCTCCTCTTATCAAGAGTGAATAAATTCAGTTCCTCTAATCTTTCCTCATAGCTGAGTTGCTCCATGCCTCTTATCAGTTTGGTTGCCCTTCTCTGCACTTTCTCCAGTTCCCCGATATCCTTTTTGAGAACTGGTGCCCAAAACTGAACGGCATATTCCAGATGAGGTCTTACTAATGATTTGAACAGGGGCAAAATGATATCTCTCTCTCTGGAGTACATACCTCTCTTAATACAGGAAAGGACTTTGCTCGCTTTGGAAACCGCAGCTTGGCATTGCATGCTATTATTGAGCTTATGATCTACCAAAACCCCCAGATCCTTCTCCACTATGGATTCCCCCAGTTGTACTCCCCCTAGCGTGTATGATGCATGCATATTCTTAGCCCCCAAGTGCATAACCTTACATTTCTCAACATTAAACCTCATCTGCCACATAGTCGCCCAATTAGACAGAGCATTGAGGTCTGCTTGTAAATTGGTGACATCCTGTAAGGACGTTATTGCACCACATAGCTTGGTGTCATCTGCAAAGACGGAAATGTTACTCTTGATCCCAGACCCAATATCATTTATAAAGATATTAAAAAGTAAGGGTCCCAGCCCTGAACCTTGGGGTACACCACTCATAACCTTAGACCATTCAGAGTAAGAATCATTAACCACTACTCTCTGAATTCTGTCTTTTAGCCAGTTTTCTATCCATCTACAAACTGATGTTTCCAAACCTGTAGACTTTACCTTACACATGAGCCGTGTGTGCGGAACAGTATCGAATGCTTTTGCAAAATCCAAATATATCACGTCCACCGCCACCCCTCTGTCCAAAGTTTTACTTACCACCTCATAAAAAGAAATCAGGTTTGTCTGACAACTTCTGTCTTTCATGAATCCATGCTGTCTGTTGCTCAAAATATTTTTTTCCTGCAAGAACTCATCTATGTGGTCTTTTATTAATCCCTCCAGTATCTTCCCAACTATAGAAGTTAAACTAACGGGTCTATAATTACTTGGTAAAGACTTTGTTCCCTTTTTAAATATAGGCACCACATTGGCCCTGCGCCAATCCAGTGGTACTATTCCTGTCATTAATGAGTCCCTAAAAATTAGATACAATGGCTTTGAAATTACAGAGCTCAATTCTTTTAGGATCCGTGGGTGGATGCCATCAGGTCCAGGTGCTTTCTCCACCTTTATTCTGTCCAAATATTTCTGGACCATATCACTTATGAGCCATTGTGGATTAGGGGCTGCGTCAGTACCACCCCCATTGTGGACATGAGCTCCCCCATGCTCCTTTGTATACACAGAGCTGAAGAAAGTATTTAATAAGTTAGCCTTCTCTTTGTCCCCAGTCACCCACTCCAGATTATTTTGCAAAGGGCCTACATGCTCAGACTTAACCTTTTTACTATTAATATATTTGAAGAATTTTTTGGGGTTTGTCCTACTGTCTTTTGCAATCTGTCTTTCATTTTGAATTTTTGCATCCTTGATTTCCTTTTTACATATTCTGTTAAATTCCTTGTAACATTTAAATGACACTAGTGTTCCTTCATTTTTATATTTTTTGAAAGCTCTTTTTTTATAGTTTATAGCTTTTTTAACTTTGGCCGTGAGCCACATCGGCTTTATTTTTAACCTTTTAAACTTATTGCCCATGGGAATATACTTTGCCGTGAGATCACAAACAAGCTTTTTGAAGAATTCCCATTTCTGTTCTGTGCCCATTGGTGCCAATATTCTCTCCCAGTCTAAGTCCTGGAGAGCAGCCCTCATCCTTGGAAAATTTGCTCTCTTGAAATTAAGTGTTTTTATCTTTCCCGTATGTGATTTTTGCTTACAGCTAACATCAAATGAAATCATGTTATGGTCACTGCTACCCAGATGTTCCTTTATCTGAACATTAGTAATACGTTCTGCATGGTTTGAGATTACCAGGTCCAACAGAGCATCATTCCTAGTTGGGGCCTCAGTAAACTGTACCATAAAATTGTCCTGTAATAGGTTTACAAATTTTTGCCCTTTAACTGTCCCAGCAGTGCCATTACCCCAGTCTATTTCTGGGTAGTTAAAATCCCCCATTATTATCACTGTCCCAGCCCTTGCAGCCCTTTCTATCTGTGCAAGGAGCTGAGTCTCCACCTCCTCATTAACATTGGGTGGTCTATAACAAACTCCAATGATTAACTTTGAACTACGCGCATCTGTATGCAGTTCTACCCATAATGCCTCAGACTCATCACACTCTCCGCCCACCAGGTCCTCTTTCTCACTTGCTTTGAGATTATTTCTCACATACAGACAGACCCCTCCACCTTTCCTTTTTACTCTGTCTTTCCGAAAGAGTGCATAGCCAGGAATATTAATAGCCCAGTCATGTGAGGAATGAAGCCAAGTTTCAGCAATACCGATTACATCATAGCTCTCCTGATGCACCAGAGCTTCCAACTCGCCTATTTTGCTTGGCAGACTTCTGGCATTGGCAAACAAACATTTTAATGTATTAATATATTTTGACCGGTCACACACTATCCTCTTGGGTGTTCCAAGATTACAACTAGGACTTGCTACTATATTTACCTTGGGTTTATGTGCTTCGGTTACCCCACCACTAATGCCCCTAATATTACCCTCTGGAATATGCTCCACGCTGACTATCTCTGTCTCTGAACCCACCCCCCCATCACCTAGTTTAAAAAACCCTCTAACTTTTTGGCCATCCTCAATCCCAGCTGATCTGCACCCTCCTCATTTAGGTGCAGTCCATCCCTTCTATAGTACCGGTTGTCGACTGAGAAGTCGTCCCAGTCCTCCAGGAACCCAAACCCCTCCTTACTACACCAGCTTTTGAGCCACTTGTTTACTTCCCTAATCTCCCTCTTCCTTTCTGGTGTGGCTCGATGTACTGGTAGTATTCCTGAGAATACTACCTTGGAGGTCCTTTTCCTCAACTTAGCTCCCAAGTCCCTAAAATCATTCTTTAGGACACTCCATCTGCCTCTGACTTTGTCATTGGTGCCAACGTGCACCATGACAGCTGGGTCTTCCCCAGCCCCTCTCAGTAATCTGTCCACCAGATCCGTGATGTGCCGAACCCGAGCGCCCGGCAGACAACATACAACTTCGGCACTTCAGGTTGTTGTTACAGATTGGCCTCTCTGTCCTCCTAAGAATTGAGTCCCCTACCACCAGAATCTGTCTTTCCTTTCCCTTCTCTCCCCCCCCACTCTCACTGGAGGAGTTCTTCTCCTGGCAGCTAGGAGAATCCCTCAGCTCCAGCAGTGCTGGTCCCTGACTGGGATCACCAATGTCACTCAATGGAGCGTACTTATTGGGATGCTCCAGCCCTGGATCGGCCTCCCTGGCACTTGCCCCTCTACCCTTCCTGACTGTCACCCATCTACTCTCTGCTACTGCCTGCACCTTCTCGTCTCCACCCACCTCTGTGCTGGCCCCTGCCGGCACCTGCCGTGTACTATCCTGGTTCTCATTTAGGGTGGAGGGGCCTCTCAGTGCTGACAGTTGCTTCCCCAGATTCAGAACCTGGGCTTCCAGGGAAACAATGTGCTTACATTTTGCACAGCAGTATTCACCCTCGATCAGATGATCAAGGAACGCATACATGCCGCAAGATGTACACCGAGTCGCCTCTCCACACCCGCCAGTCATCGTACCTATTAATTTAATGAGGATTAGAGATTATACCCAGTCCAAATTACATAACAACTAGCTTCCTGACACTAATACTCAACAAGACAGTACACAGGTACTCACAGACCACTGTGCACCCACAATACACAATTACTAATGATACACACACACTACTCAGACAACACTCAGGTACTCACACTACACAGGTACTATGACCCCTGTTATAACCTCCTGTTTTCAACTCTGGATTTTAACTCACCACTTTGACCAGTTCTACTTAGACAGAGTTCTCACAAGCTCAAGATGAGCAGGCTCAAATGAGTTCAACCCAAGCTTATATAGACCTCAAGCACCTGTGCCCAATTAAACCCTCCCCTTAATTAGTAGGCTGAAGGAAGGAAAGGAAGAAAAAAAAACAAAAAAACACTATTTAAAAAGTGACAGAAAAGGGTATAAAAGCTACAAGAAAAAGCCCCAAAAGAACCTAAAAATGCAACCCAGCAGTCACCAGCAGGCAAAAAGCAAACTTATTCACACTCCACTCAAGGCTCCACTGTTCAGCTTGCAACCAGCAGCACTTGCAATAATACTCCTTGGAAGGAAGCCCGTTTTGCATGTTCTCTGGCTAATAGTTATTACTGCAGAACTATCTTGTGTTCTACCTATCATCAGTAAAATAAAAAGATTAAAAGATTACGTTGATGAAAGGAAAAAAAAAGCAAAAAAAAAAAAAAAAAAAAAAGGAAAGGAAAGACTTACATAGCCACCCTTCAAAACAATGTATGCTTAGTCTGTTCCCGACTATGGGATAATGCAACTAAGACATATATATATATTTTTAAAACAGATCTGTTCTGATTATGTAGTTTTTGTCATTTCTGGCCTGTGACCCATGTTAGGGATGCCTATTATGGGCTCTAACAGCACTCGGTGCTCAGATGCTTTTTGCCGTGTCTTTATCATGCATGCAGCCAGCCAACAGAAGTGGATGAAAACGCGGCAGCTGCGCAGACACAATCGCATTTTAAACTTGACATATGAGCAGTAGTGGACAGTGCCGCTACTCATGCCCATATGCCAAGTTTTGATATGGGACTGGTCGTGCAGCCACTACATCTGCATCCACATTCATGGGCTGCCTGTGTGCAGCACCAAGGTCAATGCAGAAGCAGCAAAATGCGGCTCAACATGGAGGACAGGTCTCAGAGCCCATCTAAATGTGCCCTTACAATTAGAACTCTGTTTATTGTAGGAAAATATGAAAATAAGCAGTGCCAAGTTTTTTTGTTTTTTTTTTGCTTAGTGATATTTAGTAGCAGGCCAGATGTAGAAATTGTTACCATAATTAGGTTAGCATTAGAGTATCAATATTACCTGTGATTGAATGGTAGCAACAACAGTGCCCAGCACTGAATTTCAGGATATCACATCATTTTACTCCTCACCCTCACAGAAACTGGGGATTGAAGGGAAGAGAGAAAAATCACTGTTTAAGAAAAATTTTACTGGGACTCCGAAGGGAGGTCAGGCCATTTCAATTTATCAGGCAGGTCAGGCCATAAGCATTTAAGAAGCTATCTAGCTAGCTAGAGAAGGAGGGCTAATTGAATCCCAGGAGAGTTAACCAACGCACCTACAAAATGCATGCAATATCATAGTAGGCAATTGATAAGCATCTTTCAAATGTGTAACTATAACCACAGTAGAAACTACTTTATTGAACAGCATCTATGTAAGATTATTATTATTCCTGCATAAAAATGTGGTGTATTTGCCCACTAGCTTCTTCTGTTGCAGGGTTTTCCTCTGGAGGAGTTAAATGCTTCCTTGTGCCTGGCAACTCCTAGCCCTATAATAATTTGCTGGAGCAAGCAGACCACAAAGGGTTTTTAATAGAGAAGATGCAGGAACCCAATTAATGTAAGTATACTGTATGTACACTAGCAACGATTACATGCCTGTAAAAAGTAATAACGCTACCTTAGAAGTGTATAGCAGGCACCTACAGTCTTCCCTACCCTTTTCACATCACGGTTGGTCCATTTCACGAGATCTGGAACTCAAGATGCTTCAATTTGCAAACCTTAACTTTTGTACAGAATGTCGGGCTCTGGCCTGCACCCTAATGCACCTCACTACTTGTCGTTTAGAGAGACCGACAGCATAAATGACCTCAGTATGGCAAACCACACAGCAATCTGGTGCTCAACTTTTCATATGGCCTTGTTTAATTCTACAATGGGGGGGGGGGATATGTAAAAACTTGCAGTTGAACCATGCTTTTTTTGCTGCTGTGATGACTTTCTGTTAGTGGGTGGCTATGTTAATTCTTCATGGTCCCCAGTTGGTAGGAAGGTAACCACTCTCTCTCTCTCTCTCTCTCACTACCTGAGATGGACTAGGGACTATGGGCTAGGAACTATGGGATTTGCAGTGTGTATAGAGCAGTACAAATGTTACATATACAGGAGGCAGAAAAATAGATTGCAGGGCCATTAAGTAGTAGATATGTATGGATTATATTTGGTGTCACTTTAAGTAAAGGGACCTGGAGGTGTCTTCTGTACAAGTCAGAGTTTAGTTGTATTACTTTATATAAAAAAAAAATACACTGTTATAACAATTTTCAAGCCCATCACATAAATAAAATATTTTAAATTAGCACATACTGGTGCTACCCTTGCTACAGCAATAGCACCTGCCGGGAGTTTTCTTACACTTTTAGCAGTATCAGAAGCTTTCTGTGGTAGGCTTTGTACTGGACCTGATGTCATCAAGATGTCTGGCTATTGATTACGAAGCTTCCAAAGCCTGAAGCTGTGTATGGGTAGGTATCTGCACATGGGAGCAGTGGGGGGTGTCAGAGATTAAAGAAAACTACATTACTGGGGTTAATCTACTACAGCCTGGTACAGCCTGGTACACACTCAGGCCGCGTACACACGCGGGGACTGTTCGCCCAACTTTGTCCGTCAAACAGTTTCGGCAAACAGTCCGCTCAAACTTAGCATGGACGGACATGGCCACACACGACGGACGAACAGTTTGCTGAAACCGTGCGCGATGACGTGAACGGCACGTACGACGGGACGAAAAATACGACGTCCTATACACTGCATTATAGCTTTCGGCGTGAAAATCCTTTCTGAGCATGCGCGAGACTTAGTTGGCCGAACAAGCCTACACACGAGCGAACAGTCCGCTGAAACCTTGTTTCAGCGGACAGTTTTTCGGAATTTCCGTAAGACCTTGTTCGTCCAACTGTCCGCTGAAACTGTCCGCTGAAGCCCCACACACGAGCGGACTGTCCGCCCAAACACTGTTCAGCGGACAAGGTTGGGCGAACAGTCCGCGCGTGTGTACGCGGCCTAACAGTTTTTTTCTTTCAGCTCAGTGGGTTGAACAAAAAAACCTGACAGTTCTGGTCAGAGCCGATGTACTAATGATCCGACGTTAGTACAGCGATCTCCCCCACTGTGCTGTTGTGTTCTGACAGGGGAATGCCGGGGGACATCCCCCAACCAGAACACTCCAATCAGCGCTGAAAAGTGCTGATCAGGACCCCGGCAGTTGCTTGTTTTCCAGAATGCTTGTCCAACAGAAGTCGGGCAAACGCCTGGCTTCTGTCAGACCGACCGAAATACACACGGGGCGAATGTTGGCCAGTTTTTATTGAATCGGCTGAAGCCTCACGCATTCGGCCTGTATGGGGCTTAAAACTGGAGTGTGCAAAATCTGGTGCAGCCTAGCAAAGAAACCAATCAGCTTCCAGGCTTTTTTTTTTTGTCAATGCTTAATTGAATAAGCTAAAGTTAGAAATTGATTGACTACCATGCCAGCTGCATCAGATTTTATACTCTCCAGTTTTAGAAAACTGTTGCAGATAAAAGGCATAATAAATTTTTATGCAAAGGTAGCGTTAGAAAGCACTAAGTGTAAGCATTTATGTGAGGAGCCTGCAAACACAAGTTTTTACATAATATTGCCTCATACAGGACTCCTCTGGGGTGGTTACTTGAGAAATTGCTCCATCACCCACTTGTGTTTATGGATAGGGCAGGAAGCACAAGAACCGAGGGCTGGGGGGTACTGGAGGGCTTTTAAACTCTTCTTTTGGAAATTTTAGGTGTTCTTTGATCCCCAGGCCTGGAGCAAGCATGCTGCAAACAAGTGCCAGATTTGCTTATTCAATCATTTCAAGGCAGGGACACGAAGCAGTGATGCCAATGAATCAGCATGGCAGTTAGGAAATCCAATGTTCTTATAAGAAGAGGCCAGCAATGGTGGCCTCAAACATTCTTCTATCACATTGCTTTAAGTAAGGTTCTTCACTACACAAAGTTTCTGATTGATTCCTACAACTAGAAAATACTCTAATTTTCATTTCAACAAATTGATAAAAAGTGAGGATGATTAACCATGTCTTTAGTACTCACCTTTAATAAACAACCTGCAAAAACTTTAAATCCCAATTTGTGCAGATGCTTTGCCAAGGCAAATCCAAACCCTTTGTCACAGCCAGTGATCAGTACTGCCTTTCCTTCCACCTAGATGGAAAAAAGTGAGAGAAAATAAAAACTTAAGCTTATATATTTCAGCTCAGTTTTATTCAAAATGATAGCTTCTTCTACCAGTTCTTGAGAAGCAATTAGGTGAAGTACTGTTCCTTAGTCCACAAGGTCTACAAGTCTATCAGGACACCTTTAAAAAAGAATTTCCCTGTGTGAGCGAAGTCAATGAGAAGCCTTCAGATATTCATAAAGGTGTTTATAAACTTTCGAAAGCAGATATGGGCAGAGGAGAAGTGATGCATTTAGACAGGTACAAGGATTACTTTGCTGTTTAAAGCTCATTTAATATTTCCAAGGTGAACACCCTCTTCAAACCCACACAATAGAGGGTCAGTAAATGGCACTCATTATATATTTGAGAGTTTTCATGTTAATGGAGATTTCTTCTACTTTAGAGGTTTGTGAAAGCAACAAAAAGTTGGTACCCATGATTCAGAACCTGTGCCCAGATCAAGCACACATTTACATATCCAGATGCTGTAAAAAAAACTTTAAGGTCCGGTTCACTAGTGTGCCGTGAATTTTTAGCATGTCACATTTTTACATGTTTTTTTTAACCGCGCTAACCATTAAACGCACATTTTGATGAAAGTGCCTGAAACACCTGCATGCTGCATCTTTGATGCACTTTCATTGAAATGCACATTCTAATAAAATTCAAAGGTAGGATGCTTTGAAACACGTGTAAGCCCTTGTACACACGGTCGGACATTCTGACGGTAAAATGTCCGATCGGACCATGTTGTCGGATAATCAGACTGTGTGTGGGCTCCATCGGACTGTTTCTGTCGGAATATCCGACGGAGAAAGTTTTAGAGCTGGGCTATAAAACTTTCCGACAACATGATCCGATCGGACTTTGATTGTGTGTAGAGAATTCCTGAACCGACAAAGTACCACGCATGCTCAAATCAAATTCCTAGACCAAAGCTATTAGCTACTAGCCTGAACGTAGTCCCGTCGTAACAAAATAACGTCATCACGTTACCTACGATCGGATTTTCTGACAACTTTGTCCGACCGTGTGTATGCAACACAAGTTTGACAAAATCCGACGGATTTTGTTGTCGAAATGTCCGACCGACAAAAAACGCACCACACACACACACACACACACACACGTGAACTGCCCTTAACCTGCTTTCAATCATCTCTGTATCTATAAGAATTGTGAGAAAATTTGTTTTCAAAGTTCACAACATATGCATGGTTTTTCTATGAAAACAGATCTTGGCAGCCTGCAAGTGCTCTAATGTTTAAAAAAAAAAAAAAAATAATAAAAAAAAAGCTGCTATAAATTGATTGAAACCTCACTGTAAGGTCCTTGTTTTTGATCTTTAAGAATACATATCTTCAGATTTAGTGCTCATTCACACCAGATGCATTGGGGCTATGCTGGCCGCTATTTCCAGTGCAACCCAAATACATAGACAAGGAAAATGCCTTGTTGCAATAGAGTCAGTTCACACCACAACATTGTGTATGCAGTAGGTTTGTGATGTGAACCGCGGTACCAAAAATCTGCGTCGCGCCGATTGGGACAGTGCCGTTGTCGGCAATAGCCTGCGATTTGGCATGTCAAATCATGCCGATATTAATAGGGGCTCTGCTGTTTTACCTGCCAAAAGATTTGTAGTTATGTTATATCAATCTTGTGTTACACTACCCACTATTCTGCTCAGCTAGGCAGGAAGGAATTGATGGTTAACTCTGAGAAAGCAAAATGTATGTACATTAATGTTAATCTGTTACCAAAAGAGTTGCATACAGAAAAACTATTAATACTACCTACCCACTGTCATTGACTCTACATCTGTTATCTGCGGGGATGGCTCTTGTGCCAACCACAGAGATGGACACATTCTAAAACACAATACAGTTGCAACTTTAGGTGCCATTTTACATGATAACACAATATGGGGAATTTATCAATTCATCGTTTATCAGAATCTGAAGCAGCTGTACATGGCAACCAATTAAGCTAACTGAACAAGCCGAAGCTAGAAGCTGATTGACGTCCAGTTTCTGTCTGCTCCAGTTTTGATAACCCCCCCCCCCCCCAAATAATTTTGGCAGCCACAAATATGGCAACAAAACATGATCACAAAACAAATGAAATGGATCAAAGCATCAGACCTCCAAACAGTTGTCACTGAACAGTGATGCAACCAAACTGCTGGGGGAAGAATTGCTTTATCTATTTATATGTCCTGGTTGAAAACCAGTTTACATTTCCAGACAATTCCCCAACAGGGAAAAATAAAAACCAGGAGGGCAGGGGTTTATGGAGGACCAAACTGTAATAAAGTATAGAATGCCTGAGAATTTCAGTTTTCTGGGCATAGAATTCATGAGATCTTCGAACATGCTAATGTATTTGTTTTTAGATTATTTTGACATGAAAACTGAAATTTTAGGATTACAAGAAGTGCATCTCGTGTTCCTTGATCTCATCAGAGAAGTGGCAGTAAGCAGGAGCCTTGGCATAAAAACAAGCTCAAATGACCTTTCAAAACAGAATAAATGTTATATGACACAGCTTAATACTACACTTAAGAAAAAAGTGATTGAAAAAAAAAGAGGAACGTAACTGAAATCCCCTTTGCAGGCCATGAGTTCAAGTTAAGCCTCTTTGCTGACGACACTCTTCTGACCTTGACTAATCCCCTTACTACTCTCCCCAACTTGTTACGCCTCTTGACACATTTCTCATCCATTTCGGGCCTCCGCATTAATTAATCTGTAGCTTTAAATCTCTCCCTAGACCCTGACCTGGTCGAACGCCTGCAGTCCCACTTCCCTTTTCGTTGGACAACCACATACATTGAATATCTGGGAGTTCGGCTTACCCCCACTTACTCCTCTCTATTCTCTGTTAATTGCTATCCCCTGCTTAGATCCTTGACCACTCTTCTGCAGACATGGCAGTTTCCACACCTGTCCTGTTTGGGTCGAATCCACTCTGTAAAGATGACGGTCTTACCAAAATGACTGTACTTTTTCAGCACCCTACCAGTACGGGTCCTTCCACATTTTTTCAACCTACTCCAGAGCAGGATCATGCGCTTTATCTGGGCTAATAAATGTTTTTTTTTTTTTTTTTATAAATGACTTCTCTGTCAAGATCAATGGCACATCTATCAGTCCGCCCCTACATGCCAGGGTGTTAGGGGTAACCTTAGACTCTGAATGAATGACTTGTATAGTGCTGCAAATGCGAACTGAATTGCCTCAAGGCGCTTGATCCGACCTGCGCTGAATCCTTCTTAAAATAGGTGTGTCTTGAGTTTTTTCCTGAAGGCCCGATGGTTTCCTTCCTAGCGGATGTTCGTGGGTAGAACGTTCCATAGCCGTGTTTCTTGGGCTGCGAATCTTCGTTCTCCCCTTGATTTGTACCGGGACTTGGGGATAAGGAGGAGGTTTTGGTTGGTTGATCGGAGGTTGCGATTGGGAGTGTAGTGTTTTATTTTTTTCGCATAAGTATTGAGGAGCGTCTCCTTGTGTGCATTTGTGAGTCAGGCAGAGGGTCTTGAATGTAATCCGATCCTTTATGGTTAGCCAGTGTAGGATCATCAGGGAGGGGAGATGATTCCCTGGGTTTTTTTTTTCTGTGACCAGTCTTGCTGCCGTGTTTTGGACGACTTGTAGGCGTGCAATCTGGAATTTAGGTAGTCCTATGTAGAGGGAGTTTGTGTAGTCGAGTCGTGAGTTGATGATTGTTCCTACTACTATTGCTTTCTCCTCTTCTGGAATGAAGGGGATGAGTCTACGTAGCAGGCGTAGAAGATGGTAAGATCCACTGACTACTGATCCTATTTGCGTGTCCATTGACATCTCTGAATCGAAGAAGACTCCCAGACTTTTGTGCTTAGGAGTATGGTCTGTCCAAGGATGGTGGGTGGGGTGCATGGGGTCGTAGATTTAGTATTTTGGTTTGCGTTTAGGAGATTTTCTGTCTCTGAACTGTCCTTTCAGGCCCACGTATAATCCCTGTCCAAATCATGCCGCCTTAGCCTCTGCAACATTTCCAGAATACACCCCTTTTTAACTAATGACACCACCAAGCTTCTAATTCACTCCCTGGTTATCTCTCGCCTCGACTACTGCTACTCTCTCCTCATTGGATTACCTTTACACAGACTATCCCCTCTTCAGTCCATAATGAATGCCGCTGCACGACTCATCCACCTTATCAACCATTCAGTGTCCTCCACCCCTCTCCGCCAATCCCACTGGCTTCCACTCACCCAATGAATAAAGTTCAAAGTACTGACAATTTACAAAGCCATCCATAACTCTGCCCCCAGCTACATCACTAACCTAGTCCCAAAATACCAACCAAGCCGCTCTCTTTGGTCCTCTCAAGACCTCTTGCTCTCTAGCTCCCTCGTCACCTCATCCCATGCTCGCCTCCAGGATTTCTCCAGAGCTTCTCCCATCCTTTGGAACTCCCTACCCCAATCTGTCTGACTGTCCCCTAATCTATCCATCTTTAGACGATACCTAAAAACCCTTCTCTTTAAAGAAGTTTATCCTGCTTCTAACTAACACTGTTTTACTTCCTCCATCAGCTAAACCCCCACAACTATTACCTTTTATATCAACTGACCCTTCCTTTTTAGATTTTAAGCTGTAACGAGCAGTGCCCTCTGATTCCTCTGGTACCAAATTATAATGTAACTGTAATGTCTGCCTTTATTTTGTCAAGCACTGCGCAAACTGTTGGCTTTATATAAAACCAGAATAGTAATAATAATATTAATAATAATAATAATAATAATAAACGCCCTAGAATGTATAAGGTTACCCTTTTTATACATTTATTGCAAGGTGGTTTGGGGGTTCCTCATGTCTCTAAGTACTATCTGGCAGCTCAGATCTCCCAATTATGACTGCCACATACTTCCTCCAATGTCCCTCTATGGGTGCTCCTGAAGCTCCCCAATTGTGCCCCTCTTTCTATGCAAGCGCTTCTTTGGCTTCCCCACAAACTTCGGCCGACATCATTGAGCCCTCTCATGCTACTTAGCTTTGCTGTGAGACCAAGACTCGGGTGATCACCGATCCGAATAAGGGGCCAGTCCCACATCTGCCTCCTCCTCTGTGCCTACAAGTGCCACCGGCCATTGCCCACAGTGCCCACCACTGCCACCTACCTATGCCTACGAATGCCACCTATCAATGCCCACCAGTGGTGCCAATCAGTGCCACCTAGCAGTGCTGCCTTTCAGTTTAGCCTATCAGTGCCCATCAATGCCCTTCAGTGCCACCCACCAGTGCCACCTCTCAGTGCTGCCTATCAGTGCTCACCAGTGCGCCCATCGGTGCCCATCAGCGCATCCCATCGGTACCCATCAGTGCAGCCTCATCAGCGTACATCAATGAAGGAGAAAAATTACCCTTTTGTAAAATTTTATAACAAAATCGAAAAAAATAAATTTTTTTTTTTTTTAATTCAGGCTTTTTAAATTCTTTTAACAAAAAATAAAAACTACAGAGGTGATAAAATACCACCAAAAGAAAGCTCTAGTTGTGTGTGTGTGTGGGGGGGTCATTTGGGTACAGTGTTGTATGGCCGCGCAATTGTCATTCAAAGTGCATCAGAGCTGAAAGCTGAAAATTGGTTTGGACAGGAGGGGGGTTTAACCACTTAAGGACCGCCGTATTGCCATTGTACGTCATTGCAATGGCACAGGCAGGCACAAGCACGTACATGTACGTACATGTACGTGCCTGCCTTCCAGCGGGTTGAGGGTCCGATCGGACCCCCTCCCGCTGTATACGGCGGTCCGGTTCTCTTCAGGAGCCACCCCCTCTGGATCGCTCCTGGCCAATGAGAAGCTTCCTCCCACTGTGTATTGTATACACAGGAAGGAGGAAGTGATGTCATTCTCCTCGGGGCGGTCTTTTTGACCGGACTACGAGGAGAAGACAAAAAGTAAGTGCACCAAAAACACTACTCTAACACATAGGTACACAAACCCCCCCCCGATCCCACCCGCCCCCCCCCCCCCCAGTCACAGTGTCACTGATTGCATTGATCATTTATTTACTGATCACTAAGTGTCAGTTGTAACAGTAAAAACTGTCAGGGCAGTTAGAGTTAGGTCCAGGGTAGCCCCCTACCCCCCCCAATAAAGGTTTAACCCCCTGATTGCCCCTAGAGTTAACCCTTTCACCCCCTTTTGCCAGTGTCACTAAGCGATCATTTTTCTGATCGCGGCATTAGTGTCGCTAGGTAGCTAGTTTTTTTTTTAGGTTCACTGCCAGGTTTTTATAGCGATAGGTACCCCGATATACTACCCAATAATGGTTTTAACCCCCTGATTGCCCCTAGTTAACCCTTTCACCCCCTTTTGCCAGTGTCACTAAGCGATCGTTTTTCTGATCGCTGCATTAGTGTCACTAGTGTCGTTAGGTAGCTAGTTATTTTTTTAGGTTCACTGCCAGGTTTTTATAGCGTTAGGTACCCCCATATACTACCCAATAATGGTTTTAACCCCCTGATTGCCCCTAGTTAACCCTTTCACCAGCGATCACAGTATTAGTGTCACTGGTGATGCTGGTTAGCCAGTTAGTTATTTAGGTTCCCCGTCAGGTTTTTATATAGCGCCAGGGACCCCCATATACTACCTAATAAAAATTTGAACCCCCTGATTGCCCCTAGTTAACCCTTTCACCACTGATCACCGTATAAGTGTTACGGGTGACTCTGGTTAGTTTGCTTTTTATAGCATCAGGGCACCCACCATTTATTACCCAATAAAGGTTTAACCCCCTGATCACCCGGTGGGTGATATCAATTAGGTTTTAGGGTCAGGGTCTGCGTCGCCCCAGGCAGCGCTAGGTTAGTGCCAGTACCGCTAACACCCACACGCAAAGCATAAACCTCCCGTAGTGGTATAGAATCTGAACAGATCCATATCTGATCAGATCTATACTAGCGTCCCCAGCAGTTTAGGGTTCCAAAAAAACGCATTGTTAGCGGGATCAGCCCAGATACCTGCTAGCACCTGCGTTTTGCCCCTCTGCCCAGCCCACCCAAGTGCAGTATCGATCGATCACTGTCACTTACAAAACACTAAACACATAACTGCAGCGATCGCAGAGTCAGGCCTGATCCCTGCGATCGCTAACAGTTTTTTTGGTAGCATTTTATATTTAAATCCGGAAGGCAGTGCTTGGTTTTCGGGGTCCCGTACGTGGCTAGGCTCCCAAAAAGTCCCCCACATGTGGTATAGCCATACTCGGGAGAAGTAGCGGAATATATTTTGGGGTGCAATTCCACATATAACCATGGCATGTGTGAGCAATATATCATTTAGTGACAACTTTTTTTTTTTTTTTTGTCATTATTCAATCCCTTGGGACAAAAAAAAAAAATATTCAATGGTCTCAACATACCCCTCAGCAAATAGCTTGGGGTGTCTACTTTCCAAAATGGGGTCATTTGGGGGGGTTTGTGCCATCTTGGCATTTTATGGCCTTCAAAACTGTGATAGGTAGTGAGGAGTAAAATAAAAAATGTATGCCCTTAGAAATCCTGAAGGCGGTGCTTTGATTTCGGGGTCCCGTACGCGGCTAGGCTCCCAAAAAGTCCCACACATGTGGTATCCCCATACTCGGGAGTAGTAGCGGAATATATTTTGGGGTGCAATTCCACATATAACCATGGCATGTGTGAGCAATATATCATTTAGTGACAACTTTTTTTTTTTTTTTGTCATTATTCAATCCCTTAGGACAAAAAAAAAAAAAAATATTCAATGGGCTCAACATACCCATCAGCAATTTCCTTAGGGTGTCTACTTTCCTAAATGGGGTCATTTGGGGGGGGGGGGGGGTTTGTACTGCCCTGCCATTTTAGCACCTCAAAAAATGAGATAGGCAGTCATAAATTAAAAGCTGTGTAAATTTCAGAAAATGTACTCTAGTTTGTAGACGCTGTAACTTTTGCGCAAACCAAAAAATATACGCTTATTGACATTTTTTTTTACTAAAGACATGTGGCTGAATACATTTTGCCCTCAATGTATGACTAAAATTTAGTTTATTAAATTTTTCTTATAACAAAAAGAAGAAAATATCTTTTTTTTCCAAATTTTCGCTCTTTTTCCATTTATATCGCAAAAAATAAAAATCGCAGAGGCAATCAAATACCATCAAAAGAAATCTCTATTTGTGGGAAGAAAAGGACGCAAATTTTGTTTGGGTGCAATATTGCATGACCGCGCAATTACCAGTTAAAGCAGCGCAGTGCGAAATTGGAAAAAGACCTCTGGTCCTTAAGGTGTTTATTGGTCCGGGGCTGAAGTGGTTAAGTGCCCAGTAAGAAAGTGGTTAAAGTTGTGGGACTTGGTAAGATCCTCAAGCTTCCTCATGAATGAATGAATAATTTGTATAGCGCTCAAAGCTAACTGAATCGCATCAAGGCGCTGTGCTGAGCTTTGTTGTCCAGTTTCTAGAAGAGGAAGGTCTTGAGTTTTTTTCTGAAGACCTGGAGGTTTTCTTCCACGCGGATGTTAGTTGGTAAAGCGTTCAATAACCGTGGTCCTTGGACAGCGAATCTCCGTTCCCACTTAGATTTGTACCAAGATTTGGGAACGAGGAGGAGGTTTTGGTAAGAGGATCGAAGATTGCGGTTGGGTGTGTAGTGTTTTAATTTCTCGAATAGGTATTGAGGAGCGTCTCCATGCACGCATTTGTGGGTGAGGCAGAGGGTCTTGAGTGTGATCCGATTCTTTACGGTTAGCCAGTGTAGGTTCCTCAGGGTAGGGGAGATTGATTCCCAGGGTTTTTTCCCTGTTATCAGCCTTGCCATCGTGTTTTGGATAAGTTGTAAGCGCGCAAGTTGATATTGGGGTAATCCTAAGTAAATGGAGTTTGAGTAATCAAGCCGTGAATTAATGACTGTTCCAACTACCACTGCTTTGTCCTTCTGTGGGATGAATGGGATTAGTCTACGTAGCTGGCGGAGCAGATGGTGAGAGCCACTGACTACTGCTCCTATTTGGGCATCCATAGACATTTGCGAGTCAAAGATGACCCCAAGACTCTTTGCCTTGGTCTTTGGGATGACGGTCTGTTCAAAATGGTGGGGGATGTCCAGGGGATCTTGGTTCGGGACTTATGGTTTGTGCGGAGGATGAGAAGCTCTGTTTTTGATTCGTTGAGTTTGAGGGAGTTAGTGGTCATCCAGTCTTCTATCAGAGCGAGGCAATTTTCTAATTGCTGATGCTGGTCTTTTTGTTCAGTGATATCAAAGTAAAGTTGCGTGTCGTCAGCGTACGAGTGGAAGCAGAGGTCCGATGATCTAATGATATTGAGGAGTGGGCGGATGTATATGTATATGGATGAAGAGCACTGGCAACAAGGGCGATCCTTGGGAGACTCCGCAGGAGACTGCCTTGGTTACAGAGGTGAATTCTCCTAGTTTCACTGTCTGTGACCGATTTCCTAGGAAGGATGCGAACCATTGAAGATCTGAGCCTGTGACTCCTGCTACTTCTGTGAGGCGGATGAGTAGAGTATTGTGGTCCACTGTATCAAATTCTGGACTGAGGTCCAACAGTACCAGGAGACATGATTCTCCGCCATTCGCTGCTTCAAGGGCGTCATCCCATATCTTGAGGAGTGCTGTTTAAGCTCCATGGCCCGGGTGGAAGCCTGATTGCAGCGGATCTAGGAGCTTGTGTGTATCCAGGTGGTGTTGTATCTGTTGAACTACCGCTTTCTCCATGATCTTGGAGATGGTGATGAGGCTTGTAATCGGCCTGCGATTGTTTGGGTTCTTAGGGTCAAGGTTAGGTTGCTTTAGCAGGGGTTTGACGATCCCTTGTTTGAGGGCGCCCGGAACAGTCCCTTCTTTAAACGACTGAATTATGAGGTGGGTTATGGTGGGTTCCCCCTTCCCCCTTCCATGTCCCCCTTCCTGCCCCTGCTGCCTATAATAAACCATCGTTCCCCCTGGGTCTTAACCAGCCTCAGGCGTTCGCATGGTGGACCTCATGGGGCCTTACCCAGGTACGCTATCTGTTGACTACTCGTACTCCACTGATGTGGTCTTAATTTTGTGAATCCTACGACACACCCCAGGTAAAATTCTTTCGTTTTCTTCAGATCCAGCACTGGATATCTGCGCTACAACATACCTCCTCCTACCCGCTCCAGACATCCACATTCAAACATAACTACTACATGCCCTGGGTTCCCGGCCTTATCGCCACCCTCTATGTAGGTTTGAATAGTCGATCATCTCTCACCTCACTCTCCTATGTGGGAGTGAGATTTGGGACATGGGATTGATCCGGCAGACTGGAGCAAGGCCTGGTCTTCTGTAGCTAAATGTTCCTTTAATACTGCCATCTTAGAGACAGCATACAAAGTGCTGTTGCGGTGGTATTGGGTTCCAGCACATATTGCCAATGCCAACCTGACCTCTAGCAATCACGGTTT
The DNA here is from genome assembly GCF_037356315.1 of Lithobates pipiens. Taxonomy (NCBI): domain Eukaryota; kingdom Metazoa; phylum Chordata; class Amphibia; order Anura; family Ranidae; genus Lithobates; species Lithobates pipiens. The sequence continues at coordinate 348,490,069 of NW_027507758.1, read as the reverse complement.
CCAGTGGATGTGGCCATCGTGGGGATGTAATTCACACCTGGTGGGCCTGCCCACGATTTGTAGGAAAATTCTCAGTACATCTGATGACTTGACGAATGTCATTCAAGCATTGTTAATTTTCAACATTCGATTCTGGAATAAATGTATTTTTCTGAACGAAAATAACATACACGGTTATGCCACGTACACACGATCAGACTATCCGGCAGACTTTCCAAACGAGCGGACCTGCCCACACACAGCTGGACTTTTCTGGCAGACTAGGTACGGCGGACAATCCACCGGATTATGGCAGGAGGCCGTTGTACTTTTGAAATGAACGGACTTGCCTACACATGGAGGAAAGTCCATTCATCTTGAACGCGGCTCCAGGTAGCCGGGACTAGCGAAGAAAGTCAATGTCGCCACCTTCGTCGGCGAGATTGACACGTCACTGGCCCCACCACCTGGTATGGACTTAAAGGGGAAGCCCTACACGAGAAAAAAAAAGGCGTGGGGGTCCCCCCAAGGTCCATATCAGACCCTTATCCGAGCACGCAGCCCGGCCGTTCAGGAAAGGAGGTGGGGACGAGCGAGCGCCCCCCCTCATCCTGAGCCTTACCAGGCCGCGTGCCCTCAACATGGGGGGTGCTTTGGGGGAGGGGGGCAAGACCCCAAAGTCGGAAGAAGACCCTCGGGCGGCGACAAAGAAGAAAACCGGGCTCCTCCGCTAGTAAAAGAGCTAGCAGAAGATATCGAAGGAGTCCGACGGGAAGACCCCCCCTGAAACGGAAGACCCCGGAGCTGTGCAATAAATTATTTTGAAACCTTGTGTTGTGTTTTATTTACATTTTTTTCACCAGGTGAATGGGTAGGGGTTCATTGTACCCTATACTCATTCACATAGGGTGGGGGGCTGGTATATGGATTCCGATAAGCCCCCCCCCCCGCCTGCAGACCCTGACAACCAACGGCCAGGGTTGTCGGGAAGAGGCCCTTCTCCTCATCAACATGGGGACAAGGTGCTTTGGGATGGGGGGCCGCAGAGCCCCCCTTCCCCAAAGCACCCCCCCATGTTGAGGGCACGTGGCCTGGTACGGCTCAGGAGGGGGGGCGCTCGCTCATCCCCACCCCCTTTCCTGACCGGCTGGGCTGCGTGCTCGGATAAGGGTCTGATATGGACCTTGGGGGGGACCCCACACCGGTTTTTCCGGCGTAGGGCTTCCACTTTAAGTCCATACCAGGTGACGCGGCCAGCGACGTTTCAATCTCACCACCGAAGGTGGCGACATTGACTTCCTTCGCTAGTCCCAGCTACCTGGAGCCACATTCAAAATGAACGGACTTTTCTCCGTGTGCGGGAAAGTCCTTAATTTCAAAAGTCCGGCGGACTAGCACACAGACGGCCGGATTGTTAGTGTCAAAAGTCAAAACTTTTTTTTTGAGTCAAAACTACTTTCTAAGGCCGCGTACACACGGGCGGACTGTTCGCCCAACTTAGTTCGTCAGACAATCCGACAAACAGTCCGTTCAAAATTTGCATGAACGGACTTGACCACACACGATGAGCAGACAGTCCGCTGAAAGCGTGCGCGATGACGTGAACGGCACGTACGACGGGATGAGAAATTCGACGTCCAATACACTGCAATGCAACTTTCGCCGTGTAAATCCTTTCTGAGCATGCGCCAAACTTAGTCTGTCGAACTAGCCTACACACGAGCGGACTGTCCGCTGAAACCAAGTTTGGACGGACTGTCTTACGGAAATTCCCTAAGACTTTGTTCGTCAGACTGTCCGCTGAAACAGTCCGCTGAAGCCCACACACGAGCGGATTGTCCGCTGAAACACTGTTCAGCGGACTAAGTTGGGCGAACAGTCCGCCCGTATGTACGCGGCCTTAGTCCGCCGGACTTTTGGGGAAAAAAAAGTCCGCCGGATAGTCTGATCGTGTGTACGCGGCATTAGAAATTTGTTTGTTGAATCCTTCTTCGAATATTCTTGTCACTGAGGTTGATACAAAACTTCAATTTGACCCCCACTAATGATCTAATAATTCGAAAATCTAATAAATTTTCTTTAACAAAAAAAATGAAAATGACATTCTATTAGTGTTTGGCCAGCTTAAGCCTAAACCTTCACAGTCTGCTGAAAAGGAGTGTTTGGTAGACATTTCTGACTAATTCCATGTATCCTCTACTCACTGGGTCCAACAGCGCGCATAAAGCTGGCCAGAGATGCGTAGAATTTCAAAAGAAAATTCTTAGGAAAAGAATGGTCTAAGAAAGTTTGTTCATTTTGCTAAACATTAAAGTAGTTGTAAACCCATTACTACTAGGCTTTTACCTACGAATGAAATGCTGCCCCCCCCCCCCAAAAAAAATCACATCCACCAAAAGGCCCCCACATTCATTATTTTATATAATGATAACTAAAATTAAATATATCAGAAAATCTGATTAAAAATACCATACATCTATTCGCTTTTTTGTAGACGCTATAACTTTTACGCAAACCAATCAATATACACTTTTAGTGATCTTTTTAAACCAAAAACATGTAGCAGAATAGATATTGGCCTAAACTGATGAAGACTTTTTTTATAGCCAATATCTATAGGAGGGGTTTGCACCATCCCTGCTAAGTTTCATTATATATAGTATGTCTTATTTTCAGTCTGATGTGCATTATATGTGAAGTTGCGTTGCAGAGACCGGTATTGTCTTAATATTGAAGCCTACTGAAATTTCCATACATTCCACTGTTATTGTTAAGTTATTGATTAGTAAGTTAACGCTGCACTTTTTTTTGTGGTTTGGGAACACATAAAAGTGCTTAGCGGCAGGCTTTTTACTGACACTTTTTTTTATTTTACCTCCAGTAGTTTATTGTAAATAGTAATGTGGTGATTACCTATTATACTATAGGCACTGATAGGCAACACTGATCAGCACTAGTAGGCAGCAGTGATAGGCAGAACTGATTGGCAGCATTTAGTGGCAGCACTGAAGGGAACTGATTGGCAGCGTGGATGGGCACTGATAGGCAGCACTGATGGGCAGCACTGATGGGCGCTAATAGGTGGTACTCGTGGGCATTGATTGACAGCACTAATAGGCAACACTGATGGGCACTGCTTGGAAGCACTGGCACTGATTGGCACTGGTAGGTGGCACTGATTGGTAACATTGGCACTGATATTAGACGGCACTAATTGGCACTGACAGGTGGCACAGATTAGCACTGACAGGTGGCACTGATTGAAAGCACTAATTGGCAGACAGGTGGCACTGATTGAAGGCACTAGCACTGACAGGTGGCACTGATTGACACTGCCACTCACAGGTGTTAATGATTGGCACTGATAGGTGGCAATGATTGGCACTGACAGAGGAGATAGAGTTTCACACTGAGCTGATAATTATGATTGCCAGAGCCTCTGAGTGTGTGAAACTGTCATGGAATGCAACTTCATGCATAGAGAGACCAGTTGTCAAAATTCAGCGGTGATTTTGGGGTGGGCGGGACCCAGCAGCTATCAAACAACACCCAATGATTGGGCTGCTTAAGAAAGGGGGCGGGGCCACATACACATAGCGGCCCGCCCAGACCCCATCCTAGTGGCTGGTGTTTGATAGCTGCTGGGTCCTGCCCACCCCCAACATCAACGCAAAATTTTGAGAGCTTGTCTCTCTCTGCATTCAGTTACATTACATGACAGTGTCACACACTCAGTGGATCTTACAAGCAGAACGATCTGCTCAGTGTGAAACGGTCTCACAGACAGCATGGACTACACACTCTTTGGATGCAGCCTCTCACAGCAGTCCCACAGGCAGATCTCGGGAGACTTCCGCGCCTCTTAAAATGCCGCTTGGGACCATGGGCCCACTGGGTCCCATGGTAGGGCTGGCCCTGGGTAAGCTTATAATAAGGCTTACCTGTGGGTACCGTGAATATTTCCTAAACTTGCACCGTTTAGAAGATATTCAGTATATGCGCTGCTGCTGATGTCAGCATGTGCACAGAAGAAACGGGCTGTGACCGGCGGCTCCCGCACACATGTGAAGGTGTGACCTCATCACGGCTCTGGCCAATCACAGCGCCGGAGCCCGCAAACCCAGAAATAACTCTGGGAGACATGTCGCCAGGCACAGTAGTGTATGGGGACAATTGCAACAGCTTCGGTCTAAGGTAAGTATTTCATAATGAGCTAGAATGCTATGCATACTATCTCACTATGTCTTTGTCTTGTAGGTTGTTGTTTTTTTTGTTTTGTTTTTAGAGAGTTTACAACCACAACAAACTGTTACACCACTTTTAAATACAGGTAAGCCTATAACAAGGCTTACCTGTAGGTACCTTGAATATCTCCTAAACTTGCACAGTCCAGGAGATATTCAGTATATGCGCTCCTACCATCGGCGCATGCGCACTGGTGCTATTTCTTCAGGAGTCGTGCCGTGACCGGCGGCTCCCGTGCACATGGGAGTGACGTCAACGTGGCTTCAGCCAATTACAGTGCCAGAGCCACAAACCTTGAAGTAACTCTGGTGGAAGATGTCTGCGCTGTACTCGGAGGGCCAACGCTGATCTAGGGCATCGTTCTAAGGTAAGTATTTCATAATGAGCTAGTATGCGATGCATACTAGCTCGTTATGCCTTTGTCTTGCAGGGTTTTTTTTTACTTTACAACCTCTTTAATTGGCCAAATTGATGTTCGATTTTGACCACAGTGATAAGAAAATCCAAAGGAGCAGCATTTGTGTGTTTGGGAAAAATTACACTGTATGGGGTTTTCATTTCGGAAAAGTCCATTTATTACAAAATGAAATTTTAAAAGCAAACAAAATCATTCAAATGTTCTGAGAATTTTTGTACAAATTTTCCTAATACTTTTCCTAAGAATTTTAGCTCAACATTCTATCCATCTATGGTCAGCTTTAAGCTAATCAGCTCAGTGCACACTTTCATATTCAGCAAGCTTTGCGTAGTTTCCCATTGACTTGAATGCTGCAAGTAGACTACAGCAGACTAATAAAATGTGTATCTAAACCCAATAACATATTGCAGCTTTACACTCCTTACTTAGATCAGCCTTTCTCAACCTTTTCAACACAGAGGAACCCTTCAAATAGTTTTCTGGTCTTGGGGAACCCCTGCTAAAAATTAGAAATCTACAACTCATGATTTCATGGTGTGATGGTCAGTGGTAAGAATGGTCCTTACACTTGTGGTCATTGGGAAGAATTACCTTCTTACAGATAGCTAAAAAGATCAATGGTGTGAGTGGGAACTTATCTGAGAGGCAGAAATTGCCCAATGCTGAAGGAACCCCTAGCAACCTCTGGAGGAACTCTAAGGTTCCATGGAACCCTGGTTGAGAATCACTGCCTTAGATGTTAGTTTTAATGTATCTCTTTCTACATCAAGTACCCTTGTAGAACCAGTCCATCTAAAGTGCCACGTTCTGTCCTCTAATCTCTGAGTGATAAACTCTGAATGTTTCTTAATGCAAGCAGGCATGTTAAACATACAAACTGTAACTGACCACTTCTTAATGGTAAATACAGCCAGTAGTGTATTTAGGTTTTGTGCTGCCCTAGGCCTGACTAAAGTCATGCACCCCCTAATTTAAATATGACACACCCCTTCCTGTTGAGGTCACACCCCTTGCTGTTTAAGACCCACCCTATAATTTTCGAGTGGGGGCACTAGTTCTGAGGGCCTTGGGGGGGGGGGGGGGGGTGGCAATGGATTCCCTTAATCTGCATAGATTTCCTCTCACTTCCTGTTTGACTATGGGGCAGGAAGTGAAGGGAAATTTCTGCAATGGGACAGGGATGGTAAAAAATAAACTTCCAAAATGGAAAAAAAGTGTTGCCTACAGTTCTACTTTAAGCACAAATTTCTGATATTTTTATGGAGAGGACTAAGAAGATATAACCATGCCAATGGTGCAGCAGAAAACATATAGCACAGTGAGGAAGGTTTGTGGTTCAGGGTGATAGGACAGTCAAAATTAGCAGCTTTATGGGGGCACAAGACTAATTTGCCTCTCAGCCAAGTCCGTGTAGTGCAAGTGGTGGGGACTCTTTCCGTGCTGCCCTAGGCCTGAGCCTAGGCCAGGATACAGCGTTGCAGCTAGGAAGCTAGATTTCTTGTGCACCATTCTGGAGAGTGCTGGATGGGAGTTTAGCTTTCATATTGTTTCCCTAAGATCCTGTATATAGAGCAATGTGTTGTCAATCAAAAGTTGGCCATAGGTGGATCAAAATTCAGCTGGACTTTCAAGTGGATTCGATCTAGTAATCACCTCCTCTCAAAGGGACTATTGGTATATTTTTGTACAATCAGCTGTATCGCTGATCAGTGTATTCTGACAGCAGAGGGGTCCCACTGTCAGAATACTAAAGTGCAGCGTGGAGGATTCCCCCATCCACCTCACTTGTGTGGATGAGGGAATACATTCAATTTTCTTCAGAGTAATCTATGGCCAGCTTAAACGATTGTGACCGAAGTTAGGGTCACCAACCTGCCATGACTGCTCTGCAGAAGGAAGAGTGTTGTCACCCTATCAAAGGAAGTGCCTATCCAATGGTTCTGGCAGGATTCTTTGGTATTTACAAAATGTTTTTGGGGGAAAATAGAGAACCAATCTTACTGTTATGGGAGCTGTATATGTATTCTATAGTTTGACCTTTTGGATCTGCAGTTGCCATAGGGTTGCATGTGATCAGTTATGACACCAGTCATTTGAGGGTTTACAGTTCAGATGAGAGCACAAGCATCTGTGACAGTCAATCACAGCACACCTTGAATGTTATACTGTGTACACACGATTGCACATTCCAACAACAAAAGCCGTGGGATTTTTTCCGAGGGATGTTGGCTCAAACTTGTCTTGCATACACACGGTCACACAATGTTGTCGGAAATTCCGAACGTCAAGAACGCAGTGACATACGATGAGCCGAGAAAATTCAAGTTCAATAGCCAGTGCAGCTCTTCTACTTGATTCCAAGCATGCGTGGAACTTTGTGCGTTGGAACTGTGTACACACGATCAGAATTTCTGACAACGGATTTTGTTGTCGGAAAATTCGAGATCCAGATCTCAAATTTTGTGTGTCAGAAATTCCGGTGGAAAATGTCTGATGGAGCCCACACACGGTCGGAATTTCTGACAACAAGCTCCTATCAAACATTTTCCATCGGAAAATTCGTCCATATGTACGCGGCATAACAGTTTTGGGAAACAGTGATCGTTTGGTTTAGTTCCACTTTAACACTGAACAGACTTGCTGGAAAGGTGTGCCGCTGCTCCTTCACTGTTCAAGCCACAGGGATGGGAGGGCCTAAGAGAACCATGACTATGAACTTATGTTAAAGAGGAAGTAAACTCTGTGGGAAAAAAAAACATTTTCTCCCTTCTCTGCAAAGTAAAGGAGATATTTCCAGTACCTCAGGGCCTGATTGGACCCTGGGCAAAACTTCTCTTGCAATGCCGAGTTGACTGCACTCATTCACATGTGCATAAAATTATGTCATCTCAGCCCGGTCCAATAAAAGGGTCGGGGATCGATACCCAGAAGTTCAACCAGGCTGAAGATGAGCTCGGGTAGACTGCAGTGCTGGAGTATAGGTGATTATAGTTCCACTTTAGGGCCCTTCCTCAATGCTCTGTAGCAAAAATCGCAGTAAAAACGCATATGCAAATTTTCTGCATTTCAGATGTGTTTCCTGTGCGTTTCTGGGTTACCTGCACCTGTAAAAAAAAAAAAAAATGTGTGACTCAAAAATGCACCTAAAACGTGGTGCGATTTTGATGTGCTTTCCATTAATTTCAAAGGGGAACTGCATTTTTGCTGCAGTTTTCAAAAGCAAACCAAAGATGCAGCATGCAGGACTTTTCAAAACCCACCGAACCCGTAATGCAGGATTTAAAGGGAAACATTTTTCCTGCATTTTCCTTGCAAGATAAAAACGCAGAAAAAAAAAAAAACTTATCAGTGTGAAAGGGCCCTTAACCACTTCAAGACTGCCCACAGTACATTTACGTCATTACTTTGACGTTAAAGAGAAAGTAAAGGGAAAAAAATATAAAAATAAAAAACACACCCTGCAAGGCAAAGGCATAATGAGCTAGTATGCATAGCATACTAGCTCATTATGAATGACTTACCTGAGAACGAAGCCCCGAAGCGGTCCTCTGTCTTCCTCTTCGCCGCTGCCATGGATCCCGGAGCGACTTCCGGATCTCGCGGCTCCGGCGCTGTGATTTGCCGGAGCCATGATGACGTCACTCCCACGCATGCGCACGGGAGCCGACACTCGCGGCATATCGCCATGATCTGCGGCCTGCCCAGTGCGCCTGCGCGCCGCTGTCTACGGCGCATGCACCGTAGACAGCGGTGGCTGTCTTTGGGTAAATATCTCCTAAACCGTATAGATATTTCTTGGACCTACAGGTAAGCCTTAATCTAGGCTTACCTGTAGGTCAAAGTGGTTTGTAAGGGTTTACAACCACTTTAAATACCGCTAGCAGCCATAACCCTGGTATTTTCTTGTACTACGGCGATTCTGCGTCTAATAAAAGTGGTCCCGGCGGTGGATTCCCAGTCGTCTCCGGGCTTGCTGACCTGTGGGTTAGCCTTGAGCCGATCCAATCCTTTCTGTGGCTGGTCAGAAAGCCGAGTGAGGGCAAGATAGCCCCCACTCAGCTCTATGCTTTTGGAGGAATGGAGCAACGTCCGACATCACTTACACCTTTCAGCCTTAAAGGGATTATTGTTTTATCTCTTAAATGCAAAATTACTTTTTTTGTTGTTGCTTTTAAGTGTAAATGTGAGATCTGAAGTCTTTTTGACCCCAGATCTTGCAATAAAGAGGCCCTGTCAGGCTTATTTCTATTACATTTCTTGTAATAGGAATAAAAGTGATCTAAAAAAAATTAAGGGACAGTGTATAAATGAAGAACAAAATAATAAAATAAATAATAATATATTTTTTTAAAGTGTACCATCCCTCTAAGCTGGCACATAGAAGCAAACTCATACGTAAGTCACACCCACATATGTAAACGGTCTTTAAACCACACATGTGAGGTATTACAGCGATTGTTAGAGTGAGAGCAATAATTCTAGCATTAGACCTCCTCTGTAACTCTAAACAGGTAACCTGTAAAAAAATTTAAAGTATTGCCTATGGAGATTTTTAAGTACCCTAGTTTGTTGCCATTCCACGAGTGTGCGCAATTCTAGGGCTAGGGCTGCAACTAACGATTATTTTCATAATCGATTAGTTGGCCGATTATTGTTTTGATTAATCGATCAATCGGTTAATAACCTTAAAAAAATAAAAAATAAATAGTGGGTCAAATTGACGTTCATTTTCAACCACAGTGACGGGAAAAATTGGAAATAGAAAACTTCCCTGTCAAAGTAATTTGCAGACAGTTTATGTGGTTTTTGTTCAGAAGTGAAAATTTCAAACAAAATTCTTTCAGTGAATGTACAAAGATTTTTCATCTGAATATTCTCACCTGAAAATTGATCTGTGAGGTCAGCATAAGGCTCGGTACACACCTATGCAGGTTTTGCTTTTGATCTGTTTCTGCAGTGCTTTTTGCTGTGCGTTTTTGATTTTGCGTACGTGATTTTACTGCAATTTGCATTTTTTTGGGCAGATTAAAAAAAACACAACTTGCTGCAAAAACGCATTACATTCTTTTCTGCAGCTTCTCCATTGAAGTATACTGAACCGTTTTGCATTAAAAGTCCCTGACCCTTTCCAAATATGCAGCGGCTGAAAAAAGCACAAATATGAACGTGTCCCATAAGAAACCATGTAAATGAACTGTAGTGCGTTTCTGCAAAAAGCACCAATAAACCTATAGACGTGAACCAGGCCTAAGACGTTTAGTAACATAATGGGGTTAAAAAGACTAAAATTAGCCCTTTATAGTACAAAAAAACCAGATAATCACTACTGGAAGGGTTCATTTTTTTTACTGTAGAACAGTGAAAGTAATATTTAAAGTAGTGATAATATTTTTGTACTCTAAAGGGCTCATTTTAGTTTTTTGGGCTAACTTTACTGTTTGGGGGGTTTTTTTTTATTCAAAAAAGTGTATTTTTTCCCCCAAAAAAGATTGTGTTTGTAGGACCGATGTGCAATAACATAAAATATTGCAATTTTGGGGGTTCTAAGTAATTTTTTAGCAAAAAAATACAAATTTATATTTGTAAGCAAAAACTTCCAAAACAGGCCTGGTCTTTTAAGATTGATTCACACTAACGCGTTTTTTGATGCATTTTGCAGCAATGCAGGGACCTTTTTTAACATGGGTTCCTATGGAACATGTTCACATCAATGCATTTTTGTGCCTCTGCATTTTTGGAAAGGGTCAGGGACTTTTTTTCATGCAAAATGCAGCGTTTTGCATGTAATAGAAGTCAATGGACCTGCATCAAAAACACAAGTACCGCGTTTTTACAGGTTTTTTTTTTCATTTTTTTCCACAGTGTAAAAAAAAAAAAAAAAAAAAAAAAACACAAAATCGCGGTCCAAAAATGCGTCAAGCACAGCAAAAAGCACTGCAAAAATGCTCAAAAGCAACATGCATAGATGTGAATCGAGCCTTAAAGTAGTTTTAAAGAGGAGCTGCACCTAAAAAAAAAAAATATTAAAAGCCAGCAGCTACTAATATTGCAGCTTCTGACTTTTAATAAAATCACACTTACCTGTCCCAGGTTCCAGCGATGTTGGCGGCAGATGACGAGCGATCGCTCGTCTCGCTGCTGCCACCGCCGCCATCCTCTGTCAGGGAATCGGGAAGTGAAGCATGACGGCTTCACTGCCCGGTTCCCTACTGCGCTTGCGCGAGTCGTGCTGCGCGTCTCTTATGGTCCCCCGCTGTGTGTTTCCCAGAACACAACAGGGGGGGGGGTCGCGTCTGCGGGGGTTCTGCGGCGGTCTGGCCGGAAGTGTGTGCAGTTACCTGGATTATCCAGGTAACTGCACCCCCCTCCCCCCCGAAAGGTGCCGATTGTGGCACCGGGGGGGGGGGGGGGGGATCAGAATAGTGGAACTTCCCCTTTAGGGTGAAGAACCGCTTTAAATTAGATGTCTGGGCTCATACTAAGTCTAAACCTGCTCCCACACCCATTCTAAGCCCAATACTAACTATAATGTAATGGAAAGATGAGCATACTTATCTAATCTCCAGTTCTGTCACGTGATTGGCTCCCAACCTGCACCCTAAAACGCACATGCACTGGTGTGCGCTGTGTAGGGGTAGTGAGCGGCGATGTGCTGGGTTGTTAAAACGCTTTGCAGTTTACTTTTTTCTTTTCAAATTTATTGATGTGCCACAACTTGATGACACTTTATTCAAGTGGATGTACCGTAGTATGTTACAACATGCAGTATGATGAGATGCTCTGTGTAAAATTGCACATATGCTGCACTTAGGGCTCATTCTACACAGCTTCTGTTTGTTACCGAATAGAACACAGGTTCTTCCTAACAGAAGGGAGCACTAGATCCTGTGTCCCTAAAGTACTACCATTTCTCATTTCAACAATTAATGACTTTTCACATTTCCACATGTGCGTGTTTACATTTACACATGTAAAAAGCGCATATATGCATGAACCTGGATGCAGCTGTGGACAAGGCATTGAGCCTTTATCTGAACCTACAATTCCATAGATTGTGTCAAATTCTGAGAGTTATCACATGCTGGCATCCAGGGTTCAGGAGTTAGATAAGCCAATTCCAGCCAGGGTTCCTCCAGAGCTTTCTAGGGGTTTTATGGGCTATTGCCTGCATATTTCCAGGTCCAACCCCAATGGAGAGAACCAGAACTGCTGGAAACCAATGATCCCTTTAGCTGTTCTTAAGGGTAACAGACCACCAACATAAGGAACATTCTTCCAGCCAAATAGGAAGCACTGTTCCCACCAATGTAGGGGAGGCATCCTTCCCAATCGGCCACCAATGTAAAAGGGGCATCCTTCCCACCAGTCACCAATGTAAGGGGGGGCATTCTTCCCACTGACCACCAACTTAAAAGGGACATCCTTTCCACCGACCACTAGTCAGTGTAGGAGGGCAACCCTTCCCAGCAAACAATGTAAGGGCCACACTCTTCCAACCAACAACCAATGCAAGGAGCACATCCTTCCCACCGACCACCAGTGGGGGATCTTTCCCACTGACTAATGTAAGGGGAGGGGGGGATTCTTCCCACTGACCACTAAACGTAAAGGGCAAATGCTTCCCACTGATCACCAATGTAATGGGGACATCCTTCCCTCTGACCACTAATGGAAGAGGGCCACCCTTCCCCCTGACCACCAATGTAATGGGGACATCCTTCACTCTGACCACCAATGTAAGGGGGTGGGGGCATTCTTCCCAACAAACAATGTAAGGGGCTCACTCTTCCCACCAGCCACCATTGTAAGGGGGCATTCTTTGCACCTGGGGTAAAAAGGTTGAGAAAGGCGGAGTTTTAGGGTTAATGGCACTTCTAGTTTTCACCAACCCCCCTCTCCCAGGTCCACCAATAAGCAGTAACAGAACTCAATTTCCATGACTATTCTATGCCAACACAGCTCCCATCCATCCCTCTCTGCACAGGCTGATCCCTATCATATGTAGTACCTACCTAGCTGTGCCCTGGAGATCCAACGTTTGGAAATGAAGAGGACAATAAAAGTATAGGGATGTGCTCCCACACATTGCCTAGTAAAGGAGTAGTACTCACTGGAAGTGTGCCCCTGGGTATAGATGGCATGGCCACACACAGCACAAACACAAAGTACAGCACGACAATGGCATGTGAGGCATGGTCTGCAGGAAAGCCCAGAACCCTGAAGAGCAGCTTGAGGATCTCGGGGAGTCCGAAGCCCAGAGCCAGGGTCAGCCCGATAGACAGCAGCACCAGGACCACCGTACTACGACTGGCTATAGGGAGCGCCATCCTTCTATCCTCCCCGACACCAGCAGCCAGCCTGTTATAGAGAGGGGGTGGAGCCGGGACACTGTATATCACTTCCGAGAGAGAAAGACACGCCTCCCTCCAAAACTGTCATCCTCAACTGTAAAGTCAAGGGCAGCGGAGAGCGAAGCCGGGGGACGGTGAGCTTGGTGTTCTCTCTAATGTGTAGTCCCGATCCTTCCTAGGAGTGGGCATTTTATAGATAGATCGGGGTGGGTGTGCCCATACATGGCACGATCTGTCAGCTCTGCTGGACACGTGGCGGGCTCTGATCAATTAGTAATGAGATGACAGGGACAAGTGTCAGGAGAATCATTGCCAGAGATCAGTGAAGCGACCAGTCCTCCTGGATACAGCTCTGCTGATTAATGAAAACCTTTCTATATGGGCAAACATCCATCCACAGCTTCAAGTGTCATCTCTGTCCTTCGGGTTTGGGGCTCATTCACACAGCCGATTACAACCATCTGCTTTATTTCTAAAGAGGGTACGGCCAGGTGTTCCCGGTCGGCCACCTGTACAAATCAATGGACCATGTCCATATGGAATTGCGTGTGGTGTGATTATCCATGGTTAGGAATGGACACGCACCCTTGTGCGCAAACAATTCACATCCACAGGCGCACATTTGTCCCTAACTGCAGGTAAGTGCTCCATGAGCGATCACACATGGACAGTATCAACCTGTCATTAATTTGTACAGGCATCCTGTCCACAGCTGATCGGCAACAACTTACCGTACCCACCGCAGAAATACGCTGATCTGGGCTGTGTATGGCTAGAGCACTTATTCTTAACCAGGGTTCCTCCAGAGTTTGCCAGCAGTTCCTCATGCTAGGGGTCCCTAACCACAGGTAGAGAGTGAGAAATGTCACCAGTGCACCAATATCTCTAAAATGGGTCCAAAGCTTTATTCAGAAATCACATCATTACAGCAAATCGCAAAGTTTCAGAGTCACATGCCTGATGAAGGGGTCCTGGGTGGCTTCGAAATATTGCAATTTTGGTGTGCTGGTGACATCTCTCTCTCTCCCCGATTATTCACAGTGGTCGCTTCAGCACCCACTTACATACACAGCTATCTCTACAGGAACATGTGCAATGGGAATAGTGCGTTGGAACCTAACCGTAGGTAAGTGCTCCATGAGAGATTACACATGGACAGTGTCAATCTGTCATTGGTTTGTACAGGCTTCCTTTCCACAGCTGATCGGCAACAGCTAGCCGTACCCACTGCAGAAATACGCTGATCTGGGCCATGTATGGCCCTAACTGGCTGTGAGTCCCCACTATAGGTTTATGTGCTCCCATTCACACATCATACCTAAAAGTAATTAAAAAATGTTTCTTACATCTTACACCACCCCTCAGAGAAGTAATCTGGCGGATTACTTTTTAGCGGAAATATGTCACCTCCTCATCACCTCTTTTAACCCTGTAAAGCCCACACCACCACACCGCATTGCACACATTTGCAGGGCAGTTTCAGCACAACCCCATTAACTTGAATGAGTCACATTTAGTGTTGGTACAGCGCACCGAATGCAGCAAGGGGTATCATTTTTGTCACGGCCACAAAGCATTGTGTGCAAACCCATCTGGCTGCCTTTGCAGCTTTAAAGGGGTGGATAAAATGTGGCTTAACCTATTTTTTATCACCCCACAACCACAAGTGTAAACTAATCCTTTTAGTTCTTTCGCACAGCTCCTTTCACTTGGTCAGGTCCACCTGTCAGTTTTTCAGTCAGATCTGACCGAAGGTCCATTCATCCCTATAGACAGGCAGGTGTAAACTGATTTGTGTCCATTTATACCCACCTACCCCTGGGTCAGATTGGGTCTGATAAAAACAACAAGGATTCACAGGAAATACACTTTAAAAATAGAACACGGATTCCAATGGACTGCAATGGGCATTATTATCCGTATATGTTCTAGCCTGAAACACCAAGGTGCCAGTGTGAGCTATGGGTCGGGGTCCCTAAGTTTCAGTCCTAGGTCCCAGTCTGAACTATAAACTGGGGTCTTAAGGTTTCAGTCCTAGGTTCCAGTGTGAGCTATGAGCCGGGTCCCTAAGTTTCAGTCCTAGGTCCCAGTGTGAACTATAAACTGGGGTCCTTAGGTTTCAGTCCTAGTGTGAACTATAAACTGGGGTCCTTAGGTTTCAGTCCCAGTGTGAACTATAAACTGGGGTCCTTAGGTTTCAGTCCTAGATTCCAGTGTGAGCTATGAGCCAGGATCCCTGGGCTTCAGTCCTAGTTCCTAGTGTGATCTATGAGCTGGGGTCCCTGGGTTTCAGTCCTAGGTTCCAGTGTGAGCTATGAGCCGGGGTCCCTAAGTTTCAATCCTAGATCCTAGTGTGAGCTATAAGCTGAGGTCCCTGGGCTTCAGTCCCATTCTCACTGGTCCATACTTCACACCCTATTCCTATGATCTCCCTGCAGATAACAGGCTCTCTACATTATCTTCTGTTCCTAATACCAGGACCCTCATAACCTCTTTTCCGCACAGAACCCCTTCTACCTTAAAGTGATTGTAAAGTCAAATTTTTCCCCCCTAAAAATAACAAATATGTTATACTTACCTGCCCTGTGCAGTAGTTTTGCAAAGAGCAGCCCAGATCCTCCTCTTCTCGGGTCCCTCTTCGGCACTCCTGGCCCCTCTCTCCTGACGAGTGCCCCCACAGCAAGCAGCTTGCTATAGGGGCACCCGAGCTGAGCCACAGCTCTGTGTGCCCATTCAGACATGGAGCCCTGGCTAGACCCCACCCTCTCTCTCTCCTCATTGGCTCACTGACTTTGATTGACAGCAGCGGGAGCCAAAGAGGAGGAGAGTCCCGCGCAGCCGAGTCTCTCGCTCAACATCGCTTGATAGAATGCATTAAGATAAAAAAAAAAAACCTTCTGTCTTTACAACCACTTTAAACAGTATGTCCCCTTTAGGTGCAAAATCCTGGTGTTTTTCCATGCTCAGGGAGTCATAGGTTGCAATATGCTTGCTTTCAGGGAATACATCTTACATGGGCAAACGATACACAAGAGCAGGGTCTCCAAACTTTCTAAACAAAGGGCCAGTTTATTGTGCTTCAGACTTTAGGGATGCCAGACTATGCCCATTGGGAGTAAACAATGCCCCATCTTTGGTATTAGGGGAAATATTAGTGCCCCATCATTGGTCTCAGTGGTTAGAATAGTGCCCCATTATTGGTGTCAGTGGGAGGAATAGTGCCCCTATGTTGGTCTCAGTGAGAGGAATAGTGCCTCATCGTTGGTGTCAGTAGGAAAAATAGTGCCCCCGTCATTGGTGTCTGAGAACTAATAGTGCTCCATCGTTGGTGGTGCCAGTGGGAGGAATAGTCCCCTGATGTTGGTGTCAGTGAAAGGAATAGTGCCCCATCGTTGTTGTCAGTGTGAAGAATAGTGCACTATTATTGGTGTCAGTGTGAAGAATAGTGCCCTATCATTGGTGTCAGTGTGAAGAATAGTGCCCTATCATTGGTGTCAGTGTAAAGAATAGTGCCCCATCATTGGTGTCAGTGTAAAGAATAGTGCCCCATCATTGGTGTCAGTGTAAAGAATAGTGCCCCATCATTGGTGTCAGTGTAAAGAATAGTGCCCCATCATTGGTGTCAGTGTAAAGAATAGTGCCCCATCATTGGTGCAGTGAGAGGAATAATGCCTTATCGTTGGTGTCAGTGGGAGGAACAGTGCCCCACAGCCAAGGAAAAGGCAATCAAATGGCCGTATTTGGCCCCCGGACCTCAGTTTGGAGACCACTGCATAAGAGTGTTTACCAGAGTACAGCCATGTATAGGTTTCAGTTCTATCAGCCAGCCGTAAAAGGTCTACAAATCGGCAGACCTTTTACGGCTGGCTGTAGAAACCATCTGCAGCTCCCCGGGTGGTAAAAACCCTGAGATTTTACACTAGACTATATTTGCTCCTGAAATGACCCGTGTGCCTGAAACCTTCATTAAAGAGAAGAAATCGGCTGCATGCTTGCCAAAGGTAGTCACAAATAAATCCTGTAAAGAATTAATGTATAACTAAAGCCAACATGTTTATTAGATAGAGTGGTGAGGGTTTAGAACGACTTTTTATTGTTGTCTGTGTCCTGGTTAGGGAGGTTATACTGTAGTTGGCCATACATGATCAGATTTTCCTGCAGGCTGAATGGGAGAAAAACAATCGATTCCCTCATCCTCATCAACACTATACTGCGTGGATTCAGGAATCTCCACTGCTGGTTATTGCATTCAGTACCCATGGCTGTCAGATTTCATTGATGCCACTGATTAGATACAGACAATCATTTCTCACCTTGCTCAGTCGACCTGATTTTTGTCCTCCAGACAGGTTCACCCACAGCTTAAACTGGCCAAAGTTGGAGCCATCTATGACCAGCCTTACTCTCTAAATGTCCTGATCACCAATGTCAGTAATAAGCATGAATACATCTAAAGTTTTGAGTTGCCAGCAGAACAGGAATAGAGAAGAAATCTTCCAATGGGGTCATATCCTTCGCTTTGGAAAGATATCCCCTCACTTCCTGTTGAGTCTACAGGACAGGAAGTGAAAGGAAATCTGCCTAATGAAACACAGATGGCAAAAAAAGCAGATTTACCCCTTCCCTGCTCTTGCTTTAGCTGTAATTTAGCTTTGTAAAATGTCCCTTTTTGCCATTTGTTCTCAATACTAAGGTGGTTTTATTTGGGAGTTCCTAGGTGAGAGATTGCCTTAATCAACGTACTAAATACACAATTTTATCTGGTAACTGACATTGGAACTTGCAGAAGCCAAACAGTACATACACTGCTGCCACCTGCTCTGCTGTGCAGAATATTTGGAATTATTCAGTTTTTACAATTGGCAAAGGGACATTATTATCAAGTATGTATGTTTTTATTAAATTAATGGGTGATATGCGTTATTAGCCTGTTCAAAACATATAAGAATTCCCCTGGAGGTGTTTAGTCCAGAGAAGCCATTGAGCTTGACATATGTGACATTCCAGGAGACAATTGCTATGCTTGAAGGATTAGTCTAGGTAAAAAGTTTTATGCCTCGTACACAATACTAGTTTTTTTTTTTTCCGTTCAACTCAGCGGGCTGAACAAAAAATAAAAAAAACTTACCGCTCAGGTCGGAGCCGCTATACTAACTATGCAAAGTTATTACAACCATCTCCCCTGCTGTACTATTGTGTTCTGACAGGGGCGGCACCCCCCCCCCCTCCCGCCAGAACACTCCGGTCAGTGGTCTCAGCCATTGGCTGAAAGCGATGATCGGGAGCCAATCAGCAGACCTTTTTAGTTATGCCTCTTCGACCAAAGCCCCTGTTCTGTCCAAAAATGTCTGCCTGTCGAATAGTGTCTGCTGTGTATAGCGCAGGTGCAGCGCTTGCACAGTACAGGGCCCAAGTAGATTCGGAAAATCTCCGAAGATGAATGGCGCCTGTGTTGTGAGTCCAGGTGCAAGCCCTACCATCCAAGTGGACATAGGGCTGCACATAGTTAAAGGGCCCCTCGTGGGCTCGCTTCGCTCGCCACGCTTCGGGCATGGCCTCGCTTCGCTTGGCTCTTTTTATTTTAACTCTATGTCCACTTGGAAGGTGGGGCTTGAACCTGGACTCACGGCGCAGGCGCCGTTCATCTTCGGAATCTGCTTGTCCTGTGTACTACGCCAGCAGACAATATCCGAAGGGTGACACTATCGGACATGACACCGGCTTCCATACACATTCATCTGGTTACTACTGAACCAGTTGATGCTGCCCGACAATCGGCCCGTGTGTACTAGGCTTTAGGGTAACCATACATTATACAATTTTCTTGTTCAATTTTCCTTTAGATGTACCAAAATCATATAATATGAGGTCAAATCTAAATACTTTACATACATACATAATTTAGGGTATATCTAAAAGGAAATTGAATAAGAAAATTGCATAATGTGTGGGCAGCCTTAAAACTGATCATTGGGTTTACCGTAAGTGTATTTCAATACTTTCCTGGCTTTTATAGTTCAAGAATTAAAGGCTGGCATACATGACCGCATCCCTGTTTAACCAATTACCAGAAAAAAACTGCTTTCCTGACACAAGCATGACAGTATATACATGTATTGGTAGGCTCCGCCCCCCTGCCCAAGTCCAGGAGCGGTTATACTATTAAAGTGGCAGCATTCTCTTTTTTTTTTCCCTCTCACTGCTCAGCCGGTCATGCCCTGTACACACAGTCAGAGATTACAACAACAAAATCCATTGGATTTTTTCCAACAGATGTTGGCTCAAACTTGTCTTGCACACACACACACACAGGGTCACACATAGTTGTCGGAAAATCAGATCGTCAAGAACGAGGTGACATACACCACCTACAACAGAACTATAAAGAGGAAGTTCAATAGCCAGTAGCCAATAGCTTTCATCTCGTAATTTATTCTGAGCATGCGTGGCACTTTGTGCGTCGGAAATGTCTACACACGATCAGAATTTAAACGATCAGATTTTGTTCTCGGAAAATTTTATATGCAGATCTCAAATTTTGTGTGTCGGAAATTCCGATGGAGCCTACACATAGACGGAATTTCCGACAACGCGCTCCGATCACACATTTTCTGACGGAAAGTCTGACCGTGTGTACAGGGCATTACACTACTGTTTGAAACAAGACTCCCCCTCACCTTGCCAGATTTATCTGGCCAAGCTGCATGGGTTCAAGCCCCTCCTGTGACGACGCTCCCCGCTATAAAGCTCCTATATAGAGGAAGCCCCCCCTATTCCAGGTATGAGGGGTTGCAGGCGGCTGGTTCTCTAGGGATTGCTCCTTCATCATGACTCCATGGATGGACGTTCATTGGACTTCCTGTTGGCCATGAGGTGTGCAGGTGGTAAGGCACCACATGGTGCACATATTATTCAGTTATGGTTATGTGGTTAGAAGTTGTCTGTGGGTATATGCTGTTAACTTGCACCACTGAAAGCAGATATCACCCAGGCTGCCTTGTCCATAATTTCAATCTGTTTATTAAAGGGTAACTAAAGGTTTGGTTATTTAAAAAAAAAACCCTGTCATACTTACCTCCTCTGTGTAGTTGGTTTTGGACAGAGTGGCCCAATCCTCCTCTTCTGGGATCCCTCAGCAGCACTCCTCCTGTTCTCAAGTGCCCCATTGGAGAACCGCTCTCCCTCGGGGCACTCATGTGGGCGCACTCCTGTGCCCTGCTGCTGCGTCTATTGACACAGACAGCAGGACTCAGCCCCGCCCCCTGGCTCCCGCATCATTGGTTTTGATTGGCTGCGTTGCTATCATTCTATCCAATCAGGAATTGAGACACCGGCTGGAGCTGGTGTGCTTGTCCCCGTCACTGGAAAGACTGGGTTCAGTACAAGGGGGGCTCTTAGAAGCAGCTGCAGCTGAGGAAGTTTTTCACCCTTATGCATGCAATGCATTAAGCTGAAAAACCTTGAGGGTTTACAACCCCTTTAATGCCCCACAGGTTGTGGTTTGTGTCTGCAGTACTGCTAATGCTTAGACTGATAGCAGGTGGTGCTGTTTCTGAGCTGAGCCTATTCTATTTATCTCAGCAAGACCTGGCCCTGCAGGTTTGACTTCCTGTGTATTATTGCTTGGTTAGAGGTATTGACCTTTGCAGTACATTTGTCTAAGGTAGGTTTGCCTGTTAGTGCTAATTGTCTGATGTCTATTAACCCTTACTTCATGCCTGTGGTTATATTGCCTTTACAGTCCTAACAATGGCTATGAGTTTATATGCTGATGCTAAAGTGAAATTCAGTCATCTGCTTGACTGCATTTCCTTAATCCTTTGCTTCTTTGGTATCAACTGTAATTGCTTCTGCCCGAATTGCCCCAGACTTCACTCACTCTTGCAGGGAGGTCCGTGTGCTGCTGTCGTCTAGGATGCCTTAGGCGCTGCGACTGGCTGTGGATAGCTGGGTTGGGGGTTCCTTGGGTCTCGGCAACTGGTGGCGGACGGTGCTTTTTCACAGTTGTGAATGGCAATCTAAGCCTGCAGGAGGATGTGTGGTTTGCTACCTGTGGTAGACTACTGATGAATGGGTGGTCTGCTACTTGGGGTACACCACAGTTGGATATGTGATTTGCTGCTTGTAGAGTTTTACTACTGGTGTTTTTAGCAACTACTCTCACGTATGTCTCTAGTCTTTCAGCTCATTTGTGAGCCAGTAGCAATCAGTTTTTCCTAGAGACCAGCCGTGTTCATTAATAAGGAGGAGCTGAGACGTGTTCGCATGGACCACATGCAGAGCCCGCCAGGGAGTCGGCGCAGCACTGCGCTAATCACAGGCGGTGAGACATTGCCCCGATGTGCGGCTGCAGAGATCGGGCAATGTCTCACTGCCTGTGATTAGCGCTGCGCCGACTTCCTGACGGACTCTGAACGTGGTCTATGAGAACACGCCTGAGCTCATCCCTATTCACTAACGCAGTGGTCATCAACCCTGTCCTCGGGGCCCACTAACAGGCCAGGTTTTATGTATTACCTTGGGGGGATGCAGACTAGAATACTGCAATCACTGAGAAGCAAATGATATCACCTGTGATGTATTTCAGTTATCTTGCAAACCTGGCCTGTTAATGAGCCCTGAGGACAGGGTTGATGACCACTGCACTAAGGTGAGGGCAGGTAGGTATATTTTATCCTAAAAGTGTGCACATTATGAGCATATTTGATTGCAAATCTCTCCAGCCCGCAACCCCAGCATCACTTCTCAGGAAGTGGAGAGGCGACCTGCTCCTGCAACAGGGATAGGCCCTCTTTAGCCCTGAAGGAACCACTATATATTTAACTGGCAGGAGATGAAAACTAAGGAAATCTTACTACATTAATCGTCTTTAGCGATAGTGGGCTGGTGGTAGCTGGCGTGATGACCAAAATGTGATGCCAAGTTGCAGGCCAGAGGAAGCAGCAAAGGTTTATAGTCCCATACCAAGCCTAATCAAACAGCTGTGTTTATTTAAAGGCAACCTCTACCTTAGAAGTAAGGATGAACTCCTGCATGTTTGCATACTCCACATGCAGAGCCCGCCAGGAAGTCGGCGCTGCGCTAATCACAGGCAGTGAGACATTGCCCCGATGCGCGGCTGCAGAGATCGGGAAATGTCTCACTGCCTGTGATTAGAGCAGCGCCGACTTCCTGGCGGGCTCTGCACGTGGAGTGTGCGAACGCTCCCGAGCTCATCCCTACTCAAAAGCAGTTGGCCAGGGAGGCTTTATCAGACTCGCCTGATGTGTCGCCCTTAACTGGTAGTAGCTTGCTTCTGGGAAGTTGCTATGGCAAGTTTTCATATCAGAAGCAAGGGTGTTTTGACTATCCAAACTGACTGCGTGGATCTCTGATAAATAATACCCAGGTACTAAGCTAATCAAACAACTAAACGGTACCTCTGCCTCAAAAGCAGCTGGCCAAACAGTCGTCAAATTAGCCAGGGGTGCCATTCTGCCAGAAGCAATAATATCCTCTGCAGAGGCCCTGGAGCAGCGAATGGAAATTAAGAAGGTTTATACTACTAAGTAGTGTTTTGTGTCCTGCTGTTGAGCTCAGCCAGGCTGTTTGGATCTTAGACAAGATGAAGGGCAGGTTTTGGCCAGTAAGGCTCGATTCACACCTATGCATTTTTAATACTGTTTGCTTTTTGCAGATTTGCACTACAGTCCATTTAACGTGGTTTCCTATGGAACGTGTTCTGCAGTGCAAATCTGCAAAATGCACAAAAAATGCATAGGTGTGAATCCAGCCTTAGGCTCGATTCACATCTATGCATGTTGCTTTTGATCATTTCTGCAGTGCTTTTTTGTGGTGTTTGCCACTATTTTGGGCACGCGTTTTTACAGCGATTTTTTTTTTTTTTTTTTTTTTTTTTTTTTTTTTTTAACTTTATGTAGCTGGATGCTAAGAAGGGGGCTGGGCCCTTGGGTCTAGTATGGATTTGGAGGGGATCCCCCATGCCAAATTTTTTTTAAAAGATGGTGTGGGGGTCCCCCCAAAATCCATACCAGACCCTTATCCGAGCATCCAGCCCGGAAGGTCAGGAAAGGGAGGGGAAGAGCGCATCTCCCCCCGAACCATACCAGGCTGCATGTCCTCAACAAGGGGGTGGTGGGGGCTTTGGGGCACCAAAGCACCCTGCCCCCATGTTGATGGGGGCTTATCGGAATCTGGAAGCCCCCTTTAACAAGGGGAGTCCCCAGATCCCGCCCCCCATGTGAATGAGTATGGGGGTAGTACCATTGTACCCCTACCCATTCACTAAAAAAAAGTAGTGTAGAAAAAAATACAGTAGACCGTTTTTAACAAGTCTTTTATTAAAAATCTTCTTCTCCACTTCTTCCTCTGGTCTTCTCCTTCTCCCCTGCTTCTTCTTAGGCTCTTCTGTCTTTTTTTTTGCCCGGTGTTCTTCTTCCTCTCCCGCCGACGACCCTCCTCCAATGCTGCGTCCCACTGATCTGTCGGCGCTGATGTCCTGCAATTCTTAAATTATGATGGGGGCGTGGCATTCCTGCCCCCTTGTGACATCACAGGCCAATCATGCCCCAGGTGGTGATTTCACAATGGGCGTGGCCTCCAGATTACTTCATCCAATTGCCACGCCCCATCATTATTTAAGAAATGCAGGACATCGGCGCCAACAGATCAGCGGGATGCAACATCAGAGGAGGGGTGGTGGCAGAGGAAGAAGAACACCGGACAAAGAAGATCGGAGGATGAAGATGTGGGAGAAGATGAAGGAGGAAGCGGAAAAGAAGATTTTTATTAAAAACGTGTCCAAAACTGTCTATTTTTTACACTACACTACTTTTTTTTTGTGAATGGGTAGGGGTACAATGTACCCCATACTCGTTCACATGGGGGGGCGGGATCTGGGGGCCCCCTTGTTAAAAGGGGCTTCCAGATTCCGATAAGCCCCCCCCCCCCCGGCAACCACCAGGCAAGGGTTGTCAGGAAGGGGCCCTTGTCCCCATCAACATGGGGGCAAGGTGCTTTGGGGTGTTGGGGGGGCGGTGAGTTGGAGAACGGATCCGCCGGCCCTGGATGTTTACCATAGAGATTTCCAGTTCTTTTTGTAAACTGCCCAAATAGCCCAATAACTCAATAAATTACCTTCATGGGGTTACTTCACTCCTGCCAACAGAGGAACCGTTTAACCTCTTGCGGTCCGGGCCATAGCTGAATGACGGCTACAGCGTGGACCTCAATTTTTGGGAGGCCATTATAGGATGTCCTCCCCTGTGCATGCTCCCTGCGTGTGCCCTGCAGGGAGCGCACTGTGATCACTGAGACTCGGGTGATCATCGATCTGAGTAAGGGGCTTACTTACCATGTGATCAGCTGTCAGCCAATGACAGCTGATCACATGATGTACACAAAAGATCGGCAGCATGAGGAGAAAAAAAAAGCAGATCACCGGCTTATGTTAAAGGGACATCGGTCCTGAAGAGGAAGGATCACAGGCACCTCATCTGTGCCACTTGTTGCCACCTGCCAGTGCCCACAAGTGCCACCTATCAATGCTCACCAGTGGTGCCTATCAGTGTAAGCAATCAGTGCCCATCACTGCCACCTCATCAGCGTACATCAATGAAGGAGAAAAATTACCTGTTTGCAAAATTTTATGACAAAGTTTGTTTGATCAAATACAACCAAAAGAAAGCTCTATTTGTGGGGAAAAAAGTATAAAAATTTAATTTGGGTACAGTGTTGTATGACTGCGCAATTGTCATTCAAAGTGCATCAGCGCTGAAAGCTGAAAATTGGTCTGGACAGGAGGGGGGTTTAAAGTGGTTGTAAACCCTTACAAACCACTTTGACCTACAGGTAAGCCTAGATTAAGGCTTACCTGTAGGTCCAAGCAATATCTCCTAAACCTATATGGTTTAGGAGATATTTTCTCCGAAAACGGGCACCGCTGTCTACGGCGCATGCGCCGTAGACAGCGGCACGCAGGCGCACTGAGCGCGGCATTTCCAAGAATGGAGCTGCCGCGCGTGTCGACTCCCGTGCGCATGCGTGGGAGTGATGGCTTCGCCGAATGACAGCGGCGGAGCTGCGAGACCCCACCAACAAGATGGATGCGGCAGACTACAGGGGACAGCGGCGACTTCGCTGGCTCCTGTGTCAGGTAAGTGACACATAATGGGCTACTATGCAATGCATAGTAGTCCATTATGCTTTGCCTTTGCAGGGAATGAAAGAGGAAGTAAACTCATCAGGGTTTACTTCCTCTTTAAGTGCCCAGTAAGCAAGTGGATAATAAAGAGGCCAAGCCCTGCCCCCTGGAGGAGTCAGCATGGAGAAGAGAATCGTTTGATACACTTGATTGCTTCAGTAGGCTCCCTCCAGTACTGGTTCAGGTCCCCAGCAGCTTCCCTGTAAGCTGTGACCGATTCCCACTCCGGCCTCCTAAAGGTACAATACAGGGTAGTTGTAAATGCAGAAGGTTTTTTTATTTTTTATTTTAATGCATTCTCTGCATTAAAGTGGTTGTAAACCCTTCCATATACCCAGTGAAGGGTCTGACCTTGGCTGATACAGAGATGAAACAAATACTCCTACATAAGTTGTACCTGTCTATCTGCAGTCTTTTTTTACTCTCTACATACATTCAAAGACCAGAATTTATAAAGCTTGTCTGAGTTGTCAGAAAAAGGGTGCAGAGAGCTAAAGCTACCCTCTGCAGAGCTTGGAGAGGAGGGCTCTGAGAGCTGATTGCAGGGAAGGGACACACCCACTTCAGCCAGCACACAGGAACAGAGCTGAGGCTGTCAATCAGCTGGAGGTCCATCCCCCTGTCACCTTTTTTTCTCTTGGTGTCAGGAAAACCTTTCAGAAGTGATTCTCGTAGATAGTAGAGGAATTGCACTTAGGGGATGATTTACTAAAACTTGAAGCTTGCAAAATCTAGTGCCATTCTGCATAGGAACCAGTCAGCTTCTAGGCTTTATTGTTAAGAATCACAATTTTTTTTTTTTTTTTGCTTTAGAATAAAAAGATCACGATCCTCGCAATGTAAAATCTTTCACATTTAAAAAAAAAAAGGCTAACTTTACTAGTTTGTGTGTGTGTGTGTATGTGTGTATATATAATATATAGTATTTTTATTTTTTTGATGATTTTAACTTGGAACCAACAAATGTCATAAAAAGGTTTAGTGGTTAAACTTGTCAGAGTTTTACAATGCCTCATGGGATAACAGCTGGAGGGCCTAGTTTGAGGATCCCTGATCTATTCCATTGACAAATTGTTACAATGTTTCTAGTTAAGAGTGTTATGATTCTTGGCAGACTGCCTGTGTTTTTTTTTTCTCCCTTTCTTTTGAGGGCTGTGGCTTCAGAAGAGCAGAAAATAATTCTTTGCATGGACAGAATCCTTTTGTGAAGATTGCAACTGGGAAGAAAATTGCAATAACAATTCTTGACGATTAATCAAGCAGCTCTAGTACACACTATAGAAGGGTTTGCTTTGTTCATATTTCATGTCTGCAGTTTACAACTATTTTAACCACTTGCCGCCCGCCATATAGCAAAAAAAAATGAAATTTTTAAATTTTGTTTAGCAAAAAATGGAAAACGCAGTGGTGATCAAATACCACCAAAATAAAGTTCTATTTGTGGGAAGAAAATTATTATAAAGATTTTGTTTGGGTACAGTGTAGCATGACCGCGCAATTGTCCTTTAAACAGCAACAGCACTGAAAATTGGTTTGGGCAGGAAGGGGGGAAAGTGCCCAGTATTGAAGTGGTTAAGGTAAAAAAACAAGCAAGCAGCCCTCCTATTTACCTGAGTCTGATCTGGATCCAGGTATGTGCAGCGTCTCTCTCGGCTCTCGCCCTCCTCACTGGCTCAGATATACTGTAGTTTCACAGACAGCGAGGAGGGAGTGGAGGGGGGGGATCTTATTGTCGCACGGAGCCAGCTCAGGAACGAGAACACACAAGTGCCCCCAGAACAAGCGGCTTGCTATGGTGAGCACTCGGTAGGGGGGTAGGAGCCAGAAATGTCGGCGGGGGACCCCAGAATAGGATTGAGGCTGTTCTGTGCAAAACCACTGCACAGAACAGGTAAGTATGACATGTATGTTATTTTGATTTCAAGTGGAAGATGAATGTATCTGAACGCTTGCTGCCCTTGCCCATCTACACAAACCACAAGCTGTTTTCTGTTTACCACCCCAGAACCAGCTTAACAATTATGTAGTCCAAATTTAAATGCCAGTTTATATGCAGTGTGCGCCAAGGATTTCTACACCCTACTGATGGCCAGGGTGAGAACAAAAAGTCTGTGATTCTAGTTTTTAGCTACCTAATGATCTGGGGCATCTTGGATCAATAAATGGATTATTCCATAGAATGAATGTTATCTATAAGAACAGTAGAAAGTATTTCCAGATGATTGAAGTAGAGGCGTGTTCTGCTCTGTTGTAGAAGTCAAGGTGAATTGGAAGTGACAGGAGAATGCTGGCTGCCAGGACCTGCTTTTATTTCCCAACAAGGACATTGCAACTGAAGGATCATGCCAGTCATGTGAGGTATGCTACATAGAGAATATATTCAAGGGCCTGTTATGCTTATAGACAGCTGTGTGTCCATGGTGGATCATGACTTTATTTAATAAAATACTGTAGCTGTAAGTGACAAAATAAATATCACATTTATATATCAGTGTATGTGTTTGTGTTCTGACTGCCACAACCTTTGTGCAAATGAATGCATTATACTGTATGTTATTGCATACAAAGTAACACTTCTTAATGATTGTTTTGTTAGGGCTAAACCACATGGGTGATCCTATACCACTAAGCACTTTAACCCCTTGTTGGCAGGTACTTCTTTGCAACACTTTAAATACACTTTTGTTAATGAGGTGACTGAAAATAAGTGGTCAACTAGCTCCCATGTAGCCTTTTAAGTCGGCTACAGTTTTGATCTGATACTTGCTTACAATTTACCTTCATGCAACATATTAACATCAGTGTGCTGTAAATGATATTGCTGACATTGGGGTGCGCTACATAGTTAGATAGTAGGTGAGGTAAAAAAAAAGACAGAAGTCCATCAAGTCCAACCTATGTGTGATTATATGTCAGTATTACATTGTATATTCCTGTATGGTACGGTCGTTCAGCTGCTAATAGTTTTTTGAAACTATCGATGCTCCCCGATGAGACCACCGCCTGGAATTCCACATCCTTGCCACTATTACAGTAAAGAACCCTCTACGTAGTTTAAAGCGGTTCTTCACCCTAAAGGGGAAGTTCTGCTAATCTGTTCCCCCCCCCCCTCCAGTGCCACAATCGGCACCTTTCAGGGGGGAGGGGGGTGCAGTTATCTGGATTATCCAGGTATCTGTACCCACTTCCGGGCAGACCGCCGCAGACCCCTGCAGACGCCCTGCCCCCCCCCCCGTTGTGTTCTGGGAAACACACAGTTCCATCCACTTGCGCATGCGTAGTTGGGAACCGGGCAGTGAAGCCGTGATGCTTCACTTCCCGATTCCCTGACAGAGGATGGCTTCGGGGGCAGCAGCCATACGAGCGATCGCTCGTCATCTGCCGCCAACATCGCTGGACCCTGGGACAGGTAAGTGTGATTTTATTAAAAGTCAGCAGCTGCAATATTAGTAGCTGCTGGCTTTTAATATATTTTTTTTTTTTTTAGGTGCAGAACCACTTTAAGGTTAAACCTCCTCCTTTTTTTTTTTTTTTCTTCTAATTTTAATGAGTGGTCCTGAGTCTTGTTAAACTCTCTTCCACGATAAGTTTTATCCTTATTGTGGGGTTACCAGTGTGGTATTTGTAAATTGAAATCATATCCCCTCTCAAGCGATATGACCATGCTTACATCAGTATGCTATACATAACATTGCTGATAGCAGTGTGCTGTACATGACAATGCTAACATCGGTATGCTGTACATGACATTGCTAATATCGGTGAGTGAAAGAAGGTGCTGCTCTCCCAACAAGCCAGTTTGACAGATGGTAAAGAATGGCTTCAGCCTCCATGTCTCCACCAAGAGGTCACGCCCCCTGCAATGTTTTGCCTCGCACACCAGGGCCTTGGGGCTCTTTCACATGGGGTGGATCAGTGATGATCCGCCCTGTGGATATCCACTTTGAGCAGGCAGATGACAGGTCCATCCCTGCATACTGCACAGGGACGGACCTGTCAGAGTGCCGCTCTACCCTATGGGAGATCGGATGATGACGGACCGCAGTGTCCATCGACACCCGATCCGATGATGGATGGAAAAGTAGGTTTTTCCTCCGTCACACTTTTCCGGAGCGAGTCGGATGTCAGCGGACATGTCACCGCTGACATCCGACGCTCCATAGACCTCCTATGGAGCATCCATTCAGGTCCGCCTGAAAAACTGACAGGGGGACCTGAATGGATCGGTCATGTGAAAGGGGTCTTAGTCATAGGGTAGGTGCCTCGACCAGGAAGATGGTGCTGATATTGGTGTGTTCTACATGACAATGTTAACAGCTTTATGCTGTGCATGACATTGCTGACATCAGTGTTCTGTAAATGGTATTACTGACATCAGTGTGTTGTACATAACATTACTGATATCAGTGTGCTGTATATGGTATTACTGATATCAGTGTGTTGTACATGACAATGCTGATTTAACGTTATATTCACTAGGCGATTTAGCCAGCAAGTCTGTTTATTTTTCAACTTCATGTAACAGACCAAATTATCCAGCGAAAATGGCAGTTAGAAGGTGTGGAAAAACCATTTAACACTGACAGGGGTGCTTACAATGGTCAGCTTTTAAAAATTAAAATTTATACCAAAGGGAAAATGTTGCTGTAACTGCTTAAAGTGTTAGGTTCAATAGAAACTGGCCAACATTCACCCGGTCTTTCTTCTGGGTTCTGTGTCTGGTTGTGCTGCGATTATGTCACTCTTGCGCATGCGCACAGAGTCACAGTATTGCGGCATAGTTGGGGGTCCTGCTAATTCACGCTGAGCTATGCACGTGCAGCTCAGTAAACATTAAAGCTGACAGGTAGGTGAAGCATTTATATACCCTCAAGGGAAAACTGGTGTATAGGCGCTGCAACCTTCCCATATAACAGCACCAGTGCTCAGACCTTGAGGCTGCTGATGCCTCCAATATATTAGAATAAGGAAAGGTATAGTCGGCACTCAGCATGACATCCAAAAAATTGTAATTCTGTATTAAGTAAACATGTACAATGCTGGAAAAACAACCTACGTGTTTTGGATGTTAGTGCTTAGTCATGGCTGTAAAAAAAAAAAAAAAAAAACCTGAATAAGTAACCCTTAAATAGTATATAAAAATAACTTGCAAAATTTAAATTGGGGGGGTGGGGGATGGAATTACAGCATGTTTAATAAAGAAATTCTACTTTTTAGATATCATCCTGAGTGCTGACCATTCCTTTTCTTATTTATAAGCCCTACCTGTCAGTAATTAAACCTTTTTTTTTTTTTTTTTTTTTTTTATACCACTGTAAATGTATCATAGGTTTGAATTGCTCTTCCTTATCAAACCGGTATGGAGGAAAGCAGTCTACATTAATAATTACTACCTGCATTGTTATCGAAAGTGCTTGCTCTGCACCCCAACTTTATATGCCTGGGATTGTTGATTCCCGTAGAAAACTAATCTCAGTCTTTGTTTGATTATTCCATGCAGCTCACGGAAAATATTTTAATGACTTTAAATTTAAGAAAAATACAATGTTTAAAAACCCCAATCTGACATCTCTCTGAATCCTTGTTGATGTCTATGGTAAAACAAAATGTATGAATCAAAGTCCACTTTACCTGGCAAAACTCAATAGTGGAGCAGCCAAGGAACAGATAATGGATAACCAAGCAGATACAGTTCTTTTGACATTTTATTTACATCAACCATGAAATTCGTCAGTCTGCTTCTGTAAATATGGGGGGGGAAGAAGTGTATATTTTTATATAATGTTCCCTCAAAACTAATATATAAAAATAAAAAAGCCTGAGTGCTTTCACACTGGAGGGGTATGCTTACAGGACGGTAAAAAATCCTGCAAGCAGCGTCTCTGCAGCACTGTAGGAGGGGTGTATACACCGCTCCTAAAGCACTCCTGCCCTTTGAAATTAATGGGGTAGCACCACTGCGGCGCTTTGCGGGGGGGTTTTAACCCTTTTTCAGCTGCTAGCGAGGGTTAAAAGCGCCCCGCTAGCGGGCAAATCATGCCACTAAAAATAGCGGCACTTTACTGCTGCGCCCCAGTGTGAAAGCACCCTGGGTGCAAAAAATTGCTTTGGATTCTTTGAGAAATCAGTTCCTAATGTTTTCTGTCTCTGCTGCACTGTCATTAGCTAACATTGTTCCCAGTTCTCCTCTGGGGACTACAGAATTGGGGAAAATGTTAGATGAGATGAGGAGAGATTCTGTAGTCCAAACACAGCTCTTGTCCTGGTGTACCAATGTTGATTCTCCATAGATAAAGTACAGTGAGTGAGTGTTGTCACCTTAGGCAGAAAGTGTGTTACTGGGAGGATCATGGGCAAAAAACAAGAGAAAAAAAAAAGGCCTGAAACAAGACAGATACAGCCAACACTTCTAAAGACTGGTAGACTGCACTATATTACAATTATAAGAGAATCAAAATGATACCCTAGCTCCACTGCCAATATGATTATCTATGAACTGTGGACCGGTGCTCTAGCCAGGACGTTCAGGCTCCAAAATGCAGTACTTGAATCAGAAAATGGCTGGCGACTCGGATGCTCTTGAATAAAAGTCCTTTATTTGGTTACCTGGGTACAGGCTACGCTGACACGTTTCAGTTAAGAAGCTTTCATCAAAGCTTTGAAGGCTTCTTAGCCGAAATGTGTCAACATAGCCTGTACCCGTATAACCAAATAAAGGACTTTTATTCAAGAGCATCCGAGTCGCCAGCCATTTTCTGATTCAAATATTACAATTTTGTTCTTGGGTTTAGATACAATTAAACTATGATTTACTAAAAGTAAAAAAACTGCACTTTTTCAAGTGAGGTTGAACTCTGCAAGTGAAGTTGCTCCAGGCCTTGGAAATAGGCAGAGCTTGCCAACATTTATATCCAATCAGGTGCAAGCAAATTATTATTATTAATAATAATATTCATTTTTTATTTATTTTTAGATATATTTTCCATGTGATTGGGTACTCTTTGTAAAGTGAAGCTTTACCTCACTTACGAAGCTCTGGAGCAACTGAACTTGCAAAAGTGCACAGTCTCTTTGCCTTTAGTAAATCAACCTCTTTTTGTATATAGTATTCATTACTGATGGGGGTTGATTTACTAAAGGCAACGAAACTGACAGCAGAGCTCTCCAACGTTTGCAAGTGTATTTGCTCCAGAGCTTGGTAAAGTACAACCTCACGTCCAAAATTGCACTGTCCATAGGCGTGTGTACAGGCCTGAAGCATTTGATCACGATCTACCGGTCAATAACAAGCAGGTGACAGGTAGACCGCGGATCTTTGTTGCCAAAGGGGGGGGGAATTAATATAATAATAAAAAAAACGACTGACACCAATTTCTGCTGTACTAACAGTGTTCACTGCTCTGCTGACACAGCCCTCTACCTGCCTGACACCATCTACTGTACTACTGACATGCCCACTGCTCTATTGACACCATCCAATATCCTACTGACATGTCCACTGCTCTGACTCCATCCAATGCCCTACTGAATAATATATATAATATGAGTGTTTGAGCTTTGGGGTGCACACCTATGGCACAGTGTATTTGCTCTTAGTAAATCAACCCCATTGTGTTGCACTGAGATGGTTTGGAGTCATGCTATTTCCTCTGCGTCCAACCAAAATTTTTACATTGGAGTTAACTGCTTGCTGACCACCCGCTGCAGTTTTAGTGCTGCAGAATAGCACAGCTGGGCGAAACCTATGTTGCCTTACATTGCTTTCACCTAATGGCCACTAGGGGTGCGTACCCACAGCGTGTGCCCGGAGCCGATGCGAGTTCACCAGGCAATGACCACCGGGCAACCCGCGATCGCTCGAGACAGAGGACAGGAGACAGATCGTGTGTTCATACAAAGTATGAACACCAATCTCTTCCTCCTAATCAGTCCCATCACCCCACAGTTAGAACACACCTAGGGAACACAGTTAACCCCTTGATTGTCCTAGTTTTAATCCCTTCCCTGCCAGTGACATTTATACAGTAATCAGTGCATTTTTATAGCACAGATCACTGTATAATTGTCAATGGTCCCAAAAATGTGTCAAAAGTGTCCAATTTGTCCGCAATATTGCAGTCCCGATTAAAAATCGCAGATCACGACCGTTACTAGTAAAAAAATAATAATCATAAAAATGGCATAAATATATCCCCTATTTTGTAGATGCTATAACTTTTGTGCAAACCAATCAATATACGCTTATTGCGTCTTATTTTTGGCTTAAACAAAAAATGTAGAAGAATACATATCAGCCTAAACTGAGGAGAAATTTGGTTGTTTTTTTTTTTGTTTGTTTTTGTTTTTTTTTGCAAAAAAAAAAAAAGTTGGATATTTATTATAGCAAAAAAGTAAAAGTGTTTTTTGAAAAAAAAATTGTCCCTCTTTTGTATATAGCGCAAAAAATTTAAACCGCAGAGGTGAGCAAATACCAATAAAAGAAAGCTCTATTTGTGGAGAAAAAAAGGACATTTTGTTTGGGTACAGTGTCGCATGACCGCCCAATTGTCAGTTAGAGCGACACAGTGCCGTATTGCAAAAAAAAATGGCCTGGTCATTCAGCAGCCAAATCATCCGGGGTTGAAGTGGTTAAGAGAAATAACTGTATATTGTTGAACTTCTATAAAAAATTCTATGGATAACTTAATTCTCATCTTCATAGTATCAGGCAAAATATTTACGTTTCCAGTAAAAGAGAATTAATATTTCAAAAGCCTAGGCAAGACTGACAAAAGAAATCAAATCTGTCACAATCCTAACTGAACATATAATGAAAAATACATAAGCAGGGGTCACCTTCAATGAAAGCTGCATATCGCATTAATCTGGAGTGAGATATACCTGGACTTTTCATGAACAACATTGAACTTAGTTTCACCCCCCTTTTTACCTCCTGTTGGTCTGAGGCCTATTACATTAAATAATTCATTGTTTTGTCAAGGGGTTTCACTTGTCTTTTCATGCATTGTACTTGGCCTCATGCCGAGTACAGTAAGATGCAGAAAATATGCTGGCCATAAAATTCCAAGTGTTTTTCTGCACCTGGGGAGCCGCGGGTGTCGCATACAACCTGCCATACGAGTGACTAGCTGCACACAGCTGCACTCTTGTAAATGGTGATGGTTCTGCGAATCGGCAGATATATTCCCTGGATGCAAACATCTGTGACCAGGAAGTACGCTGTACACACATGCGCAGATAAACTTTGTTTACATGAGTACAGCCACATTTAACTGTTCACTTGTATGGCATCCTGTATGTGGCAACTGCTGCTCCCCGCCCTGAATTTCACGCCCACTTGCCCAGCATATTTTTTAAGCTTTCACCATCCATGAGATGGCAGATATCTCGCTGTCTGACATTCTCTGGGAGATTTCTGTCTTTTTTCCCAAGTGTTCTTCCAGGACAGCCCTTGAGAGATGGAGCTCCTCCCATCGACCCAGGAAACACATTGCCACAGTTCAAAAGGCGGTCCCTCAGGTCCCTGGTCAGTCATTTGTGTTTCCTCCGTCGGAGGAACATGTTGCCAGGAACCTGAAGGCCCCTCTCAGGGGCTGCCTGAGAACCTGTAGCCATGAGGGACCGGGTCCTATTCCTTGGCTGCAGTTTTGGGTCCATACCTTTTTTAAACGGCTCGGGTACCGTCCAGCTGATTCGGAGCAGACCCGTTACCCTCCTCCTTCCAGTGCCGAGGTGGCCAGGGGCAGAATGGCGCTGGTTTCCCCCAGGAGCGGTGAGTGGAACCTCCATCTCAGCTCCTTGTTGCGGTGGGGTCGGAGACGCCGAGCGTCACTTCCGGCGGAACCGCGTCATCACTGCGTGCCGAGACTTCCGGTTCCGGGTCTCTAAAGGTACAAGGAGGAGAGGGAGAGCCAGCGCTGTGCCTGTGAAGCCCGACCAGCGTCCAGCAATACCGGACTAGCGGCGGGATCGGGAGCATCAGAGGGGGACCATGGAGGCTATTCCCCAGGATACTCCGGCGGAGACAGGCACCAGCCAATCCCAGGTAGGCTGCTGGGCATGCTATTACTCTGGTGGAGTGGTGGTGTTTGTAGGCTGGGTCCTGTAGTGCCCCACGGTGGCGGTTTACTCACAGTGAGATTGTTTGCACTTGGTGATTGAAGGAGGGACATGGGGCTGACGCTAAGAAATCCTTTGTCTTCTTATTTCAGGCTAAAGATATCCCAAGGGAAGACAAGACAGGCCGCAAAAAGTGTCCTAATTGTGGGAATAGGTTGTCCTCTGGCTCTAACAAAGCCCTATGCAAGCAATGCATTGCAAGCTTGCTTAAATCTGAGGCAGATTCCCCTTTAGCAAAGTTTTTGGGCTCCTTTAAAGAGGAAATGGCGTCGACCTTTAAGTCCCTCCGGGAGTTAATCACTGAC
This sequence comes from Lithobates pipiens, assembly GCF_037356315.1. Taxonomy (NCBI): domain Eukaryota; kingdom Metazoa; phylum Chordata; class Amphibia; order Anura; family Ranidae; genus Lithobates; species Lithobates pipiens. The sequence continues at coordinate 348,454,450 of NW_027507758.1, read as the reverse complement.
GTGGGATCAGCTGCAGCTGCCTCCACGAGTAAAGCAACTATAATCTCTTCCTCACCATGCCTTACAACACCCAGCTCAGGGGAGCCCCGTATGATCAGGGAGCCTAGCCCCACGTTGATTAGCCCCGATTCCTCTGACACTGACTCGGGTCAGGAAGAGGATCAAGTAACATCCAAAGCCTCAAAGTATAGATTGTCTCTTGAGGAAGTAGATGAGCTAATGGGGGCTATCTATGATACGCTGGAAATTGAGGAGGAAGAAACTCAGTTATCTAGACATGATCAAATGTATGAGGCTCTGGGGAAAAAGAAAGCAAGGGTTTTCCCTATACATAAGGTGCTTTCTGACCTTGTCCTTAAGGAGTGGTCTGAACCAGATAAAAAGGTTTTCTTTCCTAAATCCCTTAAGAGAAGGTTCCCTTTTGATGAGAGCCCAGAGGCGGTCTGGAATAAAAATCCTAAACTAGACGCCCCTTTGTCCAAAATCTCAAAACAAGCTGATCTGGCTTTTGAAGATATGGGTCACCTGAAAGATCCAATGGACAGGAGAACTGACATTGTCTTAAAGAGGGCCTGGGATGCCTCTATGGCAGGCTTAAAACCAGCTCTAGCCACTTCTTGTGTAGCTAGAAACCTGGAGTTCTGGTTGTCGCAACTTCAAGAACATTTAAAAGCAGGCACTCCTAGGGGGGAGCTTCTGAAATCCTTCCCTATGCTTTTTAAGGCCACCAGTTTCATCTCTGACGCCTCCACGGACTCCGTAAAATTTGCGGCTAAGTCAGCAGCACTTTCAGTGGCAGCAAGGAGGTCAGTATGGATGAAAACCTGGGGGGGAGACACGGCGTCTAAGACCCGCCTGTGCAGCGTCCCTTTTACAGGAGACTTAGTCTTCGGGCCTGAATTAGACTCCGCCTTAGAAAGGACGGCGGATAAAAAGAAAACCTTTCCCGCAAAAAAGAAAAATTTTCAAAGAAAAATTTTTCGTCCCTTTAAAGAACCCTCTAAACCAGAGAAGAGTTCAATCCCCAAAAAACATTGGTCGGGGCATAAAGGGAAAGGAAAAGGGGGCATACTGTTTAGCCGCCCCAATCAGGATCCCAAACCCCAGTGATGCCAGGGTCCCTGTGGGAGGAAGATTAAGCCAATTCCTTCCACAATGGGAAGAGACAACTTCAAACGAATTTGTCTTAAACATAATAAAAAGGGGTCATGCGCTGGAGTTTCACAGCCGCCCTCCTTCAAAGTTTGTAGTGACAAAACTTCCAAGTCACTCAGAAAAGGCCAGGGCCTTACCCTTACTGATAGGGGAGATGGTGGATCAAGAAGTATTGACACCAGTCCCTATACAGGAACAAGGAGACGGTTTTTACTCTCACATTTTTGTAGTAAAAAAGCCGTCAGGAAGATTCAGATTAATTATGAATCTCCGACCATTGAATCGCTCCATCCGTTACAAGAGATTTCGGATGGAGTCCATTTACTCCATAAAGAATCTCCTGCAGAAAGAGATGTTTATGGCTACCCTGGATTTAAGGGATGCTTATCTGCATATTCCAATAAAGGAGGAATGCCAGAAATTCCTTCGAATGGCAGTACAGATAGACACAAGGGTTTACCACTTTCAGTGCCGAGCGCTTCCCTTCGGTCTGTCATCCTCCCCAAGAATCTTTACCAAAGTTCTCGGAGAGGCTTTAGTTCCACTGAGGCTTCAGTCAGTCTCAATTATTCCCTACCTAGACGATCTACTCCTAACAGCACGCTCGGAGAGTCGTCTTTCTCAGGATCTGGAGTTGACTCAACTCAGCCTGAGTCGGTTAGGGTGGATTGTCAGCCAGGAGAAATCCAAGACAACCCCAACACAGGAGATCCTGTATCTGGGTTACTGGATCAAGTCAGTAGATCAAAAAATTATACTGCCGGAAGAAAAGATTTTGAATCTGTGGCAGAGAATATCTTTTCTTCAATGCAGCCCCAAATGTACAGTGAGGGAAGTAATGTCGGTCTTAGGTCTTATGACAGCAGCCATTCCAGCCGTACAATGGGCCAGGTTCCACCAAAGAGACCTTCAGGGGTTTCTGCTAGAACAATTAAGGGGCAGAGATCTGGAGGAGGAAGTTTTGATCCCCTCAAGGATAAAACGCTCCCTCTGGTGGTGGAAGGACAGGGAGAACCTGAACAAAGGGGTTCATTGGGTCCTTCCTATCACTTCAACACTGACAACAGATGCGAGCAGTTGGGGCTGGGGAGCCCACCTCGGCTCAAGCTGGGTCCAGGACAAGTGGACCCCGGAAGAGAAATGTTTCTCTTCCAACTGGAAAGAGCTAACAGCAATCCTGAGAGCGGTCTTAGCCTTTCACCCCACAATACAGGGTCACCATCTACAAGTCCGTTCAGACAATATGACGGCTGTAGCATACATAAACAAACAGGGAGGTACCAAAAGTCCTCGTTTGATGGTAGTAGCCAGACGCATTTTCCAGTGGGCAGAAGCCAATCTGGAATCCATTTCTGCAGTCCACCTGAAAGGGGAGCTGAACAACACGGCGGACTTCTTGAGTCGACAAAAGATTTCGAACCAAGAATGGTCCTTACACCCAGAGGCATTCAATCTCATAACAAATCACTGGGGAAAACCAGAGGTAGACCTTTTTGCGAACAAAAACAATGCAAAGGTTCCAAATTTTTTCTCGCTAAACCCAGGAGATCGGCCCCTGGCTGTAGATGCCTTGCAAGCTCCATGGTCTTTCAGTCTGGCGTATGCTTTTCCCCCTCTTCATCTCATTCCGAGGGTCCTAGCAAGATTCCTCAAGGAAAAAACCTGTTTGATTCTAGTAGCACCGTTTTGGCCCAGGAGACCATGGTTCACAACGTTGCTACAATTGACAGATTGTCCACCTCTAAGGCTTCCCTACAGACAGGACCTCCTGTCGCAGGGACCTCTTTACCATCCACAGGTCGCCACACTGAAGCTTTCGGCGTGGTTACTGAGGAGGAAATCTTAAAGAGTAAGGGCCTGACAGATGAGGTAATTGCGACCTTACTACAGAGTCGCAAACCAGTCACGAGGGCTATTTACAAAAAAGTCTGGCAAAAATTTAATAGCTGGTTGAATAGCCGTGACATAAACACGGCTAATATTCTACAGTTTTTACAGGAAGGTGTAAACAAGGGTTTAACCCTAAGTACCATTAAGGTACAGATAGCTGCCTTAAGTGTGTACCTAGATGAACGTTTACAGGAAAATCCTTTTGTCGCTAGATTCTGTAAGGCAGTCGCTAGACGCAAGCCAGTCAGAGTCACCAAAGTCCCATCCTGGGATTTAGCAGTTGTACTAAAAGCTTTCTTGGGGTCACCCTTTGAGCCTATCTCGGAGGCCTCCTTAAGGCTTGTTACATTTAAGACAGTACTCCTGGTGGCAATCACTTCAGCCCGTAGGGTCAGTGAAATCCAAGCCCTTTCCATCAGGGAACCTTTTCTACAGATCCTAGAAGACAGAGTCATTCTAAAGACAGACCCTGGGTTCTTACCAAAGGTAGCATCTAGCTTCCATAGGTCCCAAGATATTGTCCTTCCCTCATTTTGTCAAAATGCAGCAAATGAGAAAGAGGAACGTTTTCATTTATTGGATGTGAGGAGGTGTATTCTAGAATACCTTAAAGTAACAAATCCATTCAGAATTTCAGACTCCCTTTTTGTCCTTTTCTCCGGACAGCGTAGGGGACAGAAAGCTTCAAAAGTAACCATAGCTAGATGGATTAGGCTAGCTATAGCAGAGGGGTATAAGGCCTTGAATAGAGATCCTCCTGAGGGTGTTAAAGCTCACTCCACAAGAGCGTTGTCTGCATCCTGGGCAGAAAGAGCTGGTGCCACCCCGGAGCAGGTATGTAAAGCAGCCACATGGTCAAGCTTTTCCACCTTTACAAGGCATTACCGACTGGACTTAATGTCTAGTCAGGATCAGGCCTTTGGGAGGAAAGTCCTCCAGGCCGTGGTCCCCCCCTAATCTGGTAAGTACTTGGGGATCCTCTCAAGGGCTGTCCTGGAAGAACACTTGGGAAAACTGGAGTTAGTACTTACCGGTAACTCCTTTTCCGGTGGTCTTCCAGGACAGCACGATCCCACCCTTTATTTGATTATAATGATGTACTAATGTTATTACCTGTTATGGTTTATATGTTTTTCAGTTCCATCCTTCGGTTCTTGGTGAATGACTGACCAGGGACCTGAGGGACCGCCTTTTGAACTGTGGCAATGTGTTTCCTGGGTCGATGGGAGGAGCTCCATCTCTCAAGGGCTGTCCTGGAAGACCACCGGAAAAGGAGTTACCGGTAAGTACTAACTCCAGTTTTTCCGCTTTTTAGATATGATTATGCTGTTAGAGGCGTATCAGTGTGGGTGTGTAATATGTCTTTCATATGAATCTGTTACCCAGGATGGGTTAAAGTGGTTGTTAAGCCACTATCTCATCTTTATATTATCCCCTTTGTCAGATAAAAAAAAGCTGCATCCTAGTGCCTGTTCATATTATATATAAAAAAAAAAATATATATATATATATATAATATTTTCTCAAATCGCCTTTCAGGACAACCCCGGAGAGAGTAGCTCCACCTTGCAATCAGGAAACACATGCCCACTTTAAAAACACCTCCTCTTCCTCCATGGCTTCAGTTATTGTGTTTCCTCCTTGGAGGAAGCATGTGCCTGAACCAGGGAGAGCTACACTCTCTGCAGGGGAGTAAGGCTTACCTTTTGTTGCAGGTTGTTTCTCTTTGACCCCCAGCAGCATCTCCACGGGGAGAGGACTCCTGGAGCTCCTGGTCCCGCCATCTCACAGGAGTAAGGACCCTCGGAGTGCCGGCGTCGGGTGCCCGGTGTCCGCTTGTTAGCACAGGGAGGGCTCTGTTGCTGGCGGAGGCCGCTGCAGGTCAGCGGCATGGCTCCGTTTTCGGCGCCGGGTCCCGGGCGGCGACGGCGTCGTTTACGGTGACGCGCGGGCGCTCTGAGGGGGCGTGGCGCCGTGGTTCAGCTCCTGGAACGCAGGGGTCATGGGGCGGGTCAGGTGACCGCGTGCTTCCGCTTCCGGCCGGCCTTGATGACGCGGCGGCCGGGAAAATTTAAAATGAGAGCTGTTTGTAAAATAGCTGCCTCACTCAAGCGATGGAAGAGTGCAAGCCAGCTATGGCGGAGACAGGCGCCCCCAGCACCGGTCCAGCCCAGGTACGTAAGGTGCACTGGCACCCTCTGCTTTACTGTGGGTTATGTCTTTGTTTTGTTCCCCCCTCTTGGGGGGCCTGTCGCTGCAGGTCTGAGGTGGACTTCGCTCTGACCTTTTGCAGCCTAGTTCTGGGGTCTCACTAGTGGTCTGTTTGGTGGTGGGTCTCTGCACTGGCTTGGTGTTAAACAACTGGTTGTTGAGAGCTTTTAGTGAGTTAAACCTGTATGTCGTTTCAGGAAAAATCACTAGGAAAAGCTAGACCAGGTCAGAGAAAATGTCCTTCTTGCAAAACCCCCCCTCAGAGATTCATGGCAGAAGGCAATGTGCAGAAATTGTATCAGAGAATTGATGGAAACATCTCAACAATATAAGGATTTGTTTTCTTCGGTTAAAGAGCTGACAAACTCCTTGAGTTCAGTCAGGTCCATCCTGATACAAAACCCTCCCGCACAGACCGAGCCTCAGAACTTACCGCCCAGCCCCAGGGCGTCGTCATCCAGACAGGTGGAAACTGAAGAGTCTGGAGACGAAGGGGGTAGTACTCTCATCTCCTTCAGGGATTCTGAGGAGGAGGAAGAGGAAGAAGATAGCAGGGGCTCCAAATTCAAGCTATCACTAGAGGAAGTAGATGATATTTTAAAAGCAATCTACACTACTCTAGAAATTCAAGAAGAAAAAGTACAACTGTCAGTTTATGATAAAATGTACCAGGGGTTGGACGAAACAAAACGGCGAGTTTTTCCTGTCCACAGGGTCCTCTCAGATTCAGTGAGAAAAGAGTGGAAGGACCCAGAAAAAGCCCCTTTCTTCTCTAAAGCTCTCAAGAGAAGGTTTCCCTTTGAAGATAAGGACTCAGAGGTTTGGAACAAAAAACCCAGAGTCGATGCAGCTTTCTTACAGGTATCCAGACGAACGGATCTAGCCTTTGAGGATATGGGGATCCTTAAAGACCCAATGGACAAAAAAGCTGACTCCATCCTTAAAAAAGCTTGGGATGCCGCGTCAGTCAGTCTAAAACCAGCAATGGCAGCTACGGTGGTGGCCAGGAATCTGGAATGTTGGGTAGAGAAGCTGAAGAGCCATATTGAGGCGGGGACACCCCGCAAGGATCTCTTAGAGTCCTTTCCACTGATCCTGAATGCAGTCAAATACATGGCGGATGCATCAGCAGAATCGGTTAAACTGGCCGCTAGGTCTTCGGCTCTTGTAAATTCAGCCAGGAGAGCAGTTTGGCTGAAAACATGGTCTGGGGACACTGCTTCTAAGGTCAAGCTGTGTGGTCTTCCCTTCTCGGGTGACTTGCTCTTTGGTCCCGATTTAGAGTCTGTGCTGGATAGAACAGCCGATAAAAAGAAGGCTTTTCCAGTTAAGAAAAAGCAGATTGCTAAAAAGAATTTTCGTGCTTTTCAGCAGTCCCATAAAAAAGACCAGGAGCACAAGAGCAGATGGGGTTCACAGAAGGGCAAAGGCAGGGGTGGAGTCCTCTTTAGATCTCCCCCAGAGCAGTCCCCTAAGAACAAGTGACAATATCTCCCCAGTGGGGGGGAGACTGTCAGCTTTTCGCGAACAATGGGACAGGCTGTCTCCAAATCTGTTCGTGAAGAGCGTTGTCGATCAGGGGTACAGGTTGGAGTTTTCAGAACTACCCCCAAGCAGGTTTTATGTGACAACATTGCCAAGGGATCAGGAGAAGGCCTCTGCAATGAAGCTGTTGTTACAGGAGCTGATACAGCAAGAGGTTCTGATTCAAGTCCCAGTAAACCAGCAGGGCGGGGGTTTTTATTCACATATTTTTCTGGTGAAAAAACCCTCAGGGAAGTACCGTCTAATCCTGAATCTGAAATTCCTGAACAGGTTCATTCGGTACAAACATTTCAGGATGGATACAATTTTCTCCATCACAAAGCTGTTGACCCCAGAATGCTTCATGGCATCCCTGGACCTAAGGGATGCCTACCTTCATATACCAATTCATCAGGCATCGCAGCAGTTCCTGCGCCTGGCATTGAAGGTGGGGAGTTCGGTATGGCACCTCCAATTCAGGGCTCTGCCGTTCGGACTCTCATCCTCTCCCAGGGTCTTTACGAAGATTATGGCAGAGGCCTTGGAACCCCTGAAATTGAAGGGGATTCCAGTCGTTCCTTATCTGGACGACCTTTTGTTTTTTGCAGACTCCAGGGAGCAGGTCCTAGTCAATCTCCAGAGGGCCCAGTCTCACCTCGAGGGCCTGGGATGGCTTCTAAACCTAGAGAAGTCAATCCTGACCCCCTCACAGGAAATGAAATTTCTGGGGTATACCTTAAATTCGATTCTCCAGAAAGTTTTCCTACCGTTGGAAAAACAGGAAAAGTTACAGCTAGCTGTACAGCGGATACAGAGCAACCAGACAGTCTCAGTCAGGATGGCTATGGCAGTTCTGGGCCTGCTTACGGCAGCAATCCCGGCTGTTCAGTGGGCCAGGTTCCATTCCAGACCCCTTCAGAGGGAGGTTTTGTCAAGCTGGTCCCATCAAGATCCTTTGGAAAAACAGCTAAAAATTTCGTCAAAGACGAAAAGGGCTCTTTGGTGGTGGAGAGACCAGGCAAACCTCTCAAGGGGCCTGGTGTGGACCTTTCCTGTGGACAAGCGCCTTACTACAGACGCAAGTGCCTGGGGCTGGGGAGCCCATCTGGATGGTCAGACATCTCAGGGGGTCTGGTCCAAACAGGAAGCTCAAAGATCATCCAACTGGAGGGAGTTGAAGGCGATCTTTCTGGGTTTAGTGGCATTTCAGCAGAGTTTGAAAGGCCACCATGTCCAGGTGTTGTCAGACAACACAACAGCGGTTACCTACATTATGAAGCAAGGGGGAACCAGAAGCAGGAGCTTGATGGAGCTGGCCAATCTGTTGTTAGCCTGGGCAGAACAGAACACAGCCTCACTATCGGCAGTGCATCTGAAGGGCTCTCAGAATTTGTTTGCGGACCTCCTAAGCAGGTGCAAATTACTAGAGGCAGAATGGAGTCTGAATCAGGAAGTGTTCCTGATGATCTCCGAGGCCTGGGGGGTTCCACAGGTAGACCTTTTTGCCAGCCAGCAGAACTCAAAGGTGGACAGGTTCTTTTCTCTTCACCGAGGAGATGCAGCAATAGGGTTGGATGCATTCGCTCACCCCTGGCATTACCAGCTGTGCTATGCCTTTCCCCCCTTTCCTCTAATTCCACTAGTACTGAGGAAATTCAGGGAAGAAAGGACAGACTTAATACTAGTCACTCCTTTTTGGCCAAAAAGGCCCTGGTTCGCGGGTCTTCGAAACCTAGCCTCGAAGCCCCCATGGAGGTTACCACTCAGAAAAGATCTGTTATCCCAGGGGACAGTAAGTCATCCAGAGGTGGAACTCCTGCAGCTAACCGCCTGGTTTCTGAGGAGGACCTATTAAAAGCCAAAGGTCTCTCAGATAAAGTAGTAAAGACTCTGCTGTCCAGTAGGAAGGCAGTTACACAGGCAATTTACATGAAGGTCTGGAAAAAGTTCAACTCCTGGTGCAGTTCTAGAGAACTCAAGGTCAAGAGCACGGTGTCCGTCTTGGAGTTTCTCCATGAAGGAATGGAGAAGGGTCTCGCAGCCAGTACCCTGAAGACTCAGGTGGCTGCCTTATCAGTTTTCTTTGAAAAGACTT